>NW_009646433.1:1592429-1681551 GCF_000708025.1 Charadrius vociferus | reverse complement strand
GGGTTTGGTGGCCCGGCCCGGCCCGGCCCGGCCCTGCGGCCTCGCCACTTGACGGTTTTCGCCCCTGGTGCGGCCCCGCTGCTTAAACCCACGGAGTTCTTCGGTGTTTCCAGAGCTGGCGCGCCTCAGCGTCACCTAAGTGCCATGCAGGTGATGGAAAGCTGGGTATGAAAGGTGTCAGGCGTCTTGTCTTCGTGGGGACACGACGTCTCGACCTTGAAGAGTGGCTAGCTGTGGGGACGGGGAGGGGGGGATGGCATTGGTGGGGCCTGCTTGGGCTTGCTGGGTAGGCAGGGCGGTACGTGATGTAAAAACACGAAGTTTGGGTGGATATCAGGGGAAGAGGCAGGTGTTTTGCAGGCCCTCATGTCTGGCTGCTGGCGTATTCCTGTGCCCCATGGTGGCAATGTGGTCTGAACTGATATTCAGAGCTTTAAGTAACTGTCTGGTATGCCCCTGCCGCGGTTAGTGCTGAAACCTGCAGGTCAAACCGCTGACAGTTCCTATTACAGGCACGGTAGGCAGCCTTGGTCTCGTGTTAAAGACCAGCCCCTAATAAAATAGCAAGGTAGTTTGTCATTTTATAGCTATGGTTCCTGTTCACGCATAGCCTGGCCTGATGAAACACAGGTTGAACCTCACGCAGTCATTAAAAACTGTTCTCTAAATTGGAGAGTTAGGCTGGTCTTAATTTGAATTGTGAAAAATAATGACAGCTGCCATTGGTTTTCATGCAGTGTATTTTCACCTCTGTGTTGTTGACCCCCTTTAAGCTTCTACGAGGAACTTCTGTCTCATGGCATCTTGGAACCGCTGACTGCACCCATTGAAGGAATGGTAGTGAAAGAAGGCTCGTGCAATTACATGGCACCCCAGGGCATCTCCTCGGTTGTCAAGTATTATTTAAAACAGTCAGGTAATTTTTTAGATGCCTTTGTATGAAATGAAAGGTTTTAATGGTTGTGGTTTTGATTACATTCTTCAACTGTCTTTCAAATTTAAATCTTCAATGAGAATGTTCCTTGTTTGTTTATGTGTGTCTTGAAGTCGCTTAGACAGATAAACATGTCTGGGAGCAATTTAAATTTCCAAGTCCTGCAGGCGCTTCACTGACTTCAGCTGCACTGCTGCCATATAAAAATCTCTGTATAAATATAATGTCTGTAGCATCAGGGACCAAGCTTCTATTTACACTGTTGGCTTTAGCATATGAAAGTCGGACCTAACACAATTAGGACAGAGATAATTTAGTAGGAGTGAGGTCACGGTCGAGGAGAGATTTGAGCTGCAGGTTGAACGAGGTGAGCGTTTGGGTGTTTTTTGCACAAGTAAGTTAACTGTGCTGTTTAACTGAGCAACTGGGAGCAAAGCAGTGAGCTATATCCTGTGTTGTGTAGAAATGAGTGCTTATGCAGTATGTGAGCCTACTGTGCTGAAAGTCCTTTAGAAAAGACTGAAGGAGATCACCCGCTAGTTTAAACTATGTAACTGCCGCATTAGGTGTAATGTGGCAGAACTACTTGTACAGTTTAGTGACTAATTTAACTCTGGTTTGAAAACCGTTAGCTTTATAAGGAGTCAAGCTTTGCTCCTTTCATGTAATTAGTTTTGTCTTTTTTTTTTTTTTTTTAATTAGCAGGTTTTTTGGACCCTAATCTTACAAATAATTAACTACGTTCCTGTCTTCTGATATGTGGAGAGAGGCTAACCGGGCAACGCTTTTTTTCAGCTCCTGGGGGCGTGCTTTGATTGCTTACCAGGTGCCGCCTCCTGCACTCATCAGATTTCACTCTGAATTGGTTCATCTCACTAAACCCACAGTAAACTAACCTGACAAAGGGAGCAGCTGGTAGTTTTACATCTATTTACTGAGGTGAATTCTGTCTGAGAGGAGTCAGATGCCCTATCACAGGGCAGTGATGGGATCTTTTCAGCTGATGAGGATCCCCTCTTTTAAAGTCATATGCAGGCTGTTAAATTGATTCAACCTAATTTGTGAAACTTTGTGCTAAGACTGTATGCTTCACTGTTTACAAGTCATCCTGTTACTAAGGGAAACTATTTTCTCTGTGGAATTCACTGTTACGTGTATTTAACTACTTCTTTTTCCAAGCAGGTGCAGATGTCTTCTATGAACAGCATGTAACTAGCATCTCTCTCCGAGATGGGAAATGGGAAGTCTCCAGGAAAATGGGACCGCCGGAACAGTTTGATATAGTTATTCTCACAATGCCTGTTCCACAAGTTCTTCAGCTGCAAGGTGACATTGTAAACAGTAAGTTCATACCTCAAAATCACAGGTATATAGCCCAAAATGGCAATTGAGCACCTTGTATAGAAAGAAACACTCAACAGCCTGAGCTATCTCTTAATTTCCGCTAGAATAGGGTGAATCTGAAAACGATAGGAGGTGGGTAATTTCGAGGTCATATGTGTGGCACATGAGTGGTAATACTTTGATAGCAAAAATATCTAAATAAATGAGTTAGTCTTTAATCTGATCTTTAATTTTTTGCCGACTTCTAAATTCAGGACTTGTCTTTCTGTAACTTGGCAATAGTTATTGAATCAGACAATACGCCTCAGCTGGTCCCCACATGGTGGTTTCCTTGTCGCTATCTCTTTGTCAACGTGTCATGCTGATTTTCAGTGCTGCCCTTGGTATGTTTGCAGCAGGGATGACCCAGAGAATAAGACTTGAATAACAACTGTGCTGTGGGGAAGAATCCCTAGGGCATTTCAGTGAGCCTAAAATCGTGTGAAATGCAGGGGAGGAAAAAGTCCAGCTCAGAACTCTTTGGTCTCTAATTTGTAAGACCAAAGCCTCTCAGACCCTCCAGCTTGTTTGCTGTTTCTGGCTGCCCCCTGGGGGTTGTATTCCCCAAACCTGAGTAAATCTCAGTTATCCCTTGGTGACTTATTGGGGCGAATGTGTTAACAGTGCCATGGAGGCTTAGAAAGAGCAGCTCAGCGCTGAGGAAGAAGCACGAGCTCAGGTCTGGACAAGTTTACTAGCTTAGGTGCAATTGTCTCAGGTGTGAGGCTTCCAGGGCCGGATTAACTTTTACCTGAGGGAACCCAGGAAGTTTTGTCTTCTCCTCCCTTTATCCCCACTTCTCTTCCTCTCTCTGCCTGTACCCTGTGTGAGACCGGCTTCCAGGTTTCCAGTCTGGAATTAATTCTTCATCTTGGGCAGCAGGACTGATTCCCCATACCCTGGAGTTCCTTAGTGTTGGAGCTATTGGCTTCTTTACTACTGTTTCTTTAGGCTAAGAAATGAGTGGAATATAGTGAAGGTGTTTCAGAGCCTGAATAGGGTGTAGATTTTGGATCCTTTTTAACTTACAGAGGGTCAGGGTACATCACTGTGTCTCTAAATCTCAACCTTATATTGATTGCACATCCAAGAGCTGAGTTTTGCTGACAGAGAACGGGGGTTTCCCGGATGCACCTCTTTTGGGATTTTAAGCTGCAATTTCATGTTAAACTTAAGGTAGGTGGTTGTGGACAGCTGCTGAAAGGAAGTCGGTGATCCCATAGATGATTGCCATAAACATGCAGTATGTGGGGTTTTTTTAATAACTAAACAGTTCGGACACCTATGCTCACATTTTCAGAGGTGTGTCCTGAAATTTAGGCTCTTATATTTGTAGTTAGGTGCTTCAACAAAAGCATCCTGTGTGCACATGTGTTGTGAGTTCCTCTTCATTGCAGAACTGTTTTTTTGAAAATCAGTTTCATTTATTTACATGATATCCAGAGAATTAAGACTGTGAAATAATGACCCTCCCAAATTTTATGTTCAGTTGCAAAGTTTCCATTTTAATACTTAAAGCTCTGCGGACTAAAGCTTTCATTAGCCTGTTTAATTTGTGTCTTTTTCCTGTTCTTTAACCTTTTAGATGAGCCTGAACATTATGTCAATGTGAAATTGTATACATTTAGGAGGAGACAGAATTAAGTGGCCTTTGGCAACCTAGAATTACCATTTTAAATGGACTGTGTGAGAAATGATTATTCCAGAATTACTTCTTTTCTGAATGTAAAGCCAAAACTTAGATTAATGAAGAATGTAGTGTGTATACACATCTATTTTTTTTACTTTTTTATATATATATATATAAAGTGTGTATATATACACACATATGTACATGTGTATGCCTGCATTTACATAGATAAAGTATTTTGTCCTGTTTACTTGTATTTTGTTAGGCTTGTATTCTTTGAATTTTACGAGCATTTATCACTTCTTAACTGAAAAGGGGCAGGGAAGGAAGTGGCTTGCCTATGGCCAATCTTTTTAGATTTATTCATCTTTATTTTCAACCTTTATTCATTCCCACTACAGCTCTCATGCTCAAGTAGAATTTATCAGTTGCACATATAGCAATAGCAGAGACTGAAGCAGTAATAATGCTGCTGCAAGTCATAAGCTTTGAAATCTCTTACACTGGTAAAGTTGTTGAATTGGTGGTCTGTGAAACAGGCATTCTTAGGGCTCTTTGATACTGGTATCTGATGAAATTACCCTTCGCTGATTTGATTTGGTTGGTTTTGATTCAGAAATTGTCCCCCCTGCGTTCACTTGAAGTTATGGTGGAATTACCAAGCAAAATTAATCAAAAGAAAAAAAAAAATCCTTTTGCAATGTCTTCATTTTTCCCTTGCTTTACTTTCTTTACATAACATGTGGTATGTGAAGAGTTAGTAACTTTCTGAGCTTTTAAAATAGCTGAGTACTCATATTGGGTTGAGGTGGAAGGGGAAAAGGGGGTTATAACTCCCTGCAACATGTTTGGTACAACAATAGGTGGCAGCAATCAAATGATGTTTAGGACAGTCAGCTTGAATAACTAAATTAAATTTAGTGCACTTATTTGTATTTGGGCTTTACATGTTTTGGTAGTAAATGTTGTGGTTATGCAGAAGGTAAAAGGAAAATGAATAAATGTTTGAGTTTTGTAATATAAATTCAGTATCAGAAAAGGAATAAATTTGCTTAAAAGCAGGATCTTTGCAAATGAAAGGACTAGATTTTGCAAATGTTCATCACCTAATAGTATTTCAGACATGCTGGACTGCTATATTGGCTGCTGATGTTAGAAAAATCCTAGATTTATATACCAGAATCCATATCATCACCAAGCAATACAGTCATTTTTTGTGCATTTTCAAATCGGATTGACAGCCTTTTTCATCGACTCTGTTTTTAGTAAGATGTTTGGCAACATGGCAGTTAAAGATTGCAACAACTCGCAGTAGTTTTTATCTGTGTGTTCAGAATGTTTTCATTAAGTTGCTTTACTTGGAATTTAAAATTACAGTTCCGCACATTTAATCTGCTAATAAAACAGAATCGCTTGGCTTTTGTTTCAAGCCTGACCTATTTTTTTTTCCATCTGTGTGAATGTCCCACATGTTTTAAATAATACAAGCAGATGAGGAGACACAAGTAAAATAGGACTGTATTTACGTAAGGAGGCTTTATAATGTGAATTAGGAAAGTGCAACTCTGATAATTTTTCATGAGTTGTTGCTGAGCGAACGTGTTTATTTTTGGATAGCGTGACGATAAATTTTGAATTTTGTAATTCCAGTTCCAAGCAATCTTAGCAGGGCTTATCCAAGCTTTGAGTTTGCTCTCTTTACCTAACCTATCTAAAATGTCTAATGTAAACATGTACACTGATTTGTTAGTTACTTATCAGACTTTAGAAGCTGAGGTCACACCGTGCAAATATTTGTGCTTTCTGGAAATACAAGTAGTTATTAATTCCACATGAGACTAGCTGTTGATATTCATGTGGTCCTGTAAAAACCTGTCACTCATTTAACACGGAAGCGTGCTAGTACTGACTGAGGTTGTAGTAGCAGGAGGATCTGTGTTGGTAAAATTGGGCAATACACTCTGATAGAGGTGTGAGAGGCCGTTGTCTGGTTTACAGCAGCAGAAATATGGGGCATCTTACTCTGTAGCAAAACCGTCTGTCCTTGCCTGCGGGAGAACTGTTTGCATGATGCAGCTGGGCAGAATACAGCTTTCCTTCGCCGTAACCTAACAGTTAGGGTGAGCTGTCTTTTGTTTCGCTTCTGGCTGTGAATCTCACCTGTGATTCAGTGTGTGGCATCCTGTCCCTACCTCCCACTGCTGCTGTCAGCTCCACCTCTCGCCTTCCACTGCAGCATTTTGTACTCTCCTCTGAGTTGATCTGACTCGCCAGTCCAGTGAGATCTATAGGTAGTCATGGGGGTTGTCTTCGCACAGTCAAGGAGTTGTGTTAGTTCGTGGAATGGTCTGACAAGCCTGAGAAAGCAGGCAGAAGGGAGAGGGTGGGACTGCACATCTGGGAGCAGAGGAGGGTGTAAGCAGGAGCAGCGCACGCTTGCTTGTCTGTTCGGCTGCCACTGAAACCACTACAACAGCCTTTAAAGCAAGCGAAGTTGTTACGTGTTCTCTGCCTTCTGCAGCTCAGGTATTGCCTCCCTTCTTAGGGAGTACTTTTTAAAAACAGGCTACTGCAGCTGGAATTGCACATCAGGAAAAAAAAAAATTAAAGTAGGCCATGCGTGTTCTTAAGCGTGTATTTGACTTAGCCTATTTTTAGGTGTTTCTTTGTATCTACAGTACTTATAATGGACTTGTTCTGCAGTTACTAGTGGAACACATTGAAAGCCTGTCAAAAGTCAAATAGGTTAGCACGCTGATTCCAGTGACCCTCTTCGTCTGATAAGTGTGAGGATTAAACCTGGTGTGTGTGAGCGCGAGTGGTTTGATAAGGAGAATGAAATAGAAAATATATTAGATAAAGGGCTACTTAGCATTTTATTGTTGTCAGTCAACTCTGTCTCCCTTTGGTAGAAAGCTGAAACTTTGATTTGACAGATCTCACAGTAAAACAGAAGAAAAAAAGCAAGAAACGATGCTGGAAGAGGAAAGTATGCTGCCTTTTGTCTTCAGACTTGGAGGGAGCGGGGCAGCTGCTTCCCACTCCAGGGGAACCCACGTTAGATCCTTTTGCCAGACCAGGATGACAGCTCTTAAACAGAAACCCCACAGAGAGGGTTTCGCTCCGTCACAGCATCTTTTTTTAGTGCCTGGTAACGTTGCAGAAACACTTCTTCCAGCAGTCCCTATTACTTGTTCTACCCTACCTCCTGCAAGTCAGCTGTATTATCGTCACAACCATCTGTGGGCCTGCAATAATGCAGTCCCCCCCGCCCGCCCCCGAAAGATGGGGGAGTTATTTTTAGCAGCATCAGTGGTGTGATCTTCAGTTCGCCATGTGGCCCACAGACTTACTGGCATGTTATTGTGCTTTCAGCAAGGGTAGAAGAGCAGCACAGGAGCTGTGCGAGGGATTGAACAGTGTGAGCAAAGAAATGCTCGTGAATCTGCGGTTTGAATTCTAAGCTTAGGTTTCCTGTGTAGTCCCAGGAGAGATTGGGAGCACCTGCATGTTAAACGGGCAGCGGATTGTGCTGATTTAGCTAAACCAGTTTTAAAAAAAGTTACTTCTGACGTATCAGGCAGTGCTGTTTTTGTGTTGACACACTTAATTTAGCCTGATCTGGCTATCTGTAATTACTGGAACCTGGACTGTAACCTGCTTATCTTCCTGTCCCTACTGCGTATGCTGGTGGGCAGAGCGCTTCAATACCAGGGGACTTGATCACAGAACTTTAGTTAATGCTTGTTTTGCCTCTTTACGTCATTCTAGCAGTGTATCTCAAAACAGAGAACGCGCCCCCAGGAATATCAGATCAGGTAAACATGAGCCCATGTGTGTATGCACACGTTAGGTTTTTTTTTTTTTTTTAAATAATAAAGGTGATGGTATTTGAGCACAGGACATACTTGGAACAGAACAAATAAATGCTCTAAAACTTGTTTATCTCCACAATAAACACAGATACCTCTCAGTTTTTCCCAACAGCAGGCAGTCTTTGGTACTATCCAGGGATTGTGTTTAGATAGAGAAATCTTTCCAAAGCTGCTCTTTGCCATGAGCTTAAAGGAGGGGGGGAAAAAAAAAAAAAAAGAGTTCCCTGCCAAGAAATGTGACCAAACTGAGCAATTCTGAAACTTCTTTATTTGTGTCTCGTGGGACATGCATTTAATGAGCTGATGGTTTCTGTGTTGTAAGAAGCTTGGATGTGCTACTAAGAACTTATTCTTCAGTACATCTAGTTAAGGCATTTATATCAGAATTGAATTTTTAGATTCTGAATCTAAAATGGTTTGATTTTTGGGAAACAATGAAAATGTACATCTCGCCCCTCCCTTTGTGTAAAATCCTTTTTTGTTTGAAGTTTTTGCTCTTATTTTTTGGGGGGGAGGGTGGGGAGGGAGGGGTTGTGGGTGGAGGGAAAAGGGGGAAACACATTTAGAAAAACTCTCCCTCCTTCCCTGTGACCACACCTGCTCAGCATACTTGGGAGAGAAATGTGCGAAGGTGACCGCAGGCTGACTTTGACTTTATAGCCGTTGTTTTGATGTAAAAATCTACAACTCAAACTAGTGCTTTTATAGAGTTGAAAACCTTTGAAAGGCCTGGTGCAGGTTTGCAAGCAGTCTTTACATTTAATTGCTTGCTTTGGGATTATTTTTTTTTTAATTAGTGCTGCAATCAAATAGGCAGACAGAAGTCTTCATTGGAACACTTTTTTTTTTTTAATGCTATGTGCATTTTAATGTATTCTCATAGCTTAGGCAGTGCCTCTAGACTGGATGGGTTTTCATGGATTTCTAGGGGTTTTTTAATAGTTGCTGGCCACTCGCACCACTGTAATTGAGACCGTTCTTTTATAAAGATTATCTTTACCTCCCACGGATATGTCTGCAAACTTTTAAGTTATTTTTGCAGTCCACATCTGGATTAGAGCAGGAAAAAAAAAATAATATTAATTTTAAATTTAATGAGATTTTGGCTCCATTGAGTCAAACATAAAATTTGCATTGAGCTTGCAGTCAGCTTTTCACAGTTGGCATCATAATTTCCAAGAACGTATGGTATGCTCTTGTATTAAAAAAAAAAAAAAAAAAACAACCCTCAGGGATAACTTACCCTCAGACACTTTTTGTAGAAGCTAAATTACCTTCCTTCTCCTGTGCTATCAAGTGAGATGTAGACGGTAGGGGTTTTTATTTTGCAGAAGCGTCGCAATGCACATTGTCAGCCTTCAAGGTGTCAGATGGATCAGCTCACTCATGTGGCTGAAAACTAACACCAGGGGAAAAATCCAACAACTTAAAAGGTTTGTGTTAGCAGGTTGGTCTGGTTTAGTCGGTGGCTGTGTGGGCTCCAGAGCTGAGCAAACCTGAGAGAGATGTGAACCCCATCTCTATTTAGAAATTTGCAGTCGGGTCAGTTGTAGCTGACTGTGAAAATTAGGATGCAGGCATGTTTCCTCTGTCCCCTTGCTTTCAGCCTGTTCCTTACTTGATTAAAACCTGGGTCAGTTCCTTAATCCTCTTCCCTGCATGGCCAGCAGGCAGTCGTGTCACAGAATCGTAAGAACTGTCTAGGTTGGAAGGGACCTTTTAAGATCATTGAGTCCAACCATCAACCTAACACTGCCAAACCCACCACTAAACCACGTTCCTAACCAAAATTCGGCTGGCGGGTGTAGTAGCAGAAAAGACCAAACAGCAGTGGCTTATGTTGTCGGAGAAGCTGAGAACAGTGTCCTCTTTCTTCTATAATTTCCATCCAGAATATTATCATATCCTGTTAGTATTTTAGCTATATCGTGTTTTGGATTTACCTGCATCGCCATAGAAGCCTGCATTTACTGTTGGCTGCCTTGCTCTTCCTTAGGATTTGAATTCCTTGCTAAATCCACCTTCCCAGAGACACTTGGAGCACTGTGTGGGGTCTCCTGTGACTCCATTATTTTTTAAAAAAAGCCCTGATAAACGTTGTTCAGTGACTAGTGTAGCTTTCGCCTCATTTCAAGACAGAATCTGGCTATGTAACCCAGTATTTCAGAAGCTGCTGATAATACAGGTTGCTGTCTTCAGGTTTTTTTCCAGTATTTTGGTTTGCGTTGGTGGTATGTTTGACAGAATTAACTCTGTTCCAAGACTTGTAAGGTATGCTCTGCTCTTCTGACCCTCACGAGTTTCCTGTGAGCTCTCAGCTGACCGTGGGCGCTCACCTGACTTGTGGCTCGATCGAGAGCAGAGGGTGAAGTCTGTGCTGTGTCAAATAGCGTGCCTGGAGGTAAGGTCTCGTGTTTGTCATGTACCTTAATAGTTTGTTTGAAAACAGTAAATATTGCCTGAGCTTGATAATGTAAGGCAGATGTGAGGCTTCCCAAAGCTCTTTGGGTCTTGAGTTCATTTGTCTGAATTTCTGTTTGCTTTAGCAGCTGTTTTAGTATCTACCGTCAGTTCTTCATCTAGTTTTGAGGGGTTGAGAACTTTTTCACACGTGATTTATGGAACAACTTTAAATACTGCTTCACTATTTTTTAAATTTTATTTTAAAAAATATTTTTAATTTTTTAATATTTTTTAACTATTAAATTTGTCTCATTTTTAATGGCTGGACTACCAAATAGTAACGGTTTAGCAGTTGAATGTAGTAAACTTCAAACATCTCCTGTTTGTCCCGAAGGTGTTTTGGGCTTTGCTCTTGCACCTGGTTTTGTTGACTACTGAAATTTTAATCTTTGAAATTACGAATTATCTGACTTTGAATGAGAAGCCCTCATGTATGTAAGTAAAACTTGGTGGAAAGAAGATTTAAAACACTAGTTAGCAGCTTATTAGCAGTTGTCAGGTGGGTGATGGTAAGTGTTTGGATCTCACCGATCAGGATTCGCTCTTAGGGTGATCAGGGTGGGCTTGAATGTTGGTTATGTTTCAGGAAGCACCATGTGTGTGGTTGTTTTCCCATTCCACTGCTGTCCAACAGGGTAAGCAGGCAGTCTCACACTCCTAAAGCTTATTTAGTTTAGGAAATGGAGTAGGCTAGGTGAGAAATGAAGGTGTGATTGGTCAACTTAATTGACTTACTTGTCCAAGCACCCTATGTTACAGCGGTGGACTCGGTTGCTACAGATTATTAAAAATTTAAGGAATATATACATGTATGAAATGTAAAGTATATATATATATAGGGCTACAAAGATGATGAGGGGGTTGGAGCATCTTTCTTATAAGGAAAGGCTGAGGGACTTGGGGCTTTTTAGTCTAGAGAAAAGAAGACTGAGGGGGGATCTTATCAATGCTGATAAATCCTCCAAGGGATGCTGATAAATCTCCCCTCCCACCAGGGGGATGGGAACAGTCTGTTTCCAGTGGTGCCCAGTGATAGGACAAGAGGGAATGGGCACAAAGTGGAGCATAGGCAGTTCCATCTCAGCCTGAGGAGGAACTTCTCTGCTGTGAGGGTGGCAGAGCAGTGGCACAGGCTGCCCAGAGAGGTGGGGGAGTCTCCCCCTCTGGAGCCATCCCAAACCCGCCTGGACGCGTCCTGTGCCACTGCTGGAGGTGCCCCTGCTCTGGCGGGGGGTGGCACGGGGGGAGCTCCAGAGGGCCCTTCCCACCCTGACCATTCTGTGTGTGTGTGATGTTGCCTATTTAAATGGATTAAAGCTATCCTTTAAGCTATTATTCGAAAGAACAAGGGACATGCAAATAAGGCTTTCCAGAGTCAGTCCTATTGGACCAGTGGCCTCCGAGTCTATTCCCTTCCCAAAAGTAATGTTTTAAAAATACAGCTGGACTGAAATGTGGCTGATTGGTGCTCCTCTGTAAAGACAGGTATGAGAGGGTAAGTGTAATCCCTGTACATAAAGAAGGATTTATTAATCCCTTCTCATTGGATTCTTACTTTAAGGAGAACAGGGTTGCTGCCTGTGGAAATTTAGGAAAGTAAATTTTATTAAATTAACTGTGCAGACATTAAGTGGCTTAAGCATCTTGCAGACACTTAAGTGACTGCAGAACAAGAAAGTGGTGTACAACTTTGTAAAGCATCAAATAAATAGATTTGTTGGCTGTTTGCGTATCCTTTTCTCATCAGCACAGTAGAAAGCATATTTTGGAATATTGATTAAAACCCCTTTCATCTATTCTGAATTAAGGCGTGCTTGTTGCAAAAGTAAGCTTGAAACCAACATTCACATTTTATAATGTATATTATGCTCAAAGACAGTTTACAAGCAGGCAAAAATATTAACTTGGAAATGATCACTTGTTTTCAAATAACTGAACTACTTTTAGAATTTATGCCCAACTGGATTGAAAAGGTTGCTTATTTCCATGAGATAGAATTGTCTAAGCAAGAGCTTAATTTTCTATGCTGAAGAAAATGCTATGTAATTCTTTGTGAAACAAGGAAAGTTGCCTCAAATTTGGGTTTTGAATATTTTTAATTCATCTGCAAAGGATCATTGGAAGAATTAAATACTGGACTGAAACGAAATTCCTAGGGTCTCAGCGTCCTTTCCCATACTCGCATTTCAGCTAGCGTAATTCACCAAGGAAATCCTTGCTTAAATTTCAGAAATACAGACTTCTTATAACTTTTAATGTTTTTGTATGCCAGTCTTCCTTTGCATTTACAGGAGGTTATCATCTCTTTGTGGTACCGTGTGGAATCTTAAACTTTTAAAAAAGTATCTCATGTGTGAGAGAGAGTGAGAATTTGTATAAAAACTGACATTTCTTCATCTCTGTGGTGTTAGCTCTTTATAGGGCGCTCGCGCTTCCCAAACATTTTCGTAAGACATCACATACTAGATACCTTTAGATGTCACTAAGTCTCTCTGCATCATGCTTGTGTGCTGCAGGACCCTGGCAAGGTTCGCATCTGTAATGTCAGAAAAAAGGTAGATTAATGAATTGTGTATCTGCCATGCTGTCAACATGCTTCCATTTTGACAGCATCCAGGCATTGTAGTCTTAATTTGTGTACTGCTCAAAGGTCTGTGGAAGATCCTAATTTTGGCAAGCAAAAGCAGTATCGCCTTTTAAACTTCAGCTCCTCAAAGTTTGTGCCCCTTCATTCTTTAGAAGTACGTGTGGTTTTTCTACCCCTCCCCTCTCTGGTGATAAGCCACAATACCATGTTTTCTGCTTTAGATGTTGTGGAAGAAGTAGAAACACATTAAATATTTGGAAAATGAATTTAACACATCAGTTTTGGGGTTTTTGTTTGGTTTTTTTTGGTTGGTTGGCTTGTGGGTTTTATTTTTTACACCCTTAGGAGGTGGTAAAAATGCTGCAGTAATCCTGTGGGGAAGAAGTCTGACAGTCTCTTGTGAACAGCTTCAGTTTGAGATTTGTTAGGGAGAATGGTTAGAGTTCAGGACTCACAGGTGCTCAAAAACATTGTGGTAGCCTGGGGTTTTGGAACCAAACTAAGCGGGATTTTTGAGTGGCTTGCTGGCCTGAACGGGGGTTTATATTGATCCCATTTTTAAAGCGTTTGGCTTCGTACTTTTTAAGCCCTCATAAATCTTCTGGCAGTGAAACTGTGTGTGTTTACAGGCACTAAGATACATACTTACTTTGTTTCTTTTAACTTAGTGTTTGTTCTTTTCTGTCATGTTGCCTTTAGCCATAAATCTTATCTCCCTATTTTATTTTATTTTTTTGGTGTCACCCTGGCAGTACTTGTATTTTGCTGTAAAGTCAAATGTCAAGATACTAGGTATTACAACAGTTTGGGGTTTAACGTTCAATTTTCAGTGAGTGCCTGCATTTTCTGTTTTAATGGGGTTTGCCAGGCAGATGAGTCTCAGCAGCATTTTATGAGATCACTACTTCTGCCTTTTTTTTTTTTTTAAATGCTATGTCAGATTTAGCTATTAGAGTTGATAAGTTACCATCAATAGTTGAAAAAGGCATAGACAGTTTTCCAAGAAACTGTTTGTTGTGGCAGGAGGAGGGGAGAGTTTGGCTTTTGAATACAGTATTTGATACGATGTGCCATGTGGTATGATAACGGCAAGGAAATTTTAATTTTTTTCCCCATCTGGTATTTTTTTTTTTTTCCTCTGTAGGTTACAGCTGATCTGTCAATAACTTTCAAGGAGCTAGTTTTCTTTTTTTTTTTTTTTTTTTACCCACTGTGTCACATTTTGAGCATTAATATTTTATAGTTTTGGCTTTTCTCCTTACAAGTAAAAGAGGAGACTGGGGAACCAGGTTTTTAGGTTGTATGCTTGATTGTATGTCTAAAATTGTGTGCATGATGTGCATGCTCTAATTTATGAAAGTTGGATAAATTATGGCAGACTTGCAATCAGGCACAGCTTTCTTAATTTATCTGTGCTTTCAGAACACGTGCTGTGCATACTTGGTTGCATGTCTAAATCCTTTGCAAGTCTGAGATGAGAGACAGGATGCAAAATGAAAGAATGTGTGATAAAACAAAAGAAATAGAACAGGTAAGACATCCAGAACATGTGATACAGATGAAGCCACATGAAACAACGTACTGATTGTGGGTGACGCGTTACAAATGTATGCAGCTTTAATTTTTTTATTTTTTATTTGGCATTGTTGTTTTCTGGTAGTGATTATATTTCGGGTATGTCTGAATACCAGGCAAGAAGTTGCTTAAAAAAGAAGCAAAAACCCCTGTTATTAATGGAACAGTAGTCTTAACAACAAGTGTTGTGGGAACATGGACCTGCGAACTCCTTAGTGTGAGCGTGGTTTGTATGCCAGTGCAGTTTTCAGCTTTGAGGAAAGCTTAACTTCTCTTTATCCCTATCTCGCCCTGTGCAAATGGAGGTTAATGCTTACCACACAGATAAACACTGAGGGTAGGGTAGGAAGGTTCCATCAGGACTCGATTTTTGAGACAAGAAAGACTGTCTGGTGCTTTTCTGCTCTCTAGCTCTGCAAACGAGCTCAGTTATAGGTGGTAAAGAACATGGAGATACAGCATAAAGTTTAGTAAAATATACAATGTTTGCTAAGTATATTTGTATTAATCTACAAAAGCCCTTTCCCCTGTATAATGCTGTGACTGTTGTCAGACTCTGTGGTGTTTTCCGCTATCCTTCTCACACATTGGAATAACCTGGCTTTTTAGGCTCGCTGATTTACTTTCCCAATATCTTTTTCCATCGTCACAGCACTGCAGCGTTTAGAAAGTGTTGCTTTCATTGTTGCCCCTTTTATTAAGGGCAACCTTAGCAGCAGGTGAGATATAAAAGGGCAGGAGAAACATACCGTGATGGTAACACATAGTCAGCTTTGGATGTCTGCACATTACCAATACTAGTCAAGGAAAGAAAACTGCTCACAGGAGAGATCATTGCATAACTCTGAACTGGAAATTAAATAGATTCATGTTACGCTGAGAGGAGTTACAGCACTTCGCTTTGGTATGTTTTAGATCACCAAAAGAAGTCATGATACAAGAAAGAAATGAGGTAGTTTATCTTTGTCCACCACGTTCTGTGTCCTAACGAAGCCCATATTTTAAAAGAAAATAAGGAAGGAAAAAGAAGAACATGGTTACAGTGAAAGAAACTATTACCATGGCATGTCAGAGGCGTATTTTACAAAATGTTACAGTGAATTAACAAAATGTGTCCTTTGGTTTCGTAGCTTTTGTGAGGAGTGCTACACAGTGCATCATCATTTTAACTGGTAGATCAAACTACAGAACTTTCGAACCAACTCTAGATTAAGTCTGTTATTAATTCAGTTATTTTTGCTAGCACAGCAGATTGGTGCTTTTTTCTCCTCATCATCGTGAGGTATGTGCTCTGAAAATCATTGAAGTATTAGACAAGACACTAAAATGTCAACCATCTAAGCTACCAGTTAACACCAATTCACAACTGTTTCAAGTGAGACAATATGAGAGGAAACCAAATCTTATAGTTCTCATTAAAATGAAGTGTCTTATGCATTCACCCTGCAGAAAAAACTAGAGAAATTATTCTGTTATTTACCAGTTTCTCTGCAAACCTTAATGTACGTGTGTTTGCAGGCTCTCACTGCCGCATTGAGGTCTACACCAGCACTTCCTTCAGCATGCAGCAAAAAGGGGAGAGATGAGAATTTCTTCTAAGAGCATATGGTTTTATTTATAATGTGTTTCTCAGCTGTGACATTCATAGGCAGAGCTTACTTGTGTACTACACTCCCCCTCACTCAGCAAGCAAGCAAAAACTTCTGATATGTGCACTCAGGTGTTTTGTGGGTTTTTTTGGGGAAAAAAAAAAAAAGGTGCATGGAAGTAGGTGGAGCTTTATTTCATCAAACTGAGGATAAACATTACTTCACTAAGATAGAGAAAATTAACTTTTATGTAGTAGAAAAAAAACACCATAAACTTCTTAACTGAAAGCATGCTTCTTTGCATGGTAGCAGGGAACTTCTGTGTGTAGAGTAATGCTGTATTTCCATCAGAAAATTCACTGATAATTAACGATATGGGAATTCTTGGAGAAGAAGGGAGAGTGACAGAAAGCAGTCCAAACACAGATATTGTGGTGTGCACGTGAACAGAAAAATCTCTCCTTAAATGAACATATTGCTCGCTTGTTTTTTCTACTACGTGATGTTTAACTTAAAAATGCTAATAAACTACAGCCTCTTAGTCTGATTGCATCCAAGTGATTAATAGCATCTCTTGGTACTGTTTAAAAAGGTGGTTGGTTTTTTTTTTTTAAAAAAAAGATTATTTAAAAACTAATTGATGCTCATGTTCCCCTTTCAGCCGCCTTTAACATTTACGTCTGTGACAGATGTGATACAAAAAGGGAAGTACAAATATTTCAAATATAGATGTTAGTCTTAAACCTGCTGGCATTTTTTTATGGTGACCGTTGCACAGTGTTGATTAGTAGTGGTAGCACAGACTTTGTCATGTACCCCTCTCCTTCTCAGAGTGTTCTTTCTATTTTAATTTATAAATACAGGTATTGTGCAGATTCATTAAATGCTAGTAAAAAAATTGAATGTTCTCAGCTATGACCACCTTGCTCATCTTTTTTTCTGCAAATTTCTGTTTTTCCATTGACTGCTTCTCCATGCTTACAGGAAAACTAGAGTCTTATCCTGGTCTCATCTGCTCATGTGGAACAGGGTCATGATTTACTGTCTCTGTAAAGCTGGGGACTTTCTGTGGTACGTCCCCGTGAAAACAAATGAAACTACGGTCACATTCCAGACAGCGGATTTTTGCCACTTCCTGTGCAATATGGACTCTATTTCTAAATGAAGACAAAAGCCTTTGTTCTGCTGAGTCACAGTCCAGAACAATAGACAGCTACAGAAAAGTTGGTACGCTTTGTTTCTCGTTCCAGTTTTGACTTTGAAGTTCTCCCCTCTACTTGCTTCTCTCTTTTCTGTCTTCTTTATTTTTTTATCTTTTTTTTTTTTAATGCTACAGTTGCAATATGATTTAGCATGCATGTTCCTGCATTTATTTTCTCTGAGCTCTGTTATTATAGTTCTCCTTTTTGGTTGCAGCAATCCTATTGACTGTCACCGGTCTGCAGGTTTTGTCTACTTCACATAAAGCTGCTTTGTGCAAGAGAGAAGTGCAAGGCAGTTGATCAGCTTTCATGAGTCCAAAGCACATCATCTCCCAAGGTGATGAGTAATAATAAATCGTTATTTTTGAGGTGCCTCATTCGTTGTTTGGTTGCTTTGAAATGCAGCTGACAACTCATTGAAACGTATTTGAGGGATGCAGGTTTACAGCCAGTAGGGTGTTATGGTAATAACAGGATATGATCCATGAAAAAGGCTGTGTAACATAGATGTTAGAATATGCCTGGAGCCATCGTGAGCAAATGCCATTTGAATCTTTTGCAATATTGCTGAAAATTGTGATATTGCCTAGTGTTATAGCCGGTGAAAATTACAGTTGGTTAGAAAAGTGTGTAAATGCGGTATTGTGAAAAGGGATGGAAAGAGAAGAAGGGGAAAAGAAAGGGCCCTGTGGGTATCATCTCACTTTTGCACCAAATAGCAGTGGGATAGGAAGACCTGCCATCTGTTAAAAGCTACAGAGTCCAAACTTTGGTTTTAGAGAGCATAGTGCTGACTGATGCTAGCAGCAGGATCACAGGCTTATGTGAAATTTATGTGATGCTGTGATCAGTTAAATCCTTCTCCCTTGCAGAGTAACGGGGCCGCTGGTAGCGTGGAGAAAGTGCGCCTGCTGAATTGCTTGAAATGGGGAGGTGGGGGGAAGGGAAGGAAATCCATAGTGAAATAAAACCCTAGAGTAAGTTTTGCACTCAGATATTTAATCCAATGCCTGCGTGAAGTAGAGCTGATTGCAGATTATTCCCAGGAGAGAGTTTAATGGGGTCTTGAAGGCTTTATCAGTTTCTTTTTGAAACTTCTGGCACCTCACCTTTTGTTATAATCACTGCTTGCAGCTTTATAATACATGTTTAGCTCTAGGAAAACCTATACTTTGAGTGTTTTTTACCCCATTAACATTATTAGTGCATTTTAATAAGAATTAGTGCTAGCTTTCCACGATACTGATGATTGAAGCTAAGCTGATTGAAGCTCTTTGAATCAAAAGACAAGGGGTATTTTGGACTGCAATAAAGAATTGAGATGTGTGTTCCTGTGTGAAGGTATTTTGAACCTCTTCTTTGTCTTTTTATCACTTTTTCACGCTTTATGGAATGTCCTTCACTGAAAAAGTGCACGGCAAGGTTTGGTATGTGTTTAGCTGCAATTTAGGTATATATTACTATTATTTAGGTATATATTTACTCAAAAATTAATTTTAAATTGAGTTGCCTTAATTGTACAGGGAACATTTGAGATGAAGTTGGTAGGCGACAGCACTGACTGAGTAACTATGAATTCCTAGTTTTAGGTAATTGTCTTGAGAGAACTTTGGTAAATGAAAAATAAAAAAAACCCACCAAAATTCAGGAACTGTCCACACCAAAAAAATGTCTCAACAGAAAGAAAAAGAGGAAATAAAATGTGGAATCCCTGAATTCAGGAATAAAAGGAAGAAGTGAGAAGCAGTTAGCAGAAGAAATGGTGGTTACTAAAATTGATGGAAAATTTGGGCATCTGAAAAAAACCAGAAGGATTTACCAGCTGGATATTTACATGAATATGCAGTAATGTGTGCCTTCTCAGAACCATGTTAAAGCAGGGGTAAGATAATCCTGGAAAAGTATATAGGAAGAACTAAATTTGCTTTTAAAATAGTACTGTCACATACTAATCACCAGCAAAGAAAGAAGGTACTGGATCCAACAGTTTGTTTAACTCATCCTGCTCCAAGTTAATAGCAGAATTTCCATTGATTCTTTTATCATTACCAGATTTTGCCTTGGTTTCACTCTTCAACCATATTGAGTGTTGAAAGATGTAATTGCCTCTTTATCTGAGAAAGCCAAAAAATGAAGGAAATTAGTTTTGCAGAGCTACTGAGAATAGTAAGGGAATACGTTAATCTAGCTGAAGGTGAAGACAAACCTGGATGTTGCCTGTGTAGTACCCTGCCTATGGGCGCGTATTTCAGTCAAACCATTTGAAAGAAAAGGTAGTGGATGCCCACGTAGTAAAAGGATGTTAGCAGAGAGGAAGATGATGCATGCATTAGTCTTGCAGAAGAGAAAGATAATTACTATCAACCATCATATCTTTTTTTTTTTTTCCCCAAATTGTTACTTGATTAACATAATCAAGTTACAGTCAGAGCAATTGCTCTCAATTAGTACTTAGTTTGCCAATTACAGCTTCTATTTCAAACTCGATAAAGGCAGGCAAGGTTAGCGAGCCTGAAAGCACGTCTGGTTTTTTTATGCTGTATCTGCTGAACTAATAGAGGGTATGACTTCTCTCAACAGCATGTGCCAAACTTATACCCTTAAATGATCAAAGGCACAGCGACACAGTTATTTAAGATACCTTCATGTCTAAGAAGATTTAGCACTTTTATTTCTTGGCACACTTTTAAAAAAACACTTCAGTGTAAATAAAAAAGCTAATTTAGTAGCCCTGACAAAACTGGTACAAAAGATGACACAGCTGTGAACTGATTTTGAAGAATTCCTTAAGAAAGAAAACATACGCACCGTAATTCTGGATTTTTACTAGAACGAGCAAGTACCTTCTATCCCTTTCCATCTGAAGACCCCTAATGTGTCAGCTGCTGATGATTGGCTTTTTCATTTTTCACATTGGTGAGGGAAGAACTCCACATCCACTTCATAACCTCAGTCTCTGTCCTCAATCCCTCCTTGATTTCCAGTGCAGCCCTACCCCAGGGAAGACCGACTAAAACATCTCCAGCAAGATGTCCATCTTCTTGCCTTTATGGAGTGCAACAGTTGACTGAGGCTTCCCAGGCTTGTGAACCTACCCTGGGGACTCATCCAGATGTCTGGCTGGCTTTCGTGGGCACCACTCTGGTAAGGTCTAAAAATAGAGCCCTGCAAGACTGAGCCATCTACATTTCTTCCACGAGTAGTCTACTGCTGGGTGGTTGTGGTTGTTAAAGAACCTCCTTTCCAGGGTTATTTTGATGCTGTCAGTGCTTCGCAATCATGACTTTACGTTTGTGAAATGGTCTGGGATTTTCACCTGCTCTTCTGTCCACTCCTGGCAATGTTGGAAGCACAGTGTGGCATTTGACAGGTCTTGCCTCCATGGCAATGACACTTGTTCTGCTCATCTTCGTCTTTGCCGCCGTCGCCTTGGAACCAAGAAATGGGGTTCACATGTACTCTGAGTTGTCTCTTGCAAAGCAGAGGGATGAGAAGATGCATCTTCTGCAGTTAGGTTTCCATCAAGATACAAAGAGATGATGCTGTTCTTCCTTCAGCCTGGCCTTGGCATTTTCGGTCACAGGACTTGTTTTTTCTCTGCATGCAGAACCCACTTCACCTTATGTTCAGTAAAGCTTTTTGTGTGCTCTGGTAGCTTTTACACCACTGCCAGAGGAAGACAAATAGTAATTCTATAACTAGACAGTTTAATCAACTTTTGCTACTAATATTTGTTGCTCAGTGTCAAAATTAAGGTTCACGTTTCAATCTCTGTGCAGAACATGCTTCTCCTAAATGCTAGCTTGTAGCAAAACTACTTTCTATTTCCAGTTATTAAGCAGTCTTCAGCACCAGTCTCTCAACTTGACCGTGGTTCTTTTGTCTCTGTGCTAGGAATCCTTACGTGCTGCACTCAAACAGCCGTATTTCTGATTATACTTACCCTGTGACTTGCAGAAGTGGTATTCTTCGTCTCGGTTATTATTTGCCTTCATCGTATGTGATTGGCAGAAGCTTACGGGATTTAATCAGAATTTTAAAAGACCTCATTTGACTGGCTTGGTGCTTTCGACAGAGGAAACATTTGTTGTTCTGTAAATAGTTGGGTTTTTCAATATGAACCTGGAACTGAGATCTTTTAGTCAAATAGGCCCGAAGTAAAATTCTGCAAAATTGGAGGGACTGAGATTTTTTGGCTATTACAATATCTACTATTTAGTGAAATGCCTGTGCCAAGATACTGCCAGTAGCACTTATCTGTCCTCAACAGCAAACAAAAAGGGGAGGCGGAAGAGTGAAATAAAAAAAAAAAAAATATATATTGTTCAGTCAAGATAGATTAATAGTGTTACACACAAGCCACACTTCCTTGTTGGTTATATCAGTTCTTTGTATTTTTGTATGATCTAAAAATGTCTTTCCTTGCTTTTTTTTCCGTTTGGGGAAATCGAGTGAGTGTTCCCTTTCTGTGGAAACAGTTGGTACCAAAAAGGCTGCATTTTGATATGTAAAAATGTTCATTTCAGGGTAGTGCACATACTGCTTTCTGTGGCTTGACTATGTTTTAGCACTTTATGAGAATTTTTTTCAAAGGTGGTGGTATTTTATGTTGTAGAGAACAGTGGCCCTTAAGGGAGCATTGAATCAAATGGCTCTATGAGGTTTGGAGTGCCTGAAAAACTTTGCTGAATTTTGCACAGTGGCTGCTGGAACAACAAGTACCTTTTAAGAAATGAAAAGTTTTGCTTTTCCCTTATTGTGCCTACTGTCTGTGTATAAAATGAAGCTACTCTTACAGGTGTCTGCAGAATGAGTCCCGGATAGTTTCCCAGATGTTTCCTCTTCAGTAGGAGCTGCATTTTAGGAAGGGTTAGTCCTCTCAAAGGCTGTCATGCTGACTGACAGCTTTTACTGCTCTCAGCTTCATAATTTTCATAGTTTGTTGGGGAAATGAACTGCATAGCCTCCAGACCACTTCCTTAGACTCTCAGGCGCTGTTGTACAAGGACGTTCTGTTTCCATCAACATGTGAAATAAAATCAAAGCATCACATGAGTCAGTGTTGGATTTGTGTGTGGACATCAGCATTACCAGAATTTAGGAAAAGAAGATGCAGGTAGGTGGGTGAATAGGACCCACTTTGGCTTTGTTACGTCGGTTTCATCAACACTGCAGTGCAACGAAGAGGTGTGGCTATGGTATTACTGTTCCAGGGAAATCTGAGATCCTTTCTCATCTTAAAATGTTGTCCGATGTGGTTACACTCATCTATCACCTTCTGCACGTAAATGTACGGCAGGTGTGGGAGGGAGGGAGAACCTCCAGTAAATGTACACAGCATTAATTCTCCTGTATGAAGCCAGGTTTTGTTCTGCATCCCAGGCACTTGTCAGACTTTCATGCCTCTCTTATCCCCAGTGCCGTGCCTTGCTTCTGGGTGATGTCTGAAAGTCCTTTCACTGCATCCTACTTCTGTTTCATGGGAAGTACGATGGGAGAATTGGCAGGAAGGTGGGAGAAGTTCAGAGAAATAAGCACGATGGGAATATGGGATATGGAGCATGGGGTAGCATCAGCAGTGTGGGAACATGGATGTAGAACAAGGAGACAATGGGAGGAGGTCACGAAGAGAGGAACCAAAGCTCTGAGTTAGAAGGACTTTGTCCTGCTTAGACAGCAATGTCTCTTCCGGAGCGCAAAGTTGAAGCTGTTCTTGGTGATGTATCCCAGCCTGTGGCTCATCCTCGAGGATCCCAAGATGCTACAAAAAGCCGGGGAAAATGACAACTGGTATCCAGTCATTCTGAGCCCATGTTAATGATTGCCCAAGTCAGAAAGGCGATAGCAGAAAGGACGTGGACTTTTGGAAACAGGAGCCCTGGGGGTGTGGGAAAATTAGGGACGTGAAATTCAGAGTCTTTAATGCTGAACGCTCCAAAGCATAGATGCAAGATGGGGTCCTTGCTGAAGGAGTTAACTTGGACTTGTGTTGAGCTCCAAGATGCATTTAGGTATGGGCTCTGGTTTCACATACAATTCTACCTTTTCTCACTGCTTTCTAATAATGGAGGAAGTAAACCAGTACTGCACACAATGTGGTAAACCTGTTTTCATAATAAATGGTTACGTGTAATCTGACCAGCCCTAAATTTTAAATGTTTTTACAAGTGCACGCTAATTAATTGTTCATTACCAGTTGAGGCTTACACTGGATTGTACATCAAAAACTCTCACTGCAGCTTATAGCATGTATCTTTTCTTTACAGATGTCCGATGGTTGTGATCCTTTGTGAGATGTGTTTTAGAATTAGTTGTAAATCTTCCGCTCTGAACGAAGGACAAAACTGCCAGATAGGAAGCTTTTCATGGGCCAGTCATTAAATTGGAGTTTTAATATTCTGAATACTGCAGAGAGCATATTTTACTGGAATGCTTGTAGCGCAATGGAAACCTTCTGCTGAGTTCTCATCAATAAGTTGGGTTTTTTTAATATAGGAACCCTGGTAATTCAGACACTTCTAATTAGACCTCATATCTTTGGTTCTATTTTTGGGAGGCAGTTGGCTAGCTGACAGTAAGTGGGCATAATTACCGTGCCAGCTCACCGTTGGCAGTGATTTTGGTGTCAGCAGTTTCACTTACTGAGGCTACAAATCATGAATCATCAGTCGTGTTAGGATTAGAAACCTTGTGCAAGATTTTGAGATGTTCGCTAGATGATCTGTAACTTCCTTTTAAGGTTTTTCAGAATGATGGAGAGAACGTTGCATGTTCTTCATGTGCACCAGCATAATAGGAGATTACACTTTCTGGAAGCTAGAGCAAAAACAAATTTCTGAGGGTTTTGTTTTTGTAGTTATGTTTTTTTTTCTGGCTTATTCTTGTTTCATGGATCATTTGCATGTACTTGTTTCCAGGCAGTAGTACGTTGGGGTTTAATGTCTGGATCGGATGGCTGATGTGACAGTTCACATGCAGCACAGGAACAGAGAAATGCTCGAAACGCTCCGGTGATCTTTATTTGTGAGTGTGGGAGCAGACACCTCTGATTTCTCTCAACCTCTTTGAACGTTCCTCGAGCCTTGGTAAGAGTCGTGCTGTTCCGCAGTCTAGAGGGAGAGCTGCCTGCTGAGGTTTGCTGTTTTGGCTGTTGGAAACATCAGTAATGGGGCATTTAGGAATGACACCTGCAAAATGGAGCGTACTGGCCATCTCGGGGAGAACCTCCGTTTTGCTAATCAATCTGCTTTTGCACCAAGTGATCTGATCTAGCTTAGCGGGCTCCTGCTGTAAACCGTTTCTCTGACAGCACCTAAAGCCCTGATGACCGTACGCAGAAAGACTTGAAGCAAGCTGTTAAAGCTGGTTGATTAGCGCTAGTTTCAGGGATGCTTTAGGTTTGCGCAGTTTTAAGAGTATATATATGGAATGCGTGTGTCTGTGTAGGTGTGTATATACACATATGTACATACAGATATGTGTGTGTATATATACACACACACACAAATGCACATCGTGCTTTGTGTATGATATTCTTTACAAAGGTAAGGTTCACTGGGTTTTGGTGAATTTCCCAAGGCTGGCTTGGGATTTTTGAGAATTGCATGTTATCACAGTTTTACAATTTTGAATGGAAACATCTGGAATGTCAAGAGTTTCTGATGGGCAGACTGTCCCTGGTGTGATTCCTCACTAATCACGGTACTTAGCATCCTTTCTCCTTTTCCCTTTCCTATTAACTGGTATGTCTTGTTTGTTTCAGTCTCTTCTTTGCATGAATTCCAAGGAGAACAGAAGTCGTTGAACTCTGTCTAGGAGGGATTTAAGGTCTCCAGTGGGACATATTTTCAGGATATAAGCTAGAAGTAACAAGGAGAAGTTCAGGTTCATGGCAGCCAAAGTAAAGCAAGTCAGGACTCTGCCCAATAACCTGAAATCTCTTCTGCGAAATTTTCTGTTACTTTAATTTGCATGGCGTTACTTTTAATAATTAATGGGAAATAGCAAGGGGAAATCATGTATGCTTTTTAATAAATTGGCTTCTGCCAGTCCCGAAACATGCTAGAAGTGATATATAATTTTTTTTTCATGTTTTGATATGAGAGCTAATACTACATTATTGCAACTGGGGCTTGGAATGTCTTTAGCCCTCAAATGAGATGAGCTGTTTTGGCTACAGTGTTTTTGAGTTTTTCTGTTCAGCAGATCAGATAGATCTGGCTATTGCTTATCACTTGCAGACCATTTTAAATGAAGTCCTGCCTTAAGATCCACCCTTATTACAATGAGCAACGCTAGTGACTTTTGCTGGTGTTACGGTTTGAGGAACGCACAACAATTTATTGTCATTTAGACAATTATTCTATCAACCGATGACCGCTCCATGTCCAGGACGGGGAATGGGGCAAAACCAAGGAAACCTGAGGGTTGAGATATAAACAGATTTAATAGGATAAGACCGGATAATTAACATTAATAATACTAAAGAACCACTATTGATCCCAATACCAATATAAAATATACGAGGATTATCCTCAGCCCATTCTGTCTGTAGAAGCTGTGCACTCCCAGCAGGGGACAGCAAATGTGGGACACTGTGAGCGCCGTGGCTTTGGGAGGAAGGGAAGGGCTCGAGTGTCGAGCGCTGGGGCGAGAAGTTCTCAGACTGGTAGCCATCAAGGAAGAGAGAGACCTTCTCAGCAAACTTTCTAATTTATATTGAATGTGACATTCGTGGTATGAAATAACCCAGTTGGGCAGCTTGGGTCAAGTGTCCAGGTCTCGCTCCTCCTCATCCCTGCACCTGGCTGGCTCAAGAATACTGAGACCTTGAAACCCACACACCATAGCTAGCTATAAAGTAAATATTTTCACAACTCAGACACTAGAGTCTTCTAAAAATTCAGTTTTCCCAAGCATTAGAAGAGAAATTAGTCCTGCATCACTCAAACCAGGACAGCCAGGTAGCACAAGAATGGTGAGAGGAGAGAAACAGCCTCAGTATTTTGAAGATGAGGTCTACCTGTAGCTTTAGTTTTCACTGGGGCTTTGTTTTCATTCTTTTAATCAAGCTGGTAAAACACAGCTGTAGGCTAAACCAGATGTGATTATGTAGCAAGCTTCAACTTAGGTAATTTTGAACAGACTGCCTGAAACTTTGGCGTGAATCCAGTATGACTGGATAAACAATACAGTGATCGGATCCCATCAGGATGGAGGTTTCATTTTAGAAGCAGCTAACCGCAGTTCAGAGATCAGCATCAGATTTGTTCCTGCAGCCTTTAAATACGGGCCTGTTTGGGCAAGTAATAAAAGAACTTTGAACTGCCTTACTCTTCCCTCCATCCTGCGTACGCAACTTGATATCAACTTGAAAATGGTGATGTGCGTGATCTTTCAGGTGAAACCTTGCGAGCTGGTGCCGAAGCTGAGGTGCAGCAATGTTATCTGCGAGTACAGGCCTTAAACTTAATTTTCAGTTGATGATAGTACCACGGGTTGCATGCAAAGAACTGTTTGGGGAAGCCTGTGGTGTTTGAGGTAGGCTGAATCACTTTCCTAGTTGTCAGGTTTTTGTGCTTTTGTAGGCTTGTTCACAGTTGGTTTGCAAGCTATGTCTTAAATTCCTCCCCTTTAGAGTAAAAGGACTTCTATAAGTGTTCATATTTGTTTTATTGGTTAATATGAATGCATGAAATATTTGTGACTTTTTTCTCCCCGTTGCCTCGAAGTGAATGTACCATTTACAAACCAGGAGGCAGATTGACTCTTTTCTCAAATTTAAGCCCAGTGCGAGTTTTTTATAAAAACCTTAAAATCAGTTTTTTAATGTAATTTACAGCCCTTTAAATACCTTTTATATTTCCTAGCAACTAGGAGAAGTTAACCTGCTTTAGCTGGGAGACTTGTTGAATTAAAACTGTAGGTGGGTATTCTATATAGAGTGGAAAATAAGGGGGCACACGAAAATACTTGATTGCCGGGGCCGTTCAAACCAGTTACCCAGAAAAGGCATACCTCCGCCGCCTTTTAAGTGAGCAGTGAAGTTGTGGCCTCCGGATGACAGTTAGGCTTGCAGTTTGACTTGCAGTTTGACTTGCCAGACAGCTTCTCTGTCTGGCAAACATCCTGGAGCTGCGGGAGGCTGGGGCTTGTTCAGACAGACCTGTTGGGCTGAAATGGCTGTTGGAGGGGACCGAGACATCCTCGAGGATCCGCGCAGGAGGCTAGTGGCAGCAGGGACTTGCCAGAAGAAGTAGACGTGCTAGTTTTATGGCTGGCTCTGTCCTGCTCTGAGGGGTGTCACCAGCTAGAAGTTAAACGATAAAGCAGGCAGAGATGGCGTGTTTAGGTTTAGGTACAGATTAGGTCCCGTGGAAATTATAATCCCTGTGATTTCAGCTGGTGAAATGAAGGATGCAACACAGGGTTTTAAGAGGTTCCTCTGCTGCCACAGGTAAATGTGCCTCTTACAGAGGCATCACTGGGTATTTCTCTGAATGGTTTTATAAAATTCAGTAGTTATTTAGTTTTATTTGGGTATTTTATAACTTTGATTTGGATGCCAGTAACAATATGAGTTTAAAATTAGTGAGCTGTCTTTGTAACCTTGTTCATTAGAGGTACTTAGTTCAATTAGGAGCGTGTTCCCCCTGTTGTGGAGTTGGTACCAAGGATATATTTTTTTTTTTTTTTTGTCCTTTTCCATCTCGATGACTCTAACTATCCAGAGAAGGTACTGCTGTAGCTGCATATATGCTCAAGTCTATAGAGCTCTGAGTGTGGTACCAGAGATGGCACAAAGGTGTGCACCGGCGGAAACCAAAATTAGCTTCCACTTTTCCCTGTTTGCTTCTGTCATGGGGTTCTGGATGAAGTGACGCACTGTGTTTTGGTGGTCTTCTTCCTTTCCAAATGTAGGGGGAGGAGTTGTTTGTTTTTTTTTTTCTTTCAGGCTTCCTCCTCCACTGAAAAATTCAGTCACTTCCCTATAGGGAGGGCTTTAGTGGGTCAGCTTCTGGGGTCTACGCAAGGGACGCAGCTGCACAAGGCAGGGTGAGGCCACCAGGGAGGTTGTGCTGTAGAGGTTTTTCTCAAATATCCCAGAAACGCGAAGCCTGTGAGATAGAGGGACCAAAGGAGCCCTCAACCAGTGACCAGCTGAGTTTCCCCTGGGAGGTTGTCCAACATAGCCTGATGGTGGAATCCTCTCCCAGGGCCTTTCCCAAATCCTACAGTCTGACAACAACAACAAAAAATGCCTTTTCCAGTCAGGCTTCCGAGAAGCTGGGGACAGCAGGACCCCCTCTGAATTGTGCACAGGGCCGGACCCTCCCCGGCTGAGCAGAGTCCCAGGTTTTGGAGGTGCGAATAACCACAGTTGTCTCCGTGGGCTGACAACACTGCATGGTTTTCATGTTGACGTGCTCCCCTCGTGCAGCGCTTTGGAGGAAATGGGCTAGGGGTGATGCTGACATTTTTACTTCCTTTCCTTACTTAACTAACTGGATTTATTTTAAACAGGATTTTAGGGTGGTTAAACAGCTACATTCGCACTTCTCTGTTTGGAGGAGTTATGAATTTTTTTCAAAACTGCGGAAGGCTCGTGAGCCTTAAATCTACTGCAGGGACCGTGGAAATTTGCTAAATGCATTGCGACTTAACCACAAAGCAGTCAGGCTGTTTCTGTTTCTCTCGTGCTAACTGAAGTGAAAGAAAATAATTATGTAGAATTTAAACTACAGTAGTCTAATTATTTTCATTTTCCTTTTCTGAGACAGACAGATATGTGTTTTGGGGAGAGATTTGCATAATTTTTGTTTCTAATTTCTCTTGGTTAGGGTGGAGGAAGCGTGTAGCGTATGGGAATCTCGGGTTGAGTGAGTAAAGGGTGGGAATTGTTGTCTGGTTACAGAGCTGCACAGGGCTTAAATCTGACGTGCAGAAAAAGACATGGGGCACCGTAAACTACAACCTGGGTTATTATTCCCCTCCGCTAAGCTATTGCTGTGAAGACTCAGCAGTAATAAACTCATAATGTGTGGTTTTGGTTTGTTAAAAATGTATGTGACTTTTTGAACTTTTAAATAACATGCACACATGCTATACATGTCTTTGCTGTAATATCACAATCTGATCTCATCGAGCTGTTTATTGTTTGTCTGGCTGTGAATACGCTCTTTATGTGTGTATAGTTCTTTCATGTTAATTTTAAAAGGAGCTCCCACTCGTAAGCTCATGAAGTAAACATCAACGGATTAAAAGAATGACTGTCTGTCCAGAACACTGCAGTGCCGCCTTCCAGAAAAACTTAGAGTAATTATACATACAGCTCTTGTGGAATGAAAATTGGCCATTTGATATTTAATAAACAGATCTGCTTATATGAAAAGTAGGAGACTACTAATTTCAGAGCAGTACTGAGTGTTTTCATTTATACTCAAAAGATAAGTTGCTCGAGATTTGGACTCAGATTTTTTTCATACATTTTTTATCTAGGCTGTGAAATGTACTATTAAAATGTTCTTTAGTATTTCTTTTCTGGAGTCCCATTGGATAAACATGAGCAAATGCTTGGTTTTGTCTGTTTTTACAAATGAATTTGATCACCATTCCTGCAGTTTTCTACTGAGCTAACTTGGTGTCAGTTATCTTTCTTTCTAATCACAGATGTGCTTTTCAAAGAAACGTGCGGGATAAGAGCATCTTTTGCCTGTTGGCTGCGTGGAGAACTGCAGAGAGACTAGGGTACTCCTGAAAAAAAATTGCATTCTTGGGCCAGGTAGATTTATTATTATTTATTATAAAAATTTACCCAAGGTTTTGGCAGACCTGCCCCCTGCTCTGCCAAGCGTGAAGCATGTTGAAATCGCAAGCGGCACAGCAATATCAGGCAGGTAGAGGAGCCTCTTGGCCACCTCCGCTCTGGTAGATCCACGAAGAATTAAAAGTGATCAGAAGCAAGCTGTAGCCGGTTAAATGCTGAACAGAGAGACCATGCTCAGACGTTTATTTTTCAGTTCTGTCCCCATTTTACACACCAGAATTTGTCAGCAGGACAGAGAGACCTGGTATGCTATTAGAATCATAGAGTAGAATCATAGACCCAATAGAGTCGTCTAGGTTGGAAGGGACCTTTAAGGTCATCGAGTCCAACCATCAACATAACACTGCCAACCCCACCACTAAACCGTGTCCCTCAGCCCCACATCTGCCCATCTGTTAAATCCCTCCAGGGATGGTGACTCCACCACTGCCCTGGGCAGCCTGTTTCAGTGTTTGATAACCCATTAGGTGAAGAAATTTTCCCTAACATTCAATCTAAACTTCCCCTGATGCAACTTGAGGCCATTTCCTCTTCTCCTATCAATTGTTACTCGGGAGCAGAGCCCAATCCCCCTCGCTACCCCCTCCTTTCAGGGAGCTGTGGACAGCGAGAAGGTCTCCCCTCGGTCTCCTCTTCTCCAGGCTGAACACCCACAGGTCCCTCAGCTGCTGCTCACCAGACGTGTGCTCCAGACCCCTCACCAGCTCCATTGCCCTTCTCTGGACACGCTCCAACACTTCAATGTCTGTCTTGTAGTGAGGGAACCAAAACTGAACACAGTACTCAAGGTGGGGCCTCACCAGTGCTGAGTACAGGGGGATGATCACTGCCCCAGTCTTGTTGGCCACACTAGTCCTGATAGAGGCCAGGATGCTTTTGGCTTTCTTGGCCACCTGAGCACACTGCTGGCTCATATTCAACTCCTTTTCCACCACACAGCTTTCCAGCCACTCTTCCTCAAGCCTGTTGCACTGCGTGGGGTTGGTGTGACCCACGTGCAGGACCCGGCACTTGGCCTCGTTGAACTTCATACCATTGGCCTCGGCCCATCAATCCAGCCTCTCCATGTTAAATATGATGTCACTAAATCCAAAACAAATAGATATGTATTTCAATCCCAGGCTTTGAGGGGAAACCGATGAATGGAAAAGGAAAATCTAGTGGCTGGCTCAGGACCAGGCCATCTTTACTCCTTCCAAACAAGTAGAATTACTGTGTTTTCTCAGTAAATCTTAATTGTTTGATCCTTGCTATGCGCCTCTTGCTGTGTCATCTGATGAATGCTGTGAATTAAATATAGTACATTCATTTAAACCACCCACAAGTAGTTTTTCCTCCCTATCTCATCCCAGCCAGCTTTAAAAATAAGTGCTATGTGCTTTTATTTGCCTCATCCCGCACCATATGACGCTTCCAAGGATGGAACCAAGGAGAGTATGTAGCAGTGCCATTCTGTGATTGAAAATTAGATTACAGATTAGAAAGCCCAGAGGGACCACTATGACCAGATAAAACAGTCCCCTGCAGGCCATAAGACTGTTTTAATTTGGGCCGATCTAGAAAGAAACATCCAATCTTGGCATAAACACTTTCAGTGATGGATGGTCCAAACAACGTTTGGTATGTTTTAGTGGGGTTTGCTCGGGCTTGTGATTTTTCAGCTTTTGAGAAGAGGAAGAGGTCTTCTGTTTCATTCCTTTCCTTTTGATTGATTGATTTTTCCCCTCTATGTCATGCCCTGAAATGAATCTCGATTTAGCTAGCCATTAAGGTCTTATTAGGCTTGTGTCTGCCAAAGTGAAAAATCCTCTGCCGACTGTTTGTTTCCCATACTTATGCAATTGGCGTGGGATTAAGTTATTCCTTGGCCTTGTCTTTGTGGGCTGGACGGAGCACGGTCCGTGAGCTTTTCATTAGCAGACGTGGTTTTCAATCCTGTGTCTTCGTACGTTCCTAAACAAGGCTCCTTGCGCGTGCTAGCACTGCGTTTCTTTCACTGCACGTGAAGGCATACCTTATGTGACTGATTTTCATGTCACAAGAACGCATCTTTTGGGGAACACCGAACACAAAAGGAAGTTGGCAGTGGGGAGGCCCAGGTGGCATTTGCAGAAATTGAGGGGAGACTTATGCCTGTGTTGTACCCTGAAAAAAAAAAAAAACCAACATGGAAAACCACTTAAAAACTGTCTGTGTCTGGGGACACCATCTATTCGGACAACCTTCAGCATCCTCCTCAAAGCAGCTGACAGTGTTAGTTAAACCTGCAGGCAAAACTCCATTTTTCTGTCCTCCCCTGCAGTTTTGCAGAGGCGTTGAGGATGTGGCCAGAATCACTGGCGTGGTGATGCAGTGATCTTCCCACAGTTTCCCTAGGGACAGGCAAGTTCTTTTGCAATTAACATAATTGACTGGGAAAGAATCCGGTTTGCCTCGGGATAAGGAACTGTGGGATTAAACCTAGACACATGGCGCACATGCCAAAATGAAGGCTGTAGTAAGATGGGAGGCACTGTGCTCCCAGAATATTCCTGCTTGGGATAGGCACACTGAGTGCGTTTTTATACGTGGACTTTAAATTTCTTTGATAGAAAGATACTAAGGTTTTATTTTTGCATTTCTCAGACTCTTCCATCGTGGTCATTTCAGCAGCATATCGTGAATTCCTGTCATAAAGCATCATTTCTCTAAAAGCCTGGATTTTTCTGATAAGCAGGCGGTTCTCTGATGCGCTTCGGGTAAAACTCGGGTGCTGGAGCCATTGGCAGAATTTCCTGTGACTTCACTGAGGCCAGGGTTTCACCCTTTATGAAAATTTAATAAGACAGAAATATTGTTGACATGGGAGCGGAGTTCTTTGTCATCTACACAGCAGATTTGAGCCGAAGTTGAATTGAATCTCAGACCTGAAAGTCTGGTTTAAAGGCCCTTTTTCATTTCCCAGACAGCAGCTATTCCTTGGTCTGTTGGAGGAGACGTATGCACGTTCGTGGTTTCGAGCTGCTACGGGTGACATTCGCTACTGTTCCATCTCTCTCGTTTTCTGTCAAGCGCTCTGCGGGCTGTGCAGCGGGATGTACGAGTGAGCTCATTCCCAGGACTTTGGCCACGGTGCCGTTTGAAACGGTGGGCTGAAATAAAAGCACTTAATGCGGAGGTCAGCGAGCGCCTGATGTTCTTTGCAGAATCCATTTGTTGTGCAAGCAGCTGTACTGTTGTGGCGCCTACTTTAATTAAGGCTCTGACAGTATTTCCATAATAAACCGTATTTTAAAAGGGTTTATTACTCAACTGCAAAATCTGCTGCAGGCTGAGACTTGGACTAGGAAAGCTTCAACGTTAAAGCGCTTTCTTAATGTAAAAAGCTTTTTTTTTTTAAGTATGGCTGCAAAGAAAGCTTTCTTCAGTCGTATAGGTAAAATCTTTCTTTATAAAAAGAACAGTTTTCAGTCTTGTAAACAATGGATGTTTAAGTGGCTAATATTGACTATGTTGCTTAGGGTATTTTTAACCATGACATATCCATTATGGTCGTTCTATAATTTGGTGTAATTTGAATACCGAAATATCTTTTATTATTTGTGCGGCAGTACAAAAAGCCTCGTTTAGGAGTGGGACCTTATGTGCTAGATGGATTTCAAACGCGAGAAGAGAGAGTTCCTGCGTTTTAATACCCTTCCCGTCAATCCCGGCAGAGCAAGGGTAGGAAGGGGCGTGTGGTAACGCAATTGCAACTTTTAGAGGTGTTTAGGATGCACTTGTCCTGCTTTGTTTGTAGCCGAAGGCGTAAATAGGAAACTTAGACTAATACCATGTTTTAATGAGGCAGGTGCGTTATGTACGAACTAACAGAGCAGGCCATCTGTTAAGGTGCAGGACATGATTTTTGGAATGAATTGCTTCCAGATAACCGGACAGGTTTTCTTTGTCTCCTTGTGGTGTTTGGGTTTTGGTTTTTGTGTTTGGTTTGGTTTTGTTTTTTTTTTTTTTCTGACTGGTGGTTAGTCAGGTGACAAAACATCCGATCAGTTTCCTGCAGAAGGGCCTGAGCTGTAATTGATTTCCCCTTCAGTAACTGGTTGTTCAGAAATTCTTGTAGGGCAAGAACCTGTGCCGGTAGGTTTTCAGCAGAATGCTCTGAAATATATCAAGGTTTTCCAGGGGTTTTTATTCCTCCAAAAGAAGTTTCCCATTTTGGGTTGTCTGTTTAAGTTGAAAAGCACTGCTGTTATTTACTATTCATGTGATAACATTCAGCTGGATTATACTTAAATATACACAAGTTGATCCAGGGAAGAGACATAATACTCTGCAAAGCCTGGACCACTCGCTTAATGGGTTTCTGTTGCCTTTGTGACAAGTCCAGTTTCCACAGACTGAAGGGATTTGTTGAAAATAAGTTGTTTTCCTAGTGATGGAGAGGGAACCTTCTGAACGGTAGCCTGAAGATGCAGTGGCGGTTTCTTCAGCTTTAGGTGTGTTAATTGGAGACCCTTTTGGAACTTTGCTCCTTACTAGATATGAATTAACAATGATGCAACACATAATAAAAGGGCAGAGTTAAACGTTGCCTGGGAAATGATGAGTATCATCTCTTCCAATGAAGTGGTGCTTATTGCTACGGTTACTTTGCAGCCTAGATGGTTTGGGTTTTTTGCAGTAAACAGTGCAGCCCATGGGCATGGATGGGATTTTTGCTATGAATTAGGATATTTGGTCCCAAATTTGTAGTGCTTGCGCAAGAACTTGGTCTTTTTTTAAATGTAATTCTACTCCACAGAAGATTTGGTTTATCTGCCAATGTAATTCTACTATTATTCTTTACTTTTTTTCCCCCTGTCATGAGTTTGTTGGGGGGGGAGGGAGGGGATGCAAGAGTTTTGTTTTTGGTAGAGAGCTTTGATTATGTCATACAGCTATTCAGAAACAGAAATACTGTTTTTGCAACTATCATGACGGTATTTTTCATGTGGTTACAGTGGTATCAGTTTTATTCTGCAACACACTGTGGGTTTGGTTTTAGTTTGTTTTTTAAATCCAGAGTTCAAGAGTCACCTTAAATCCTCAGCTTCTTTGACCGTGTCTGAAAAATTAATTTTTCACTTTGTATAACTAGCAAGAGAAGTTTTAAATATGAAAATAAAAATAAAAATCAGTAACTCAGAAGCCAAACAGACGGAGCCCTACACTTACTTTCAAAGCCTGATCCGGGAGCTGAAGATGCTGAAGTTTGATGCTTATATAGCGATGTAATGCTTTGCACAGCAAAGACCGTTGCCTTTAATACCTTTTCTGTGTGACTGTTCATGCCTAAGACTTGAAGGAGCTTTGTACCGCTTTGTGTTTCGGGGATGCCTTCGGCTGCGGTGCAGCTCTCTTGCAGCAGGTGGCATTGCTACCAGTGCTCTGGGCGCTGGTGGAGGGACAGATCCTGCCTCCCGCTTTCATGGGCCGCTTTTGGGCTCCCGTCTTTGCCTCTGCCGCTCGTCCAAGTCGCACGTGGTGAGGCAGAAGGGCTGTGGGAATCAGCCCTGGGGAGGAGGAGAGGGTCTCTCTGGGGCACACGGCTGCAGAGGGCCAGGTTGAAGCGAGTGGCAGTGCCGTGACAGGTTGAGGCCAGTTGCTGATCACCTCCTCTCTTTGCAGCCTGACGCGTTTTCTTGCCAAGCAGGCAACCTGGGATACGCTTGAGTGGTTTGGTTTCTGGTTTGTAGTTTTTTATATTTTAAATTAAAGGTATTTTCTCCCCTCTTCGCCCCCCTGCCTTCTCAGGAAGTTTGTATAAAACTTAAGATTTCTTTTTAACTAAGGCTTCACTACCAAAATGGGAAGTTTCCTTGGCCTGCCCATTCCTTAAGAATTATTCGCTAATGCCAGTTACTCTCTTGAAATGAGAGGCTGTTTGATAGCTGTTCTTGACAGCCGTTTTGTTAAATAATCACAGCTATTCTTTCTGTATGGCCTTGTGTCTAGTCCGTAATTGAGGACTGTGTTTCCTCTCTCAGACTGCGTACAGTACGAAGAACCGGAATCATTGAGAGGCATATAACAGAGCATCACTTCTCTATCTTAGATACAAGGTCACTTGTTATATGTGGGGAAGTCACGTTTTGATCTTGACTGAAATGAGGCACGCGGGGTGATGCAGTGGGGCAAGGGAGAGAGGGAGCATCACCCCCGTTCCTTCAGAGCTCCTGTCTGGAGAGGGAGCATCACCTGTTCCTACAGCGCTCCTGCCTAAAGGTGCGGTTGAAAAGGCTCCGTGCTCCTCCTCTGAGTTCCCCTTCCTTCCGAGAGCACAGGCTGTCTGCTCCCAGTGCATCACTCCCCCAAGCCTTTGGAAGGAGAGCCAAATGTTGAACGCTTGCCCCTCCCGTAATCTATTCCCTGCCTAGATGAAGAGCAGGTTATGCCTAGGTGAGTAAGCATGAAATTCTTTCGAAATCATTGGAATCTGTGGACGGATATCCAAGGGTGGAGTTTGCACAGGTCTCGCACGGTGTTTAAAATTTGAAAGGATTGAGCGGATCATTTGATTGGTGTCTATTCGCTGGTATATCCCGGGCTGTCGCCTTCCATCCAGATACCTTCTGTATTAAGCCCAGTAACCTAAATGACAATAAAACATACTTCCTGAATAGTGGTACGGATCGTGGCTGCCCACTCAGACAGACTTTGTGCCATTAGCAAATTTCATTGCCATTAATTTTTCAGCAATTAAATTGTTTGTATACTTTTAAGCTTCTTACCAGTCTCTGCAGAGACCCGCTAGAAATACCCACTGACAGCTGCTCCTCGAGACCCGTTATCCCACCAGTTCCTAACCCATTTAAGCGTGTGCTTTATCCTGACGGTATGATGCTCTCTTTTAAGCATTGTACCATACAGGGTTGAGTTGTATACCTTACAAAGATTCATGTATGGCCTGTAGGTATTTACTTTAATCAACCAAATGGGCAGTCCCTTTGAAGAGAGATCAAATTTGTTCAGGAAGACCTATTTTGGAGTCACGTTGCCATTAATTCTGGCATTTTTATTAGGTGAGCTCCCCACCAGATTTCACTCCCTATGCCTGGGGACTGATGTCAGCTTTTTCCCCCTACCTGAGTCACTTCTCTTTGTCCTTTTGGCACGATATTCAAACCCTTCCACATCTATGTGATTTCCCTAGAATTCCAGAATATGTTAAAAATCTACATCAAAGAGGCCACAGGGAGATCAGCCAGCTGTTTTAGTACTTTAGAGTGGAAACTATCTATTATTTGTTGCCAGACAAGTCTTTATAAATAGTAACAGCTTTCTCAGTACTGTATTTCTGTATTTGAAGATGCTTTGTCGCCCATCCTTGTGTGATACAAGTCCTCTTCCTTTTGTTCCGTGTTTGGACTATAATACATATGAACATTTCTGCTTTTGTTATATTTTCAGTGTATTTTACCATTGCATCTACTGGTGGGCCTGAATCATTATTCAGGTTTATTTAGTCATTGTCTTAGCCTTTCGGTTTGTTTTCTGAAAATGTAGAATGAACTCAAAAACTGGTAGTGGTGCTGCACATTCAATTGTAGAATATAATAATTTTTTTAAGTACGTTATGAAAGAGAGATCTGTTCTGGCATGGTTCTGCAGTTCAGAAGAGCAAGTTGCAACTATTTGGGAGTAGAAAAGTGGCTTCCTAGATTATTCTTTCAAGCAGTTACAATGGAAATCTTTAAAGAGTTTTATAGGTTCTGACAACGTCTCCTAGAGCCTGAGGTATTCCCTGTTGGGGGGAGGGGTGGAAATTTTTATTTATATTTTGTCACCAAATGCTAAGTTATAGAGAGTAATTTAAAAAACTCGAAACTTAAAAATCTTCTAAAAAAAATTAAACTGGTGACTGTCTTAGCTTTGGTAAAGTTGGTGATAGCAGACTGCAGATTTCCTGTCAGTAAGTGGAGACACTTAATTTGTTAAGATAGTCACCAGTTTTAACCCTAAACTGTAAATGTGATGACAACAGTTGCTCCACTAACCTCTGGTTAATGGGAGACATCCAGTATAAAGCCCCTTTTGAGCTCTTAAATGTGGAGCAACGCACACAAAAGCTTTCTGTGGACCATACCTGGGGAGGCAGAGCAATCGGTGACAGGCACACTGGTGGTGGCGGCAGCCGCAGCGTGGGCTGCTGTGATCCACTGAGAGCACGATGTCTAGTTTTCTGCTGTTCTAGGCAACCCTGTGTTCAATTCTTGAGTCAAAGATTATGGGTGGGTTTTTTTTTTTACACTAAGTTAAGTGCAGAAGCAAAATAAATTCCAATCATGTCTATGATGACATCTGTGACATCTGTGAACCTCACTGAAATGTCTCCATTTGGATGGACTCCCATCAGTAACAATCTCAGCAGTGTCCAACAAAATAGATTTATTCCGCCGGCACATCTTTTGTGTCCCTTATTTCAACATTAAAGATCTGTTTAAATGTTAGTACGAAAACATCAGGAGCTAAATTTATGTGCCTATTTACGCGGCTACGGTCTGGACCTGAAGAAAGTGGACAGACCCTCAAACCGGCACGTGCTGCAAAACACCGGACAGTTGAAGGAGAAAATAGAAAAATGATTTTAGCATAAGCAGTATCTCCAAAACCCACATTACCCATAGCAAAGGTACCAGAATATGGTCAAGGCTTGCAGACATTTAGCACCAGCCGAGGCAACTTTAATTCTTAAACCGCATAATGAAAAATAAAGTATCCTGCCAATTCAGTAAAAGGATTCATCCCATTGTCTCTTCTAAATTTAGGGAAACAGAACATCTGCCATGGAAATGCACAAAAGTGGCTGTTAATCTCGGTTGTGAGCCTTCATTCTGGTCTGCCTCTCCCTTAACTTCAGTTCTGTTTTTTCCTCATTTAGTTCACACTTCTATTGATTCATCCTTCACTTTCTTTTTGAAAAGTGATTTTCCTTAAACTTTTTGTTTGTAAATCTGTTACCTCTACCATGTTTTCCATTGTCTTTTCCTCCTGCCTTATTGCCTTGTATTTCATGTTGTCTTTCCTTCTGTACATACTGCTTGTGACCTTGATTCTTATCTGCCCTTTTGCTTATCTCCTTGCATTTCTTTTTTCAGTCCTGGTTTCTTCCCTTTTCTCTCTTTCCTATCCCTTTCTATCCACGGCATCAGATTCTTCCATTTGCAATGCTGGAATACATCGGAAATGATGTTTTTCCCTCTCCTCTGCCCTTTTAGTTGCTGAAATATGCACATAAGAATTCAAATATGCTTCTAAAAATAGTAAAAGGATAAAATTGTTTGTTTCGGCTTTCCAGTCTCTGCTTTATTAGAACTTCTGGGAGGAAAGCCCCATAAAGTCTATAACTAATTCAGCTGCAGGGGAAAAAAAAAATAAAAGCAAAATAAAAGCCAGAAAGAAATACAGCCACAACCTATTTGATTTTAAAAAAAAAGAAAAAAAGAAAAAAAAAAAGGCAGGCAAATCTCCTATGTGTTCTACCTGTGGACAGTGTGAGTATGGCATGTGTAGTTCTAAGTGGCATTTTATATCCTGGATCTTTTTGCTTATGTGAGGGAGATTATTGTGTATTTCAAAGTTCTGGTGGTTGATATTAAAGCTAACATTACTTGGTGTGAGATCAAAAGAAAACGGTTTATTTGGGGCATTTTTAGAGAAGATGAGAGTCGTGTAAATGCTGAAAGATGTGGTAGATGAGAATTTCTTCCTGCAGGAAACGTCTGTCCAGGCAGGTCGTTGTGAAGTCCTGGCGTTTCCCAGCATCCAATAGACACCTCTTCCCCAGCAAGTGGGCATTTGCTTTATCTTTCAAGACAGCTTAGATATTTTTCAAATGAAAATAAATTGATTTGATTTATTTTATTTTATTTTATTTTTTACATTTTGTACACAATATTGTGAATATCAAGCTTTAAATGCTATCCAAATTTGGATCTGTAGATGTTCATGACATTCACATAAAGATCATCAGCCCTGTGATGCTCCAGCATGATGTAGCTGTGTCTCAGGATATGGATTCCTGAAACTGCGTTTCCCAAATTCTGTTGAACTAATTATTACAGTGCAGACAGCTTCTAAAAATAAACTTTCCCGTTAGATATTATGTTCTGTAATAAATTTGCGCTTCAGAAAACTATTATTTTCCTCTCGAAAGAATAAAGTTGATGGGTTTACTTCCTTCCCCCTAAAATACTGATAAGGCAGGCAGGTGCATTTGCTGGCTGCTTTTAATAAGTATTTGGGGTGAATTAAAGGCTTCATAAAAATCCTCTGGGACAGGGAGGATTTAAATGTGATTAGGCAAAAGGCTGATAATCAGACAGCCACTGGTGCTAGGTAGTGTAGGCTCTGGTCTGGGCATTGTGTTGTTTGTGGTGGGTTGCATTTAGCAATATTTGTTTTCCGTGGTAATGAGATGAGAACCAAGTGTCTGTGCCTTGTGTCATCTCTCCAAATGTCTCTCGCTTCCTACCTTATGTCTTCCTCTTTTCCCTCGAAACCTATTGCATCTTCCTCCTGCTTGTCTTACAGGTAAGTGTGCTGACAAACCAGGTGTCGTTCCCTCCGTCTTGTCTTGGTGGAATACAAGCCCATCCTCTGAAATAATTTGTATGCCTTTGAAAACATCGACTTGAAAGCCTCATTGGGAGTTTAAATGACATTTAAATGTATTCAGTGTTTAAGCTTGTGATGAGGAGATTTCTCCCAACAGTAGAAAATCACAGACTTCCTCTGAATGTTATTTAGTCCTTTTTTTCTGCAAATATTTGTGTGTGATTTGTCATGCATTTTCTAGCACCTCGATACTGGTGCGTCTCTGTGCTGGTGCCGTTCCTCCACTTCTCATTGGCCACTTTCTGATCATGATCCTTTTGCCTTTTAATTAGGGGACGCTTTCCTCAACATATGGTGACATGAACAGTATGATTTGATATTTATTAGGTTTTCAGCTCACCAGTCCAAGGGAGAGGGACAGAGCTTTATCAAATGGGGAAAACCTCCTTGCAGCAACTCTACCTCTCCAGAGCGGTTTCAGGACTTGCCATACTAAGGCTGACTTCAGAATCCCTTTTCATTTTGGGGATTGTTCTACATTGCTTTTTTGTTTGCTTCTTTGCTTTAATACTGGTCCCAGTTTTGCTATGGTGGAAACAGAATAGATTAGGCAGCTGTGATTCCTCTCCCTTCCATAAGGGAATCATTCTTTGCAGATTTAAAAAAAACAAAACACCAAAACATACTAAATGACATTTGTATCCATGTACATACTTGGCTGTACCATCATGGCTTACATCTCGTAGAGAAGTCAGGTGTCTGACTTACTTCAAGGTGTTTCAAAATCAGCAAATACAGTGTGGTTCACATTTCTTCAGTGAAGTGACCACACAAGGTCAGTGTGATTGGAGATGTGCCTAGCCATGCATCAGGAGAGTAATTTTGGGAGAACACCATTCTCACTAGGTCCAACACTCTACTTTCCAAGACATGTTCAATATGCCGTGAGGTCCTTGTCAGTAGGTCCAGGATTACTGCAGTAGAAGAGAGTGGAGATCAGCAGATCTGTTAGATGAGCCGTCTGAGGATGATGAAATATATAGGCACCTTCAGACCGAACTACTGAACTGAAGAGAAACAGTTTGGAAACATTTAAGCTAAATTATGTGGCAGATAGAAAACATGGTCGTTAATAATATTAAAGAAGGGAGACTGTTTGTGATAACTTGAGAAAACAAAACTTAATGCTGAGCATCAACAGTAGAATAAATGTCCAAAAATTCCCTACAGATGCGTAAGGTCATTTAGTTCCCCAGAAACCATTTTTCTTAAATAGTTAAAGCAGCAGACAGATCCTCCAGTATTTAACACAATCTTTCTTTACCAGTAAAAAAACATATGGAAGCTATAGCTGTACTATCACAGGAGGAAGGGGATGGCAGCAAACCGCTTCTTGGCTGCATCTTCAGTACTACTACATCTGCTGCATAGGAAGGAATTTGACTGATTAATTCCCACAACGTTACGAGAAAGATCACTATAATTATTTTTTGTTTTAGCACTCGAAGAAGTGAAGGAAGGTTACATGACTTACCCAAGTCCGTGTTGCAGGTCAATGACAAAGGTGAAGAGGTAGACCAGAACTCCGGCTTCTGTTCAGATTTCATGAGGCCAAGCTCCTCCTGTCTGTGTATTCCTTACCTGGAAAACGTGTTGAAATACAAGGTATTACTAAGACTTGCGTACGAAAGTAATGGCCAGCAAAAGTGCTGATGGTGTGCTGGGATGCGCTCAGAACTGACGCTGGGTCTTCCTTGTGACAGAAAGCCCGGTAAGCATTAGCAGAAGGTTTTGGGGGGGAGAGACCTCTCTTTCTGTAGTGTTGTCCTCTTGATTGTCTGGTTGTGTAGTTGGCCTAGTCAAGTAAGGTGCGAGTTTATTGGAGCATCTTCTGTATGCATTCTTCCTCTCACTTCACAGAATCACAGAACGGCAGGGGCTGGGAGGGACCTTTGGAGATCATCTAGCCCAACGCCCTGCCAGAGCAGGGTCACCCAGAGCAGGTTGCACAGGACTGCATCCAGGTGGGTTTGGAATATCTCCAGAGAAGGAGACTCCACACCTCTCTGGGCAGCCTGTGCCAGTGCTCTGCCACCCACAAAGGAAAGAAGTTTTTCTTCATGTTGAGATGGAATTTCCTGTATTCCAGTTTGTGCCCGTTGCCCCTTGTCCTGTCGCTGGACACCACTGAAAAGAGTCTGGCCCCGTGCTTTTGCCACCCGCCCTTTAGATATTTGGAAGCATTGAGGCGATCCCCTCTCAGCCTTTTCTTCTCCCGGCTAAACAGACCCAGGTGTCTGAGCCTTTCCTCCTAACAGAGGTGCTCCGTTCCCTTGATCATCTTTGTAGCCCTTTGCTGGACCCTCTCCAGCAGTTCCCTGTCCTTCTTGAACTGGGAGGTCCAGAACTGGACACAGTGCTCCCGATGTGGCCTCACCAGGGCAGAGTAGAGGGGGAGGGTGACCTCTCTCAACCTGCTGACCACACTTTTCTTGATGCCCCCCAGGACACTATTGGCCTTCTTGGCCACCAGGGCACATTGCTGCCACAGGTCTCTTTCCACAGAGCTGCTCTCCAGCAAGTCAGCCCCTAACCTCTACTGGTGTATGGTGTTATTCCTCCCTAAAGGTTATCCCTCCTTTCCAAAATTCCTGTCAGCACGATGCTTCCAACACAGCCGCCTCTCATCGTGATTCACCAGCTCCATTCAGATACTGTTTAGATGAACACAGACGCCAGTCCCTATAACATGTTCTGTTTCTCCTTGCAAAAGGCAATGGTTTCTTCTGTCCCCCTTTCGTTTTGTGATCAGAAGCACAAATACGTAGTGCTTGAAAAAAACCGATCCTAAGTTCGTCTATCAGATGCAGAGACCTGATCTGACCATCTTCAGTGAGAGCTTGAGGCCAATGAACATACAAGCTCATCTCTCCCTAGGACTGTGAAAGAAACCTGAATGTTAAACATAAATTAAATAGAGGAGAGGAGAAGGAGAAGAGAAGGGAAGGGAAGAGGAGAAGAGAAGAGGAGAGGAGAGGAGAGGAGAGAGGGATATCATGATGCTGCTAGGTACATCCTTGGTGTGCCTGCAACTTCAGTATTGTGTGTGGTTGTGGTTTTGTTGTTGAAAAAGCTTCAGAGATGTCCACAGGGATGGGTGGCCAGAGGCACAGAGTGGCTTCTCGGCAAGTGATGACTAAATAGCCTGGGATTCTTCAGCCTGGAAGAGGCAGCTGCATTGTATTAGCAGTCTCTGGAAGTATAAACCTCTCTTCCCGCACAAGAACTGGAAAGCCCAATGAAGCTGTTTGGACCGATTCAGAAAATGAAAAGAGGAGAGGTCCAAATAGAGATAATACTGACCCGTACTAACAAGTCTGGCCTGCGTGGGGGGAAAATTCCTCTAAAAATCACCCCGACAGGGTTCTTGTAATAGTTGAATACAATTCTTGCATCTTTTTGATGTGCAGAGCTCTACCCTGTATTCTTCCCTTTTGCATCCTCCTGGTAATGAACCAGACGTGCATCTACTTAAAAAAAAAAGAGGAAAGTATGTTAATTTTTTTGTCTTAAGTGGAGATTTCCACTGGCCAGCTGACTCCTTCCTCAATAATTAATGCCTGAAAGCATTTTCTCTAGTACTTACTTAAATTGAAATAACTTGGTTGTCCATTATTGTAAAGCTGCATTTTGATTCCGTGAGCGTGCATTACCACTGCCTGGTGTTGCGTTACAGGTATTGACTTGAATTTAGGAATAGGGAAGCGTTGCAAGGACTCAAGTCTGTCCCGAGAACTTGCGGATGAGCCTCCGATTGCCACGCTTCAGCTTTGCATGCCATTGGGGTCTTCTACCGTAGTCAGTGGGGAGCTGCAGCCCAGAAGCCAGAAACATCAGGCAGATCTAATTCAATTTATTTATGTGTTTATTCTGTCCAAGTCAAAACAGAGAGCGGTAAGCCAACATCTTTCTTTGTCGCCTTGAAAAGCTTTTAATGCTATTTCGGCAACTGGTGTCATACTTCAAGAAAATAAATCCTCTCAACTTTATTATTCAGCTCAATGCTGTGTACAGTATGTGCGTAAGTTATTTGCTAAATGTTTTATGGTGAAGATTATGTAAGTAATGAGCTTTTACATTTTTGCACCAGAGAGTAACAGAACTGCGTGTAGTACTTTGTAACTTGATGTAGGAAGGAAGCTCTTCTAAGTCCTCTGTAATGACATGGCACAGCAGGAAGATGAATCTGGATTAATTTGCAAATTAATCCAGAGAAAATGTGACAATGAGCTTTATTTATTTTTTAGCTAAACTTTTCCATGTCTCTTAGCTCAAACATAAGATCTTAAATCTGTACAGAGGTCTCTGAATAAAATCAGTTTTTCTCAGCTTCTGCCAACTTCGGTACCAGTCACAGAAACTAGTGGCCTTTGCCAGAATAACACATAATAAATGCTGCTCTGCCTATAGCATGGAAACTGTATGTGCAGTCATGCTAATGAGAGTTATATGATGGCATGTATATATTCTATGTCATTACCTATAAATGCTTGCAAAGTAGAACTGGAGTGTACATGTATATTTTTTATTTGGACTTTATTGACTAATTTCCTGGTGTTCTTCGTAACTGACTCTCCTGGAAAATCCTGGGTATCTTCATTCCTTGCTGGAAGGAGTCAGTCTGTCCTGGTGTTTCCACAGAGATTTATATCACTGCTTCCTCCCAGGCAAAACTGGAAGAAAATGCCCGGCTAAAATACGGGCATTTTGAACGTATTTCTTTCTCCAGGCAGGTGATGTTAACGTAGCAAGAGTTTGGATTGTGAAAGATCAGTTATTGTCTTCTCCTTTATTTTTACTTACAAATGTCATATCCTGTTCTTCCCAGGGTGGAAGCTTAACAGAGGTTCATATTTTAAACTAAGATGTCATTAATTTTGAAGCTAAACTGTAGATACAATAAACGGCAGGGAGCGGCATTTCGGTGGTGTGTTGTGTTTGGGCGTGCGTGTTTAGGAGACCGAAATGCCGTGTGCTGTCATTGTACGCATCTTCAGGGGCTGCATTGCTTCCAATGGCATCACCGAGGAAATGACTAGATTTTTGGTTAAAAGTCAGCTCCTGCACTCGCAACCCAGTCATCCAAATAGTGCGTCTGAAAAGTTATTTTCAGTGCTGCCAGCCCGTTCTGTGGCGCTGAGTGAATGGCAGCGCAGCAGCTGCAGCACCATCTCCTGTTTGGCATGATCCCGCGGAGCATCTCCCCTGTTCCTCGTCCCTCCTCTTTTCTCACCCCCCCTTCCGCCGGGAGACAGGAGCTGGTGGTACTCCGCCCCCCTGCCCGTTTTTGTCCCCATCCCCCCTCATTTTTCTGTTGATAGCAAGAGGGGACTCAAACACAATGTGCGGTGCTGTAGGTGATTAATGTAAATGTTTCTTGTGAAAACCGATGGAGGTTTTAGTTCAATAGTGAGTGGATTGCTCTATCGGCTTGTCAAGAGCAGCTGGTGGACAGGTGCTCAAGCTTAGTTCTCAAAATCATTAGAAGCTTCATAAAAACTTACTTGTACTGTCCTTTTTCCCTCAGCATCTTTGCTCTGGCAGTTAATCATCTACATTTCTAACTATGCCTTTCCTTCACGTGACACAGACTTGATCTGAAGAAGCTTTCTGCCGAGCCAGCCAGGACCGCAGGGATTTGAAGTAATTATTTAAGTTGATACGGACATTGCATAGAGACAGGAGTGAGCATTGCGTTGGATCCATGCAGCATTATTCAAACCAAAGCTGAGCATAATAAGAAAATGAAAAGTATATGGCAACACGTGACTATGTTTAGTAAGTATTTAAACGCAGATAAAGGCATGGTTGCATTTTAATGCTGCCTTGTTGTTTTTTTTTTTAAAAAAAAAAAAAAGCGCCAGCTCTTTGATAAGGAAGCTGAACTTAAAAACGAAGCCTTTCTCATAACCTCTGCTCCCTCCTACGCAAAGGCAGAGAAGCAGGAACAGGCTGCATCTTGAAACGGTCAGCGCGGTGGCAGAGGGCCAGTGTCATGGCGCGGTGTCAGCGTTGCAGACTGTGCAGAGGCGGATTGCCTGAAGAGTCTCTGTCCTTTGTTACCGCTCAACTGGAGAGCTCAGGGCAGCGGCATCTCACTCCGGAGAGCGGTAGGAAAGGTCTCCACAAGCCTGCCGAGGAAAAAGCGGTTGCTATCCACGGAGGCTTCGTTGTGTGAAGGTTATCATAATGTGCCGTCCTGATAATTCCTCTCCCGAACAAAGCTATGGTAGCGCTCTGTCAGCTGTGATGATAAACTCTATTTCCAGGTACTTAGCTGGGCTGCTGGGTGGGCGTCTTATTAAAATCTCTTAACTTGATACCTAGCCTAAAAATACCTTTGTTGCCGTTTAACCACAGAGTTTCCTTTTTAACTTTTAAAATAGTGGCGATCGCTCGCCGCTTACAAATACTGTGTCACCAACAACATTGGACTGACGCAGTTAGATTTGCCGTCGGCCTATCAGTAAGTCAGATGCTGCAAATAAACTCTTAAGCAAAGCAGTCTAAGGAAATAACAAAACCTTTTGGGGGATGGTGTCAGCGGCAGGGTTATTGAGGGCATAGCTGCGGAAAGAAGCATATGGACACAGAAATAAAGTACGGGAAAACTGAAAAGGGTGGAGAGAAACGTCCCTAGTCAAAGGCTGAGTTGAGTACTAGGGGATTACAGACTAAAAAGATAGCTCGTTTCCTCCTGGGATGCAGGGGCATCTCGCTGTTCAGCCTTGACGCTGAGCCTTTCAAGAGACGAAGGGGATATTTTCTTTGCAAATACGTCAAAGCGGGAGCTGGTACTAAGGCACCACGTAAGCTGTGGTTGCTCACAGAGCTTCAGCTGAAGTTTTTGCTTGCTATAACTCAAGCGGGGAGGAATGGAGGGTAACTGTGGAAGCACCTTTTCCTTCTTGTAGTCCTTGTGGACGGATGCGGGGCGGATGTTTCATCCCTTGGTACAAATCACAGTGTCCTTCAGAGTGTTTTCCTTTTCTCACACAGAGCAGGAGTTACACTGAATTGGGAGGATGCCCTGGAAAACTCCCAAAGCTCAAGAGAGGCTCTAATACTATTCCCACCAAAGCTAAAACTGTTGGGTTATTAGAAGAATAAGGAGTTTTGAGTAAAAGAAGTTAAGACTAAAAAGAGTGATTGTTTCCTAGAAGAAAAAACTAAAAGTCCAGCATCCTTCTATTTGCTGCTTTAGTAAAGTATTTAAAAGTACTGCTATAAGTTTTGTTTTCTTAGTGCATTGACGGCTGGTAATGTCTAGATGTCTCTAGATTTGTAGTTACCGTGGCCACACTGAGGAAGCGACTGTGAACAGATCCAGCGATAGCTGCGTGTGATAACACAAACTATATCTCTCTGTTTATTATCTTCTTTGGAGCTTCTAGTTGTCAGGATGCAACGTCCTCTGTGCCACCCAGCAAGGCTGGACAGTGAAACAAAATGAGAGTGTTTTCCCTCTCATCCCTGGAAGTCTTTCAAACCAGGATCTCCGTTTGTTTACCCAAGTTTGCCCACACATCCTTGTGTGCATGCAAGAGCTGGATACAAGCATCCCAGCTGAGCTCTGAAATCATGTGTTGACTTGATAGGGAGGTACGTGTCCACAAGCTTTTAGAAGTACTGAATTAGGAACAGCAAAACTTTCTGCTTTTCCCTGTAGTTCTGAATGCGGTTTCTCCCTGTCCCCAGCAGCTGTGACCTGCAGTCACAGGTACGTGGGACTTCGCGGGAAGTTGCGGGTAACCTTATCCGCTTCGGTTACCAAACTGACATAATCCTTTACCGACCCATCGTGTCTCTTCCTCATCTCTGCTTGTTCCAAATTGCAGTTGCAAGTCCAGTCCTTGCCGGAGCCTCTTGACAGCTGCCACAAGCTGGGGGTGAATCATCCAGGTGCCCCTGCAGCGCCTTCCCGCGGATAGAGGCGCCTCTTGCAATCCCCTCCCTTACTTGCTGGCAAACGACTAAACATCCAGGATTAAACCTTGATCGTCCTAATCGGTTCTTGGCCATGGGAGCGGCTGGGTTTATTTTTGCTTCCCTGGCCTCTGCGATGGTAGGCTGGGCTCGGTCCTGGACTCCCGAATGGCGTGGTGCCCGTGCTCGGAGCCTGCCAGCTGAAGCCTTGGCTCTTCTCTCTCTCGCTGGCCCTAATGGGATCTCTGGGTCCTCTCCTTCCCACAACACGAGTGAGGCAGTGAGGTGACATTAAAGTACTGGAACAGCAGATAAAAGGCCCTTACTATATTTATTGAGTGTTACAGATAAGTAATCCACTTTGCTGTCAGTGTCTAGAGAAACAGCAAATAAAGTATACATGCCCCTTGCTTTGATGTGATGAAATCTCCAGAGGACATTTACTTCAGTGGCATTCGCGCTGCAGCTGTAGCTGAGTTTTTCAGTGGAAAATATAAGATTTTCATGCCTTTATGCCTTGCTTTAAAAATATTGCTATGGCTGATTCTTGCACACTGGACAATTCCACGGTCTGAAAGCTGGGGTTTTTTTCCAAAATGTTATTAAAATCATCTTAACCGTTTTTGTTGGAAGGGGAAAAATTAATAGTTATTTTGTGGTTTCATACACAACATTAAAACAACAGTCTGGTTTTCATTTAAACCAATAAAAGTATGGAAATTCAAAATGAAGGCTCTCTTCATGTCCTTAGATCAACTTGTTTGCCTTGCTAAAATGCATAATGGATGGAGCAGGGGGAAAAAACCTCAGTCTTACAACTTGTAGCATTGTTTTCGCATACAGTTCAGCTTTTTTGTTGCTGGGTTTCAAACCTGATATTACTTCATTGACTGTCTTCCCAAGCTATAAAAACTTCCTCGATTTTGTAAATTTGCAGCGGTTTAGAATTCAGTGAACCACAGACGTTACTTTTAAAAAACCTAAACAATAATTAAGCAAAGAGCCGGGCCCCGTGCGAGCGGGGCGTCCCTGGGACGGGGCCCTGAGCAGTGGAGGATGCCCATCCCGGGGGATGCCCCGACTTGCCCAGCCACGGCCCCCAGGGACCTGCTGCAGCTGCCTCAAGCCTGAGCCTGGCCGTGAGTCCAACGCACCCCGCGGTGTATGAGGGCGGCCGCCATCACAGCGCTGCCCCTCTCTTTCCACCCTGCGGCTTCCCTTCCAGCTCTGCTTTACCCAAGGAGAGGGCAGGACTGAGTCTGGAGAAACTGCTCGGCCTTTCTGCCGTTCGCTTCTCGCCGGCGAGCAGCCTGCCACCGTCCCCGCAACGTCTGCAGGCGCTGGGTGATATAACTGGGTGTCCTTAGCCTGTGCATCACTCCATCTCCCCAAGGCTTTGAAAAGCGACTTCTTCCCGAAGCTGTTCCTTCCCTCACCGCTGTGAACGAGCCGCCTGAGCTGTTTATAGCCCTTTGATCTGTTAAGTCCCAGCTCCGTCACTTTGGCTGGTGCCCGCAGCCTCGAAGCTGCCCGCCCTCCCTCTTCTTCCCCCTCCTAGGAGGGAGGATGCTCAGCTGGGCTTGTTGCCTTTCGTCGCCTGCTTTCCCCACATCCCCTGGCCAAGCTCCGTGTATACCTGTATACTTAAAGCTGATAAAATTGTAGCTGATAAAAAGCTGGTATACTTAAAGCTGATAAAACTTACCTTTGATTACTGCACTGCTGTTCAACATCCATCCCCAATGACCCCTAACACCTTCTGAAACTTTATAGCTTGTGAAGATGGGTCCATAAAGTAATGTTAAGTCTTAAACGAGGTACTTCAGAGCCAACTGGCCGGCTCGGCTTTGGCGACATGTAACATTGTGAAGGTTGTACCTGCTGAAGCGCTCCGTGTAATAAACCATCACAGGTTTATTACAGGCTCGGTGCCTGCAGCCCCCAAGCTGGGCAGTTTGTCTCTATCTCAGACACATTCCCGCAGCGCAGAGGTTTCTGCGTGCTTTGCTTTGTGGGCTGGAGGAGGTCTTGTTTATTTTTTTTTCCCCAAGGGGAGATGAGTTGCCAAAGTAACCTGGACAGAGAGTAGTGTTTTGGATGGGATGTTACAGCTTTGTATTTATTTGCATGTTTATAGGACTTTTATATGCTTTTGAAGCAGAGCAAGAATGCGTAATACATTGTGATTATTTATGATAGCTCTAAGAAGGGGGTCTGGTGGTGATGGACATCTCAAAACCCAGCTGTGCAGAGCCCTTACCTGAAAGAGGACAGGGAGATGTCCCCTTTGCGGTGTGGCGTGTGTTTAGCAGCAGCTCTGTTCCCTGTCTGGGCTCTCGTGGTCTGCCAGGAGGAACTGAGACAAGCACTGCTGCCTGAAATCGCTCATGTCGCTGTTCCGACTTGGCAGCAAAGAGCCCCCGAGACAGTTCCCGGATGCTGGCACCATGTGCCTGCGCTGTTAAATTCACGGCTTGAGCGGGGAGTTAGCGCAGGCCAGGGAACACTTCCAGCAGGGCGGGATGTGCGAGGTCCTCTCATGCTGGCATCCTTTCCTCCGGGGCAGTCCTCCAGCCCGCCCTGTGTCCCTGCTTAATCCCCTCCCTTCCCCTGCTTGACTTTGCCAAGCAGCGGTGCCATGCCGCGAAATCTCCCAGTCCTGGGGGCTGCCGAAGCTGGAGAGAAGCTGTGGAAGAGGGGAAGGATGAGGAGGATGGAGATGGCAGCCTGCAGAAGCTGGAGAGAAGCTGTGGAAGAGGGGAAGGATGGAGGAGGACGGAGGTGACAGCCTGCCGGAGACTCGCAGAGCTGGGGGAGCCTTGCCAGCGCTAAGGTCAATGTGAAACCTTTGAATGGCATGAAAAGCCGGGATGAAAGCCAGTGCCCTGCTGCAGCCTGGGGCGGCCGCCCTGCCAGGCTCCTCCGGAGGTTTGGCATGGAGCCCTGCGCACCCAGGAGCCCGGGGCACCGGGGGAGCAGCCTGGCCCGGAGGAAGGCAGAGCGAGCCCAGGCAGGGTCCTGCGCACACTGTGGTTTCTGGAGCTGGCCGGCCAGGCAGCACACACAGACAAGGGGGTCTGCACCACGTCTGGAGTCCTGGGGCGAGATGGGAGCCACCAGTTCCTCAGCTGGTACATGCTCAGGGTGAAGCAAGAAGAAATCACGTTGAAGAGCGGCTCTTGCAACCACTGCTCTCTTGTTTTTTTTCTGGAGCACATTGTACAGGGTGTTCTTCCATAGAGAGCATGTGTGTGTGCTGCAGAAGCCCATCCAAGGCAATAGCATACCGACAGAATTCTCCGTGCTGAACCATTGCTGGGTCTTGGTCACAGACCAGCAGTGTAACAAACGGGAACCCTGCTGTGCCAATGGGAACAACTGGAAGGTGGACAGCAGAGGGGCGAGGGCTCTTTGACCCAACACTTAGAGGAGTTCCTGAGGACCGTGGAGAGGTATGGAGCCTCTTTGGAAAGATCTAGGTGCAGGAGCGAGGTGAGAGGCAGCTGGGCCCCCTCAACACCTTCTCTGATGGGGCATTGGACTGGAGAGGGAAAGGGAGCTTCTTCAAATCCCGTTGTGCTCAGCCAGTCCTACCCTCCTGGGCAGGTCTGCTCTCTGCCTTCCTCTGTCAGGCAGCTCCACCGCCACCACCCCTAGTGCCAGATGCCTTATTTCTCCTCCTCTCCTCTCTCTCTGTGGGTAGATCTGTGTTTCTTTTCTGCCCTCCACATTTCTCTGTTCCTCGGCATATTTGTGTTAAAATTTGTGAGGGTTTTTCTTGGGGGGAGCATTTCAAGGTTTATTTCTGATGCGATTTTGGATGGAATCTGGCTTGTGGTCCTTTAGTGTGCCAGTGGTTAGGGAAGGCTGGTGTGGGTGTGGAGGTCCTGGTCGGGTGGGGGAGACCAGCCAGGAACCTCAGTTAGGAAAGCACTCTGTATATGAGGTCACTGTTTCAGGGGAGGAGGCAGAAAGCAGCCTCTGAAATCAGTCTTCTCAATGACGTGCAGAGGAACAGAGTGGAGAGACATCATGGAAAAAATATGCAAATAGAGAAACATGGGGATGGGGCAGATACCTATGAGTAACCTGATGGGTTTTCAGGTGAGGGATTGTGACTGTGGACCATGAATTCTCCCGTAGAAGGCATCTGTCTGTGAAAAGGGCATGCGATATCCTTGGTGAACCTTCCCTGGTGGTTCACCAAGGTTCCTGAGACATAGTAGGCTTCATGGGTTACTTACTGAGCCTCTCAGAGGACACTGAATAGAGACATAAATTGTGTCCCTGCACATTTTGGGAGGCCACGTGGAAATGTTACCAGAATGGACAAGGACTTTGAATTTGGCACCTGTAGACTTGCACAGCTGAAATGGTCACCCACAGGTTGGTAAGAGCTGGGGTGACACCAGCATTGGCTCTGCCCTGCTCGTTGTCCTCTGCATGTAAATAGACTCGTAACACAGACAGTCTTGATGCCGTTTGAGAAGGGAGTGTGCCCGTAGCAGTGGTGGGAATGGACCTCGATGAAGACGGGTGGTATGTAGGCTTTACAGGTTTAGTGGCAGTTGTTGCGAGGACTTCTCAGCAGGACCGAACGTGCTCTCAAACATGCATCCTGCTGGAAAACGCTCTGACAGCGCTGCTGGACCCCTGCCCCTGGCCGGCACGGCATGACTCGGGAGCGCCTGCGTCACGGCGCCACGCGTTGTATGATTTATAGCCCTGGTTCCTAGAGTCCTGCCTTGGCACAGCAGGAGTTATCGGTTCCCAGGGAGAGAGCATGTGCTGGTGGAGTGAGTGTGTGATGAAGCTGTCCTGGTTGCAAGTTCTGAGCATTAGTCATGACAGCAAGGCCAATCGCGCCAGCATTTTTCTTGGAAGCGCGTTACTTGCAGGCGCGTGGAGGTGGCTGTGGTGTGGGGAAGGTACGCAGAATTGCCCGGTCCCACCAACTCTGGCTGGAGGCACCATGCTGGGGGTCTCCAGCCGAACACTGCTCCCAGCAGGTCCAACACTGCCGCTGCAGCATGTTGTTCGGGGCTGTGTCTGAGTCAGTCAGGGCAGTCCCTGGGAACGGAGACCCCCTTTAGTTGACCATGTTAGTGACTTTACACAGGACTTTATCCTGTTTGTTGTTCTCTCTTGTTCAGGGGGGGCACGACAAACTGCGCAAAGTGTCCAGACGTGGCCTCACTTGAAGGGAATAATACCTTCTGGGTGCTCTCACTCCGGGCTGGTTGGCCTTCATCGCTGTGACTCCTGGCCAGCTTGGCATGCACGAATCTGCAGATGCCTCTCACCTGCGTGGAGGGCTTCTCCCTCCAGCCTGTCCCAGCCTGCCCCACACATGGGGCTGGTCTGTTTTGGGGCAGGACTTCTGCTGAAGTCCCCAAGATACCACTCAATACCTGGCCTGCTGCCTGTGGGAAGTGTCATGGCGTATATAGCCATCGGCTGCTCCTTTCTTCATACAAAATGTTCATCATGCCGCCTGATTTTCACATAAAATGAAACACCTCGATTGTTGTTCTTTTGCCTCTCAATATCAACTCTCCAAACAAGCTCGACAGAGCGTGCGGTTTCACACACAAGCTGTGATTTTGTCTTTGCACGTCCTGCTCCAGCTTGCAGAAGCGTTGGCCGTCCATTCGGTAGTAAAAAGAGAGATGTGGTACCTAACTCCACGATGAGTCAAACTGCTGTATTTCTCTTCGGCATGAAGTAAATTCGTATTTGACTGCTCAGTGGGGCTTAACGCAACGCTACTTCGCGCAGCTTTTTATGAAGATTATAAAATTGAGGCAAAAAGCAGATCTTACTGTTAATTAGAAGATAGAAGAGTTAATCATAGGGAGGAACGGATTCATATTTGCTCTGAAATTTTCTAAACTGCTTTAAAATGCCTTCAGCTGAAGGAGCTGAACTTCACTACGAACGCTTTGTGTGCTGAAGTGCAGAGTTTTCTTCACCCATTTGAACTGCAGCACAGAAGTTGCAGGGCTTTTTCCCCAGAGATTCACAGAATCACAGAATGGTCAGGGTCGGAAGGGCCCTCTGGAGATCATCTAGTCCAACCCTCCTGCTAGAGCAGGGTCACCTACAACAGGTTGCGCAGGACGGCGAGCAGGTGGGTTTGGAATGTCTCCAGAGTGGGTGACTCCACAACCTCTCTGGGCAGCCTGTTCCGGTGCTCCGCTACCCTCAAAGTAAAGAAGTTCCTTCTCATGTTAAGATGGAACTTCCTATGTTCAGTTTGTGCCCATTACCCCTCGTCCTATCACTGGGCACCACTGAAAAAAGACTGTTCCCATCCCCCTGGCATCCTCTCATTAAGTATTTGTATGTATTAATAAGATCCCCCAAAAGCCCCTGTGTTCATTTTGTTGATATGTGAAGACATTTGGGTTTTTGCAGAGTCATACAATCATTTATTAGAGGCAACCCAAACCTCTTAGGCCAATTTATTCACCCTTTTAGGAAAGGTTTGGAAAAGAGTCACCAGTCTTCAAAGTTTCAAGTCAGAGGCAACTAGCAGAGAAGTGGGAGATGAACCACCAACAGATGGGGGAGGGTTGCGTGTGAAGGACACAGTCTTCATAATGCACCATTAAAACTTCATGAAGAGGTGTCCCAGAAAAAATATTACAAAGCACTAGGCTTAATATTAAATTCTTAGTTTTAGCAGTCTGGTCATTTTCAGGAAGGAATAATCAGCTTAACCACAGCATTCACACATTTAATGTTCTGAGAGAAGAGGGATTGTCTGATTTTTCTTTTTCTTTTTTTTTTTTTTTTTTTTCCACAGTAATTACTGAAAGTCAAAAGCAGCAACTGGAGTCTGTGAGCTACTCTTCCCGCTACGCTCTGGGACTTTTCTATGAAGCTGGTACACGGATTGATGTCCCCTGGGCTGCACAGTACATCACCGATAATCCCTGCATACGCTTCATCTCCATCGATAATAAGAAACGCAATATAGGTCAGTGCTCCCATTATTTCCCTTAAACACAGTGACAATAGAGGGTGTAGATCATGAAAAATGCTGTTTAATTGAGTGTTGCTATTCTGAACAGAGCAAGTATTTAACTCCAAGCCGCAGTGGATAGCATTTAATGTCACATTTGGCCTGTAATAAAATACACAATGAAAGCGGGAAGGTCCTCAGAAAATCACCACCCAGCACATGGTTTACGTTACTGCATTTATGAAACCAGTGTCGGGGGATTTGAGACATCAAAATGTTGCTATTCCAAGAAAGAGCTGGAGTTCCTTTGTTTAAACATTGATTCATACACATGCCAATTTATCTCCCGTCATCCATTACTTTACAACTCCTGTTCTTTCCACTAAGCACGCTTGGAAGTAGTAATGAGTTATATAATTGAGGCTGTTCAGCCTAATTCCGAGTTAGCCAGTGTGCTTTTATAATCATGGAAAATCCTTGAAATGGCTGCGCAGAGCACGGCTGCTCGGTAAGGCTTGGAGAACATCCCACAAGGCAGACACTTCTCATCTGTTTCTGGAAGATGGCAGCCGAGTGAGTATATGTTTTATTTATTAAATGTATTTCATATACCAAGAGGGTGTTGGCATAGAATAGCTCAAGAAAAACTGCTAGCATTTGAGTTTAATCAAGTTCGTTAGGAGCTGAAAATACTTCCCCATTCTGTTGCTTGTTCGCGTTGAAACAATGACCAGGTTTAACCACATCCGTGAAGTGGGGGCAAAATCCTACCCACCTTTGGGGTGACCTACAAAGCACTGTGACTCACTGTCACAGAATAAGGAAGGATTTCCATAATCAGCTGCTGCCTAATACATAATTATGAAGTATTACCAAATTCACTGCGCTAAAGCATGTTCAGATTTAGATCTGGGAGACTTCTGTTTCTAGTCTGCCTTGTTCCGTTCGGATGTATTGTTTCCTGCCTGCAGTCTGCAGACACCGGTGATGTTAGTACCCGCTGGGCAGGGCATTGCAAACCTTGCCCTTGTATCTACATGCCATCACCATGCTTGAAAACAACCATAAGGTTGGGCATGCCTCCCCTCTCTTACACCAGAAATATGCAATTTAAGGTAATAAGCTGTCAGGAAGGAGTGTCATAGTATAACAGTGGTGCTGGTGGCCAGGACCTCTGAAGATTTGTGCTCCAGCTCTCACTCACAACAGGCTGTGCTAACGCAACGTCAGGGCAGCCGGGCCTTGTCTAGCTGAGATTTCAAAAAAAAAACCAACCAGGATGGACATCCACTACATCGTTGGTGACCTGTCCCGGGGCTACACCTCCATTGGGGGAAGGTGTGTCTCTTCATCTGTGATCTGAACTTCCCAAGGCGCAGAGAGTCACAGTCATTCAGGTTGGAAGGGACCACTGGTGGTCATCTGGTCCAACCCCCCACGCAGGGTTTGAAGTTACATCCAGCTGTGAAGTTAGGTCATGTTGCTCAAGGCTGTGATGCAATGTGATGTGAGCCACCTTTGCGCTGCTGGCGTATCTTCAGTGGTGGATCCACCGTAAGCAGCAGGATCTTTTCAGAAAGGTATGTCGCTCAGCCAAGCTGATGCATGGGGTTGTCCTGTGTCAGGCACGGGACCTTGCACTCCTCCTTGTTGTGGTGATAGTACAGTTCGAGTCAGCTCTTCCAAATATGCCCTTCGTTGCTCCAAAGCCAGCTGGGTAGCAATGGCTCTTGAAGTGCCTCCAGAACCAGCAGTTTACGCTGGGAGCAAAGGACTTGCAGAGATGGATCAACTCACCCCTGTGGAAGCCAAAGTTTGTTATTTCTCTTAAGGATTTAGCCTGTTGGTCTGAAAAGAGGGGAAATAAAACAAAAGAACGGCTGAACTGGCCAAAACAAAGATGCATCCACCCTGATATGCTTCCTCCAGCAGGGACCAATAGTGAATATGTACAAAAAAGAGTGTGAGGAAAGCCAAATACCAAGTGATTTTTTTTTCCTCTGGCATTGTCTCCTTGTTACTGACAATGTACAGCTGGAGATTTTCTTGCATCTAAAATAATATTGCCATCCTTGTGTTTAACGGTAAGTACTTGATAGTTAATAGCACCTACTGGTATTCTCCATCCCAGCTGCCCGATTCTAGCTGTGCAGAAGAGGACGCAGCCCCAGGGAGGAATTCACCCGTCCTTTCCTCACCTGCTCCCATACGTAGTCTCAAAGCGTCGGCACTGAGAACAATGAGTATGGAATTATAATGGTGTTATCAAATAACTAAGTACAGTGTCTTTGCTGTCTCCAAATGCAATTTAACCAAATAGAAAGCATATAATTTGGGGCATATTGTTAACAAAGATAATTGTTGGGAACATTGTTCTAGAAACTACCAGAACAGCAGTGTTGACACATACCTTTCTCGCTGTAATTTCCCTCATATTGTGGGAGAGATCTGTTTATACGAGCAAATTTTTCCAAGAAGAACAAACTATACCTTCATAGGGCTGGAACAAGCAGCGTGCCAAGCAACTGGAGATGATCTCTCTCTGGTAGGGCCCTCCTCGTGACATATAAACAGTCAACCAGCCGCCTTGACTGCGCTGTCTTTCCGGGTGAACTTGCATTTCTCAGCTTTGCACTTTGTTCCAGGAAAAGCAGCACAAGGGAGAGAGCCCTATGCCTTAGCTGGAGTGGTGTTTTTGGCGGCGAGTGCTTGAGCCAAGCGCGGGATGGTTGGAAAGCGTGCCTGTATCGTGTTCGGTAATGCTGACGTGCAGAAGTGCAAAAATCAAAAGTGGTCACCAAGTGATTCACTTTTCTTCAAACACATGCACGGCTCTGCGGATAATAGAGACGCACACGCACATACGGACTTCAGCACAACGTGGGCGAGTGGGGCTGAATGTGAAATTTATTTACACGTGCAGGGTACCCCAGCCAAAACACTCGAATATAAAGTTCCTTTATGTTTGTTTAAGCACATATGCAAGTATTTTGCATTTGTATTTTTCTTTCTGTGCTTCTGACTGACCTCCAGAACATTTCGATGGGAGGCACAGCAGCACCTCGCTGTCCCTTGTTCATTGTCTGTTTTTTTGGGGTGCCATTGCTGATATTTTAACACTACGCTTCACTCATCGTTCTTCCATTCTTCCATTCTTCAACCTTGATTGATCCCGATTCAGCTGAAGGAGATGGTGGTGACAATCGTAAGCATTCAGAGAGAGAAAGCAGAAATGCTCAGGCTAAGGTTTACATTAGGTCTCCTGGGTGAAGCAGCCGACATCTTTCAGGGCAGTCATCTTTCCCAAAAAGCCGTCACCTTCTCAGTTGATGCCTGAACGGTCCTGCTTCCCCCTTCTCTGTGCTGCATACACTGTCGCTATATGTTCTTACGCAAGTTTCACGTTTTACCTGAAAAAGCCTTGTTGCTGTAATTATACCATAGGATGGGTTTGTTGGCAGAGCCGGTGAGTTGCAGTCTGTAATCCTCCATAAATCTCAGCCTTTGCTTGCTCTCAGAGCCACGCGCTTCCCCGAGGAGGGCTGTGCTGTGGTGAGCTGCAGCGCGCTCTCGCTACTTCTCGCACAGCACTTCCAAGCTCGTAAAGCCTCTCCTTGCTAGGAGGTACGGCAGCGTCCCCTCTCTTTTTGTTTTCTTCTTAATTCCTTTTTGCAGGCTGCTCAAGGGTGGCTGGTTCTTCAAACATGACATTGCAATGGTATTCTTTAAATCGTAAGTTTGTAGTTGAGGTGAGTGTTGTCAGCATGTCCCCTGTACTGCTGTAATGGAGAACATGCCAGGTGACCGTCTTTCACAAAATCATAGAATCATAGAATGGTTTGGGTTGGAAGGCACCTTGAAGATCATTGAGTCCCACCCCCTGCCCTGGGCAGGGCCACCTCCCACCAGCCCGGGTTGCTCCAAGCCCCGTCCAACCTGGCCTTGAACACCTCCAGGGATGGGGCAGCCACAGCTTCTCGGGGCAACCTGCCCCAGGGGCTCACCACCCTCACAGGGAAACATTTCTTCCTACTATCTTTCTGGCGGTCCAGGTGGGTGAGACAGAACAGCATGACTTCTCAGAGTTTTGTCTTTGTTTGCACTGCTAGAGAGGAATACGGTGTACTGTGATGGACTGACCCTCGCTGTGATGGCCAGGAGATCCTGACCCATGCATGACCGAGCCCACTGGGGAAGGCACTGACACCCCGGGAGTCCCTAGCAGCTCTTCTCCATGGCACAGCGTGCTACCATTAGTTGGCTTCATCGTGACACAGCCCAGTTCCTTACCGATAACTAGGGATGACATCTGTTTTCTTGCTGATTTATGCAGAAGAATCGATAATAAAGCTGTTTCTCTGATCCTGCTGTTACCGATGTAATCTGGAGCGGGCTGAGCCTCCGAGAAAGAAGGCTTTTTGCATCAGCTGAGGATCTCAGCTGCTGTTCATAAAATTGCATCTCAGTCCGCAGGGGTAACGCGCTCGAACGTTACATAAGGAAGAGCCTACAAGAAGTGTATGTTGAATTCCCTGCGCAGCGTGTATGAATATTAAATATTTGTGTGATTGGCTGCCTTAAATTCCCCATCAATATTTATAACTGGTCGGGGGGATGGTGGGAATTCTTTGGTATAAATTTTTTCAAGCCTCATTTTTGTAACACTGCAGTCTTTGCATCGCTTTGCATTCTGGAGGACTAAAGATAGATGACACTTAAAAATGGAAGCGGTTCCCTTCTTTCGCTTGAGGATTGCAAGGTTGTATAATATAAAGGGAAGATTAATCTTACAGGTTTTCGGGATCAGTGTAATTCATGAGTATCCTTTGTAATTTTAAAATACAGATTCCTTTATCTTCTCAGTATCAAAATAAGAATTTGTAGGAAGATGAAAGGGTTAAAGAGTTACTTAGGTTTTCACCTCATTACGTGGCCAATTGCTTTGTAATCCCCTGCCTGCCCTGCCTGCCTTTTAGAAAACCAATCAGAAACTGTCTGTAAGGCTAATGAAATGCTGAATTTCTGAATATAAAAAAGTTAAAGCGGCACTTTACACGGACTCTTCCAAAATGCACCTCGTGAGATAGAGCAGATTCTATTCCAGGGAGAATACGGGACCTTACGAACCAGGGGAACTTCTGAGGGTAACTCGGGAAGCTCGCTAACCCTTCTGCTAAATAGCAGCATATCATTTTGGAAGCGAACCTCCGTCTTGCTCGTTTGCTAGGTGTACTGAAGCTAATCACTGTTCTTTTTTTTTTTTTTTTCATTGTAGATAGTTTTATGAAGCCTGCATGCTGACTTCTCTTTCAGCAGCCTGCTGATCCCTCCCGGGGAGCAGGGATGCAGTTCCAGCCTCTCTGGATGTGCCCAGCTGCTCTGGTGTCCTCCGCGCTGACCCAGCAGCGTTTCCTTTACAGCCTGACTTCGAGGGTTTGTTTGGCACGGCAGTGATGAAGCCCCTTCCCTTCCTGTCATGCTACCCAGGACCAGAATGGGTTTTGGGTAGCAAAACACATTATCCCCCAGTAAATTGAACAATCCTGAGGGGCAGGAAGCAACCACGTCTTGGTTTTTTATCTGTATCTCTTCTGACTCCAGATTTTGGGCAGGAACACCAGAAAAATTCTTGCCGCTGTTCTTCTAGGAAGGAAGAAAACCTTCCTGTGGAAGATGTGTGCCTATCACATCCATATACAGGTCTCTTCTGGAGACTAGGTTGTAGCCCTAGGATCGGTCCGCTAGGAAGGAGAGACACGGTGCCCGTGCCCATGCTGGAGGGGTTCCCCAGCTGAGCACTCGGACAGTAGGGGTATGGTCTGCCTTTGAAGCTGGCCTTTGTTTTGAGCAGGAGATTGGACTAGAGACCTCCAGAGGTCCCTCCCTACCTAAAGCCTGAGACTCTGAGGCAGGCACTGTTCTGGTGAGTATTTACTGAACACACTAATAAATTAACTGGGAAGTGAGTCCAACCAAGCCCCCTTGGCAAAAACAGGCAGTTCTCCAAGCGTTGTTCACATCTGCTGTCCAGCAAGTTTTAATGTCAGCGCAGCTGAACCAGTAAAAATTTTCAGTCCTCTTTGTGGACCTTTTGTGGATGTATCTATGGAGCCTACAAACCGATCCACAGGTCTTGGATACTTACATCTGTGCCTTTATCAAAGTAGATCTCATTCTCCCGAGGGTCGGTGGATTTGCAGGCTTTGCAGAGCCTGTGAGCCACAGGACGCTTCCAGGGTGTGCAGGTTGCAGCCTGTGCTGCCTCATGCTTCTCCACAAATGTGCTTCAGTCCTAGACCAGTGCAACCACTTCTAAGATCGAGGCTGATCAGCCTCTCTGAACACCCTGTTCTTGATGCCACGGGGGACGCTGTGTCCCTTGTGGTATAGCGTTTCTTGCTGCAAAGCCTTTCAGCTGAGTAACTGCAAGATGTGCTCCACGATGGGCCTCAGACATGATTTTCTCTCCTAGAGTATTATTGTTTGGACTAATCCAGTTAGCTTCTGCTTTTTTGAGGATAGTCGGAGAAGCTGTAGCTTTTTCTCCCCATCTTTGCCAAGCCTCCACTGCTAGCCCCACCGGCAGTGGTGAAGAGCAATGGGTCCTTCCTTCTTAGGGTACCTTCTGCCATTAATATAGTCCCCAAATCAATGTGCTTTGTCTCCTTCCTGGCGCCTTGAAATCCCTATTACCTGCCAGTTCCTCCCCTTCCACAGTTACTTTTCAACCCGTCGCACTCCCGGAATATGGTAGATACCATCCTGACCATTTGCCACATTAATCCTATGACTTTTAGGCTCTGATGGTGTTCTCCCTGCTAAGGAAACTTCAGGCCTTCACGGATCCCAGGGTTCGCAGCTAATCTCTAAAATGTCTTTTGAATTTAGGGACTCTGAACCCCGACCTTGGCATAGATTCACTAGAGCAAAGTAGCTTTTGCATTTTGCAAGGGAGAAGATTTTGGTGGACAGATAATCCACTGTGGGCTTTCTCTGAGAAGTTATGTTTTGTTTTGTTGAGATGTTTATGCTTTAGCGACGTCTCTGTCCCCTTCCTTCCCTGAGACTGATGGTAAGGAGGACTTAGCCACCACAGGAGCTGGCTTTACATCCTTAATATCAAATGACAACTTCCCAGGGCAGAAGGAAGTCCCTGTGGGAGGACTTGGCACCAGGGGCTGTTCGTATTGTCACTGTCCTGCAGTACAGAGTGTGTGGAGGAATTTGCCCACAAGTCTTTTTATCCCACCATAATAGTGACAGCAACCCGAGCAGCTTTGCTGAGCAGCTTCACCCAGTACACCGTGCTCTTCCATCTTACCGTTCCACACTAAATGTGTCATTCAAAGCTAGGAGCCACTTTTCTGATGCCAGATGCTCTTGAGCCACAAGCCACTGTGCTGGGGAGGAGGCCCTGGGCTCTGTTCTCTGGGTTCTTCTCCACGGGGTCTTTTATTAGCCCCATCCTTTTTCTGGAAGATTATGCTCCTAACAGGCTTAATCCTGCATAAATTCACACTGTCAGCAGTCTGTCCTTCTCTTTCTTTACACAGCCCATGTGATTCCTCCAGCTGGGAATTAAATGACGAGTGTTGAGACAGTCCTGAGACGTTAAGAAGCTGATGGCTGCCTTCTCCTGCTCACAATCCAAACGCCTTTCCCCCCATTCCCAGGTTGTAGGTCGAGATCCAGTTTCCCCAGTGAGTTCAACGTGGGGAGAATTCACTAGTGCTTAATTCCCGGTTATAACTGCCTGAAGTGCAAAGCATGGTGAGCTCTAATTGCTTTCTGTCCTTGACAGCCCTTCCAGACAGCTGATGTGTCCTCTACCTGTCACAGCTTGTACTTCACGCTGCTTAGTGTTGGTCTTCTTCGTCTGTTTTGATGGGCTTGTACAAACCTACCAGCCTCCAGCTGGAGGCAGCAGGGTGAGGGTCTCTGGCCTGACCCTGCTCCCAGCAGAGCAAATGTCACAGCTACAGCAGGTGTCCAGGCAAGTCAGGGCAGTGCCAAGGACGGAGACACCTCCCACCACTCAGGGGCCCATCCTAGGTATGCCCCGCTGACATTGGAAGGGGCTGTGTCCTCATGTCCAACTGGGATTTTCTCTCATTGCGGTTGTACCTGTTGGCTCTTGTCCTGTTGCTTTGAACTTCTAAGAAAAGTCTGGCTCTGTCATCTCTGCCACCTTGCCTGTAGGATGCGGGAGATGCGGTTGCATCCTCACTTTTCAATTTCCCAGTTACTTAATTCCGTATTTATTTCATCTCTTGTCTTTTCAGTTCTTCCATTTTCTTTTTCTGTGTATGGTTTCAGACTCACAAAGAGGAGAAGACACGGCTGATCAGACTGACAGTGCAGCCAGACTTTGGTCTGAAGTGCTTCAGCGTCTCCCATAAGGACGTTATGGACTAGACTTGGCTGTGGGGGACTGGTGGAACTTCATACTTTGACTTTTAGGCAAAAAAACCCTGGGATTTGTTTATCCCTACTGCTCTGCTCAGCCTTGCAGGCTGCTCAGAATGACTGCATATGGTGGCCAAGACATCCTGAGAGGGGTGGCTGTGTTTGATCTGGGACCCACATCCGAGGCTGGCTCTGCCCCTCTTCCCATCACCACCAGCCAGCCGCTCCACATTCTCCAGGGTCCACACCGCCCCGGCCACTGCTGCCGGGCCAGGCGGGGATGTCACAGCTCCTGCGACACCGTCCCCGTCACAGATGGGACACCGGGCTGGATGGGGCAATACGCCCAAGATCGCACCGTTCTTTTCTGTTTACATGGAAGCAAAATGAGTCTCAAGAGGAATGTGTTTATCCTCGCATTCGTCACTTTGCCTCTACTATCTGCCTGTGTCGGTCCTGTGCGATGCAGCCGAGCAAAAGAAATTAGCAGTGAAGTGAGGAAAGCTTAACGCAGAAGCGAATGAAACCTGTAGTTACAGTCTTGCATCTTCCCTGTGCCATGGGGAAGAGGAGAGTCTGAACCTTGGGCGCAAACCGCATCCGCCAAACTGCCTTCGCCGCATGAGGTGATGCCGGCGCTTCTCTCCCTGGCCGCGGCCTCACCGGGGTCTCTGCACAAAAAGTTTCTTTTCCTCCTGGTGCGAGTTACCGGAGGCAGACCGGAGTGGGCAGGGGGTCCGGCATCCAGCCCCTGCAGCCCCTGTCGCTGCTCCGGCGATGCGGCACGGGCTGGACGGAGGAGGGAGAGCCAGGCTCACTGCTCGGAGGTTTTCAGTGGGGTCCCTCAGCAACTGCGGGTGCTGAGGACGCTGCCAACGCTGGCAGAGCAGCCCCTTGCTCATTAAGTAGGTATAAGCTACAGCCAACTCTGCCGTCTCATTCTAGCTCTGATCTACCCGGCGTCTTATGCCTTCCGCCGCATCAACTGATCGGATTAATTGCCGTGCAGCTGGGATGAGAGGCGGGGTGGGGGGTGGAACTAGGAGCAGATGAAAGCTTTTATGCTGCTTCCATTCACCCTCAGATCGTTACCCCTTGCGTTGCCAAGCGTTCCCGGGCTTGCCACATCTCCCATGCTACTTCGTCATCTGCTAGCATGGCTGTGGACGGCTTGCATCCTTGTCATAAATAAAGGAAATTAAAATCTCATGAGGAGTCCTGCCAGAATTCCTTGTTTTTAAGCTAGCTCTTGCAGCCCGGTCTAAACGCGTTGGGAGGAAAATGACGGTTTTAGTCCTGCGACAACTGCACGGTTGTTCATACCCAGTGCATCGAGGCTGAGATACCCCCATCGCTTTCAGGGAAAAAATCTATTTTGAACTCCTCTCTTAGCCAGTATTTTTGCAGAAGAAAGAAAAGGGCTTGAGGCTAAACTTGATCCTCGCAGGCTGCATATTTCGGTACTGGAAGGCTGTGACTCAGTGGCCTCTGGAAGCTCTCCAAGCTATCAGTAGCTCAAAGGAGGAATTAAAAACTCAACGAACTGCCTGTTCTCCTGAAACTTGTTTTGTACATGCCATGGAAGAGATGAGAGATTTGAAAGAAGGCAGCCCTGTCTAAGAGTCACTGGCTATAACAAGTCACAGCAAGCAATGAATATTTATTTTATTAAAATGCTTAGATGTCTTTTATTGAGCCTTTTTGCCAAGTTTATGTGGAAGAATTTGCCAGAATACCATGTACACTATAATAAACCCCCAGGTACCTAACAGGCTTTCCCGCTTAGTCTTCTGTCCCTGACAGTCTTGATGTAGAGATGTCAGAATACCTGTTTTCTCCCCCAAAATGGGGAGGAGGGACTGAGTAGCATTTATGACGTTTTTCCACCTAGTTGGAAAAGCGGATGTGAACAGAGATACGTCCCGTGCTGGCCATTGAAACCAGGCTTGGGGGTGGCAGGAGGAATCTCAGGAAGATGAGTCTGAGGCTGGATGTTAGGCAATCAGTTGATCAGAGCTCAGGGTAGAAGACAGCCCCTTTGGCTGAGCCTCTGCTTCTAGACAGGAGTGGTCCTTGTTTCACTCTACAGTCTTAGTCCCCAGGTCTGCCTTGCCCTCATCCCAGATCTGTGTCAGGTGGAAATCTTGGACCTCTCCATCCCTGATGGGTAAGGCTTACTTTCAAGCCCAAGACACAAGAGAGCAAAATCAGCAACTCGGATTAAAATAGGAACCAACCTCAAAGTTTCTGGAGACTTCAGGAAATCACCCAGGAAAAGAGCTGTAGTACTTGCTGAAAACAGAGCTTGCAAGCCCAACGCAGGGAGTGAAGTGAGGGACCTGCTTTCAGGAGAGCCTCACTTAGAAAAGGAGAACTTTAAGAGAAGGCAGTACCATGGCTCGATGCCTTCAGATGTGGCCTGTCAGGGTGCATGCCTTGTCACAACCAGGATACATCTTCCCACCCTTTTTGCCACATTTTCCCCATTCTCGAGAGCAAGCGTTGACTGAGCTGGCCCACCCAAGGAAGAGACTCAGTGAAGGGATCCTTACAACTGAAGTTAAAGCCGTTGCTTTCGTGCTTGCTGTGGGTGCTAGGACTTGGTATTGCTGCGCCTCAGTAGCGTATTCTGAGGTGATCAGCCCTGGACAGAAAGCTTATCAGAGACAGACACTTTGCTTGCCTTTGGAAAGGTGGAATTTGTCATCTTCTCAAAGGGGATCTCCAGCTGGAGGAGCTGGAGATCTCTTCACCGACACAGCGGAGAGAAAGATTTCCATCAAACTTTGTACCTAACAGCCAGAACTGGTCAGAAAGTGCCTCTTTCTTTGTGGATCCCTTGGTCATGAAATGCTCATTTGCTCAAACAAAAATATTTTTTCTAGGAAATATTTTTTCAAGGAGCACGTTAAAGATCAGTTAGATAAATTGGATATACATAAATCCATGGGGCCTGATGGGATGCACCCTCGTGTGCTGAGGGAGCTGGGGGAAGTCATTGCTGGGCCTCTCTCCATTATCTTTGAAAGGTCCTGGAGGACAGGTGAGGTGCCTGAGGACTGGAGGATAGCCAATGTCACTCCAGTCTTCAAAAAGGGCAGGAAGGATGACCCGGGAAACTACAGGCCGGTCAGCCTCACCTCCATCCCTGGGAAGATGATGGAGCAGCTTGGTCTGGGAGTCATCTCAAAGCACCTGGATGAAAAGAAGATTATCAGAAGTAGTCAACATGGATTCACCAAGGGGAAGTCATGTCTGACTAATCTGGTAGCCTTCTATGACAAAGTAACTAGATGGGTGGAGGAGGGGAGGGCAGTGGATGTTGTCTACCTTGACTTTGGCAAGGCTTTCGACACTGTCTCCCACATCATCCTCACAGGAAAGCTTAGGAAGTGTGGCTTAGATGAATGGACGGTGAGGTGGATTGAGAACTGGCTTACAGATAGAGCTCAGAGGGTTGTGGTTAGTGGCGCAGAGTCTAGTTGGAGGTTAGTAACAAGTGGTGTCCCTCAGGGGTCAGTACTGGGCCCAGTTTTGTTCAACATATTCATCAATGATCTGGATGAAGGGATAGAGTGTACCATCAGCAAGTTTGCTGATGACACAAAACTGGGAGGAGTGGCTGACACGCCAGAAGGCTGTGCTGCCTTACAGCGTGACCTCGCCAGGCTGGAGAGTTGGGCAGAAAGAAACCTTATGAAGTTCAACAAGGGTAAGTGTAGGGTACTGCACCTGGGGAGGAATAACCCCATGCACCAGTACAGGTTGGGGGCTGACCTCCTGGAGAGCAGCTCTGTGGAGAGGGACCTGGGAGTCCTGGTGGACAACAGGAAGACCATGAGCCAGCAATGTGCCCTGGCGGCCAAGAAGGCGAATGGCATCCTGGGGTGCATCAAGAAGAGCGTGGCCAGCAGGGCGAGGGAGGGCATCCTCCCCCTCTACTCTGCCCTGGTGAGACCGCATCTGGAGTACTGTGTCCAGTTCTGGGCTCCCCAGTTCAAGATAGACAGGGAACTGCTCGAGAGGGTCCAGCAAAGGGCAACAAAGATGATTAGGGGACTGGAGCACCTTTCTTATGAGGAAAGGCTGAGGGACTTGGGTCTCTTTAGTCTAGAGAAAAGAAGATTGAGGGGGGATCTGATTAATACATACAAATACTTAATGGGAGGATGCCAGGGGGATGGGAGCAGTCTTTTTTCAGTGGCACCCAGTGATAGGACGAGGGGTAATGGGCATAAACTTGAACATAGGAAATTCCATCTTAACATGAGAAGGAACTTCTTTACTTTGAGGGTAGTGGAGCACTGGAACAGGCTGCCCAGAGAGGTGGGGGAGTCTCCCACTCTGGAGACATTCAAAACCCGCCCGGACGCTGTCCTGGGTAACGTGCTGTAGGTGACCCTGCTCTGGCAGGAGGGGTGGGCTAGATGATCTCCAGAGGGCCCTTCCAACCCTAACAATTCTGTGAATTCTGTGAATGTGCTAATTCAGACAAAGGTTTAGCCAGAAAAGGCTTTCTTCTTCCAAAAGAGGGAATTTCTAGTTAATGGAGTGAGAGGAAATAGCTCAATTTAACGACCAGCTCAGTGAGTTTCATCTCTCAGCTGACATATAGCAGAACCCAGCTTGTGTCCTTGCTCCAGCAAACGCATCCTGCTCATCCAAAGCGGAACAGCCCCAGCAGGACCAACTCACACAAGGATCTACTGGGTCCTCATTGTGCCTTGGCACGGGGCGACCACTGAGCCTGAAAGTCCTCTATTCTGGGCAAATTCTCTGGCCTCTGGTTGTTGGTTGTCCAGACCAAGTGTGTAAGGTGACAAGCCAACATGCTAGCGGGGACAGAAGTCCCTTGCTGTAGAGAACCTACAACAGCCCCAGCTGTGATGAAGCTTGGCCATTTCCAAGTCTGCTGGGATGAACATCAGCACTCGAGCTGCCTTCAGTTCTTTCCTCTGGCACTGCAGTCTAGTTGATTTTTAAGGGACAAACTCTTCTTTTTGAGTTTTGCTCGTTTGCACGTGTTTGGCCGAGGACAAAAGTTGTATTGAAGGTTCGCGCTCCCCAAAACATGCATGTAGACAACCACATATCAATTTCCTGGAAGTTGCTAGAGCAGCAAAATTTTAAGTTGAGTTCATTTGTGCAGGCCAAAAGGAAGTGCTGATTTCTCAACCTAACCTGCCCTGGCTTCTGTTCCCCTTCTCCCCCTCCAGAAATGTAAATTGTTGGTTTTATTGTAGCCTTTCAGCTATGTAAATACCGTTGCATGGCCGATACGCAATCAATTATAGAGGGAGCAAATGTTTTTCACAGTAATGCAACAAACACTCTTCTTTTTTGTTGTCCTTTGCCTTAAAGATAATTTTTATGTCATGATGATTTCATGTTCAAGTCTCTCCTATTTCTGTGTTGCAGAGATTGTCCCTTTAAGGGGACGTGTGTTTCGAACATGCAGGGGAGGAAGGATATAAATTAGTCTGATACAGGTGTGTAAGCAAATTGGCTGTGGTGACCCGGCTGCCTCCAGCCGTTCAGGCAGCGGAGGTGGCTTGCTGGCAGAGCCGTGCCGTTGTCGGTGCAGTGGCTTGCGTGCATCGGGCTTGCGGCGGCTGCGGCTGCCATTTGTTTGTTTTACATCTGGCACGTGCTGCGGCGCTAAGGAGGACTTGACATACCTTCGGCCGTAAGTGGAGCGCCGAGCCCCTGGGGATCAGTCCCCACGAGAGGCGGCAGTGCCATTCCATTGCCAAGAATAAGCTTCTATCAATAAAAAAAAAAAAAGAAAAGGTGCATCATCCACTACCTTCATCTTACCACGTGGCTGGGTGAGCTTCAGCCTTTGGGAAAGCGTTTCCCCTTTGCCATTGCCAGTGATAACACGAGTCCCAGCTGCAAGTGTAGCCCTTTGGGAATCCTCACCTCCGCAACCACCACCCAAGCAAGACCTTGCAGGTGGGCGGCTGCGACCGCACGCCTCTGAGTGCCCTGCAGTTGTAGGGGCACTAGTTGTTACTATTTGTAGACCTGGCTGGATAAATTCCTAGGAAGCAGTTTTATGTGGTTCTTCTTGTTCGCTTCTGCCAGTTCGCCACGATTGCCAGGTGGTTGCCTGTCAAAATGTCTGGGAGGAAAAAGGGGAAGAGTTTGCTTCCAGCTCCTTCCAGCTGCTACTTACGGGGTGTGGGAATGCCTTGAGGTTCCTCTAGGAGACATATGTGGAGCTACGGTTATTGCAATGGGAAAACCATCACAAATTTGCAAAAAGCCTGGATTTCTTCACGGAGCTTCTTGTGAACAACTTGTGTTGTTACTCCTTGTCTTTTTTTCCAGCTGGAAGAACAAGGTGGTGCCACAGATATTTTCGTTCTTATTGACTCCTAGGCTAGAAGCACAGTTGTCAGCTTGCGGGGAAGGCAAGTAATCTTTCAAAAGCATCTCTCTTCTTTATTTCAGAGTCTCCTGAAATTGGGCCCTCAGTTGTAGTTCATACAACTGTGACCTTTGGAAGCAAGCACCTGGATTCAGACCCTGCAGAGGTGCAGCAGTTAATTCTCAGTCACCTGGAGAGGATTGTGCCATCCCTACCTAAACCGGCCAGCATCAAGTGTCAGAAATGGAGATACTCTCAGGTAGGTTGTGGTGGGATCAGTCAGCTGGGATGATGCTGCTGGGGCAATGCCGTAGTGCAGACTTGCGGTGTGTCGCAAGAAACGGGACATCATATGACCCAGGGGGTTTCATCCTCGGGGAGCAAGAGGAAAGGGGATAGTTGCTCGATGTCCATAATACATTCCTCCACGTAGCCATGAGCAGCATCCAAGGCTGGTCAACGACAGCCAGATCTGTTTCTAGTTGTCTTTTTACACAGTGGACCTGGCTCAGTGGTAAGTTATGCAGCACTCTTGGTAAGTAGGGACAGGAGCAGTGCACAGGAAGGAAGTAAATCCCACGTACTTCCCTGGGATTTTCACTGGTATTTAAAAATATGACTCAATCTGTCTCGTCTGTATCTGAAAGTATATGATATTAGCAAAATTCCCACCCTACCGCAGAGTAGCAGAAGTCCTTGCGTTCAGACGTACTAATTGTTATTATTTGATTTGGCCCAGTTCTATTTAACGGTACGGTATGCGAAAAATATTTTGAAGTAAACTACCTAATGGTAATAATAGCAAAATGTGTATATTTTACAGGCTTCTTTTAAAAAATCCAAGGAAATTGTTGGCAATTTCCTGAAGTATTGGAGTGTATCTACATGTTTACCCAAAGCCTCTTGAGTTAAATTACATTGGTGAAATTGAATGTGGAAGTTGATGCAAAATATTTACTTAAAGCAGTCCCCTAAAAAATTTTCCTTTTATGAAGTCTGGAAAAGTTACTGTAGATGACTGTTGTGAAGTCTGCTCATAGCCCTTGATCTGCATCCAGTTTAGGAACTTGGTCTCATTAGCGCAAAGTTTATTCTTCTGCGAGTTAGGTATTGGTAGCTTGCAAATCACTTCTCAGTGCGTAGTGTTTGTTCTCAGTCGTCGTATACAAACGACCTTAACATAGGTTTTAATGTTTCAGATGACTCATACAAAAATCATGGTATGTTTTATACGTTCCTCTTTATCAGCTCAGGGTTGGTGGTTGGGTTTTTTTGCTAGCAACACTGTCTCTGTACAGTTGTCACTGCTAAGACATCCTTTTCTGGTTGTGACTTCTGGTCTTTTCTTCTGCATGATCTGTTACCTTTCTGCTTCAAACTGCTTGCAAGCACAAGAGCTGCAGGCGGTAGGGAGGAGAGTTGCATCTGTCTCCAACAGACAGAGACTCGGTTGGCCAGCTCTGGAAAGGGCTCCCAAAACAAACAAAGAAGTATTTTTAAACAGAATTAATGCACCCTAGATACGGCTGCTATCACAAAGCTCTATCATAAAATGTGAGGAATTCAGCTACTTTGTTTATGTGTGCAAGGAAAGGGCTTAATATGCCTTTTCCTTGCACTACTCACACTTACAGCACTGTCAAAGGTGACATTTAAGCATATACATCATATATGGCCCATTCTCATTTATTTCACCAAGAAAACGTGGATAAAGGAAAAGACAAGAATGGCAATTAATTTCTTACTACTGAATTTAAAAAAAAAAAAAAAGTCTGAATTGCATTTTACCAAACAACTATGCTTTTTGAATCCTGGCAGAATTACGGCCGTACAGGATTTATTATAACCTTGTACCTATTGCTTCACCTTTTAGAGGCAGCTGGAACAGCGACTGTAGAAATGAACTCTTATTTTCCACAATTGCTTCAAAATTGTTGTCTTCCTAAATCACTAGGTGTGTGTCCTGTTTCCCCTATTTAAAAATTACATTCAGACATCGTACTGCTGGATGATGCTCTATTATTTTCTCAAACCACCGTACAATTTACAGCTCTTCCCGCTTCCTTCTGCCTCTGTTGCTTGCTGTCGACCGTGCTGCTGCTAACCAAAACCACCGACTTCAGCAGCTGCTTGCGCTTTATGGCTGTGTCACAGGAGGAATTATCACCGGTCTTTAATTTGGGGGATGAATGTCAATACATCTTAGATTGCAAATAAGTCAGTGTAGGTCAGATCCGTTATCTCAATAAAGAGATCTCTATTGCCACCCTATAAAGTAATCACTACCCAAATTAAAGATCTGGAACAGAGCTCCCTCTTTCTCTTAAAGCTATCTTTACTTTCAATTATAACAAGCTGTTGCCACAGAAGCAAAGGGAACTGATAAGAAGGGTGCATCTTTCCCCTGACTCTTTTAGACGGGATTTATCCTACTTGTTAATTAAATCCGGCTGTAACATCCTTCACATGGCCAAACACAATCCTGGGATTAAAATGCAGACATTACAATTATCCATGGCGGATGAGGGATTAGGACTTCCAAACTTCTACTGACACTGCTTAGCAGCACAGCTGCAATTCTGGATCCTCTGCTTTAATTATGATAAGACACTATTAGCATTCAGAGCCAACAGCTTCCCAACCCGTCATGTCTCTCTGACAGAGCCACTTTATATCTATAAGGGATACTGGGAAAAGACGGAGTCATAGAAATTGGACCTCTTCAGAGGGGACCTCAGAAGGGACCTCTTCAGGTCTCTAGTCCAACCTGTTGCTCAAAGCAGAACTATTCACCGGCATTAGGTGACCTCGACCGTGGTTTTGTCTAGCTGAGTCTTGAAGTCTTTGAGGACAGAGATCCAACAGGCGGTGCCCTATAGCCGAGGGTAATTTGGAATTTATGTTGGACAACACCTTCAGAAGAGCTCGAAGAAGGGGCAGGATCGTTCCCTTCCGCAGTCACTGTGTCTAGAGGTGAAAATATTGATCCTGCGATCAGTATGACAAACCAGGATCTGTTTGGTACAGCCAGCATCAGATAAGCACTGGGTAGTGAAGAAGGAAGGAAGGACACTCAGAATGCCTTTTCCTGCTAAACCTTCCTTGATTGTTTCATGCTCAGTGACCTCGATCTGTAAGAAAAATTTAGGAATAAATTAGGTACTGACCTGAAATTAGTCTGAGAAAGAGGATCTCTGGCTGGATTTACCATACATGGCTAGACTCTTCTGTTAAGTTGAGTCATGGAGAATGAGTGGCAACTGGCTACAAATTAATTTCAGATAATTACCTCCTTTAAAGAGATGCTAGCATGCATGCCGGTAACACAAAATGCAGCCAGTAACATAAATGTGGGTGTTTTGCAACTGATCCGTACTTGGAAATGGCAGATAATGGCACGGCAGTGGCTACCTGAGCGTACGTTTGAGTCAATGGAAAAATCCCCCAGACTGAACAAGCTGCCTTGGACTTTAGGTCTTGTTCGCCGAAGCTGACAGTCACACAGTGGGATACAGTAAGGGTTTACCACACAGGAATCTGAAACATAGCTTTGAACCAGAGGCAGAAAGTCAAGAAATGATCGAAAGAAAATTGTACTCTCTGTATCATGCTTTATGATCTCTATGGTTTGATCTCCATTGCTCCTCTACTGCTGTGCTTTTTTTTTCTCTCTCTCTCTGGCTTTCTACATATTTTTTCCTCTACTTCAACGTTTCATCCTTACAGGTCTTGTTTTGTCATTCCTTTTCTCACACTATTTCTTCCCACCTTCTTCCTCCAATCATAGAATCATAAAATGGTTTCAGTTGGAAGGGACCTTAAAGACCATCCAGTCCCACCCCCTGCCCTGGGCAGGGCCACCTCCCACCAGCCCAGGTTGCTCCAAGCCCCGTCCAACCTGGCCTTGAACACCTCCAGGGATGGGGCAGCCACAGCTCCTCGGGGTAACCTGCGCCAGGGACTCACCGCCCGCACAGGGAAAAGTTTCTTCCTAATATCTAATCTAAGTCTGCCCTCTTCCAGTTTGAAGCCATTACCCCTCATTCTATCACCACATACCCATGTAAAAAATCCCTCCCCAGCTCTCCTGTTGCCCCTTTAGGCACTGGAAGGGGCTCTGAGGTCTCCCCGAAGCCTTCTTTTCTCCAGGCTGAACCCCCCCCAACTCTCCCAGCCTGTCCTCCCAGCAGAGGTGCTCCAGCCCTCGGATCATCCTCATGGCCCTCCTTTGGACCTGCTCCAACAGGTCCATGTCCTTCCGATGCTGGGGACTCCAGAGCTGGATGCAGTACTCCAGGTGGGGTCTCAGCAGAGAAGAAGGGGAGAATCCCCTCCCTCGCCCTGCTGGCCACCCTGCCTTTGATGCAGCCCAGGGTGCAGGTGGCTCTGGGCTGTGAGCGCACATTGCTGGTTCACGTTGAGCTTCTCATCCACCAACACCCCCAAGTCCCTCTCCTTAGGGCTGCTCTCCAGCCGTTCTCAATCCATTCACTTCATCGTCAAACTGTCCTGCATCTTCATATCTATTTTATGTCTTCTGCCTGCGCCTGCCTTGCCCTCACGTTTACCTTTAGGCCAGCGCTGCTGCTGCTGCCTTATCTCTGATTTGAGATTCACCAGTGCTGCTCTGGGATGCGCTGACTTAGTATAACAGCTCAGCCTCTGTACGTAGGTTTGAAGCGGGCCAGAACAACACGGGACACAGCCGACCGTGGTGAAACAGAAATGCTGTGTGCTTTTACTCTGCTGTTTGACACGCGTCGGTGTTTGTCATAAAAGTACAATAACAAGAGGTCTTGTTCTCCCCATGATTTCCAGGTGGCTCCAGGCTAATAGGTACTGGCCAAAGCAAAGTCCATTCACTTTTAGAGATGTTACACAGAACTGCTCAAGAGCTGCCACTCCACAGATACCAGACTTAATTCTTGTGCCAGGAAAATTATATTGAAAATTAATACAATGCATACATTGAGAATGTTATTAAATATTTATCAAAGTAACCTTATTCAGAACTTGTCCCATGCTACTTACAGAGAAAGTGTTGATTGTATCTCTAGTGGTGTCTAAAAATTGTGCTACTCAGATGAAAAGGAGACCAGCCTCGCAGAACTGGAGACGGGGTGGGTTGTCTTGAGGCTTTACGTACATTTGCACAACGGCATGAAGTGTGGGCAGGTCATCATGACAGTAGTTACTCTTCCCATCCAGGAAGGTCACCTGGTCAACCCAATCATGTTGCAGGCTCTTGGAAATGACAGGCTGCCTTGCCCAGTTACGTATCTGGGGGGTTTTGCGAGCCCACCTTCGGTGATGTGAGATCGTGCACCTTTCAGCTGAGGGATCTCCATACCTCATGTCTCCAGGGCCAGGCGATTCATTTCTGCTGAGGCAGGTTGGGAATAAGACAGAATGGGGCTGTAAAGTTCCTAAATTGCTACATACAGGAAAGCTTTATTCTGATTATTTTACTCCAGAAGATCTTTGATAGTTAATGCTTGGACCTATGATATGGGATGGGAGGGGTGCTTCGTATGAAGGTGTGTTTCTGAGGAATGCGGACCTTTCTGGCATGAAATTCAGGTAAATAAAACATGTTCTTTTCCATCTACCTGTATGCTTTTCTTTTTCAGGTTACAAAAGCTGTGCCCGATTGTCCGGGACGAATGATTCTTCATACTCAACCTCTCCTGATTTGTGGGGGCGATGGATTCACTCGTTCCAACTTCGATGGCTGCATAGATTCTGCTCTGAGTCTTGCAGAGGCTGTGAAGTCTCATTTGTAGCAATTTCAAAGTCAGCTGCTAAACATAGTCGAGATTTAAGATGAATTTTACTATGATGGATTGAATTAAGTTTAGCGTTAACATCACTGGCCTCTATCTTGCAAAAAAAATAAATAAAAGAAGATCTATTGGTGTGCTGTAGTAATTATTGGGGTGGGATTGAATTGAATTTTCTTAGTGTATGGTTTTCGGGAGCCCTGGTTGCATGTTGCTGGAAGAGCTCATTGAAGAGTTTGATGATATTACTGGCAGTAATGTGCCACGGAAACACGGTACCTGTCCTGGGGGCGGTCTAAGCAGCACCACCCCAGCGGTGCTCATCACAGAAAGAATGGAGAGAAGGTGTAAGAGAAGGTGTGCGTGTTTCTGGCGCTCTCGTAGCAATAGGGCTGCCATCCCAAAGTCATCTTGGGAATAGACGTTGACATCTGGGCTGTAACATGAGTTTAACGCAGTAAAGGTTAGAGAGTCCCGGGTGCAGCACAGTTCTCTGCTGGTCCAGAGTCTCCAGATCAAGGCGCAGCCCTTTCTCCCTTCCCGCTGGTGGAGGAACTGGGGTAGGAGCAGCCATACGGGAGGCAGTTTAGCTGCTTTGCCTCGGCAAATGCCGAGACGAAGGAGAACGAAGAATTTATCTAAGCGTGGTCCGTGGCGGCGCGTTAATAAAAAAACTGGGCTGACATTTCAGCCTCAGGGTTACATCACCACCACCATAAAAACTCCTTTAAAGTAAACGGCCAGTCTGAAAGCGAGGTGAGTTCTCGGCAGCTGTATATTTTGGCAGAACAGGTGTAGAAAGAGAGGGACAGGTCCAGGGAAGGATATAAATACACGTGTGAGTGAACTAACAAGGAATTTGATTTGAAATACTAATAAAAAAAATAAACACCGAATATAATTGTGTTGAAAATGCTCCCTGTCACGGTTTCAAGTATTTCTAAGCTACTAAACTGTGTTTCTGTGAAGTCCGTGTTGAAATTACTCAGAAATTAACCAAGAAATCATTTATTTATTCTGAATTTGATTTTAGCTTGCCCTTCCTCTTAAATCACGTCACCAGTTCAGTACCTCTCTCTACTACAGGGCTAAAAATAACAAAATGCTGTTTTCAGCAGACAGAAATTTAACCATTAGAGAAGTACAATTCAGCCTCTTTTTCTTATAACCCTGCATTTCACCAAAATCCGACATCCTGTATTCACAGCAACCGAACACTGTAATTTACTGCTGCGTTTGACCATTTCTGATGCGGTATTTTAAGTGACAGTAAGAACTTTGAAACTTAATTTTAAAAACAGCTTTGAAGGGTATTTCGTGATACCATGCGGTTTTACTGATTTTTTTTTGCCCTCTTTCAGCTTCCGTCCACGCCCGGCTGTCCTGCGGGATTCAGTCCCCAAGGGACTCACACGCTGAACCGTACAAGAAAGAGGGTTTCCTGCTGGGTTGTCGCTTCCCCTGGAAGATGTTGCCATGGCAGGTGGACCAACCGTTGCTCTGTCCGTGATGATGGTCTCTGGGGACCCGTCCCACCAGTCTGCCTCCGTCCACGCTCTGCCTTAGCGTACAGAGAAGGATGTGGGTGCTTTTCCCACAAGGGTGAAGGAGCAGGCTGTAACTTTAGGGGATCTCTCCAGGTTCTTCGCTTGTGCTCTTCTCCTCATCTTCACCCTTTGTGTTCTGCTCCTTTCTTCAAAGATGGGTTTTGCATTAAAACACGCTAAAATTCGCGCTCCCTTCCACCTTCAATTTCAGATGGAAGCAAGCCGAACCGCTAAAAAAACTCCAAATAAAGATAAATCCTGAAAGCGTGTGACATGCAGAAAGCTGAAAATGAGGCGTCTTTGACTTAGCGCTGTGTCGTTCCTCTCGCCACCTCACCAACAGGCGTGCTCCAAAGAGTCGTGATGTTCTCAACGGTGCCTTGTATCAGGAGCAGCCTTCAATACCACAAGTGACAGATAAGTGGAGAAGTCTCTGACCCCATCCTCTCAGCAGTCTTGCCGTTTTGGTCATTATGAGACCTCAGAATACCCAGTAAATAAGCATAGATTCAAAGATTTTTTTGTGTGTCATGAGATTTTCGATTCAGAGGGTTTCGAACGTGAATCACAGTGAGTCTCAAATTGCTCCCATCCTTCCCCGTATCATGACGTTCTATCAAAACGCCTCTTTCCTATAGCTTCCTTCCAGATTAAGGTGATTTAAACAAAACCGACTTGTTTTTTTTAAGGTGGAGTAGAAAAGTTCCTATTCCTCTGGACGTGCTCCAGACAGCGGGCACTTAAAGGTCTCTGTGGTGATATCTTATTGGGGATATCTCATCTTCTAGATGTGTGCAGGGAGACAATGGTATTAACTTTTCCCACGCAAGGCGGGTAACGAGTGGTGATATTTCAAAGGGGCCACTGTATGCAAAAGGACAGCAACAGAAGAGACTTGTCTGGTTGATTTCCTGGGCTTTTCCCTGGATGGACGTAATTTTCAATTAACTGGCAGATCCATCAATTACAACCCATATCTCCTCGTTCCCAGACAAGGGTGACGGCTGCGTCTGATCTCCTGTGTGTCACGAGCCTCAGCTAACGCCCAAAGTTGAATTAAAGCATTTCAGCTCTCAGATGACAATGTTATTGTCTTCCTCATCACAAGGAAAGACGAAGCCATAAATGCTCAAAGCCTTTTAACTCACAGTTGTGTTATCTTCCACGCAGTGAACATGACTCTGCAGGGTTGGCCCATGGCATCTGGTGCAGAATAGCAGACTAGGTGTTGGCGGAAACGCTTGGGAGACACAACTACACTTTGACATCTCCTGCTAACAGAAGCGTGGTGAGACCCGTGGCTCAGCCAGGTGTGATCCACCCAACGTTGGCCTCAGCAGCACCATGCAAGGCAATTTTTGTGTCACAACTGTCACATGGTCCTCAATCAAACGCATTTGAGAAAGCCAAGCTTGCTGTACTGAGCCATTGGATCCCGTACTCTGCCACCCCTTCCCCTCACAGACTGCCCTTGGTTATCTTCACAGCCCTTTCTTCCTTCTTCTAGGAGATGCCTGAACTGAGCACCATGTGCATCCACACACTGCTCTGCAGAGGTGTTCTTGAACACAGTACTGACTGAAATCTTTGGCACGAGCAAGGAGATGTTTGGCGCTTTTCTGCCCAGCGGGCAGACGGGACGTGTGGCACAGTCTCTGTGCTGTTGCCACCACGTCACAGATACTGAGGCAGACCCGTCATATCCCATTCCATGCCAAATTTTGGAGGAGGCCCTGGCAGAGTTCGGCTTGAAGTCATGGCACACCCTCTCCTCCTGAGGGGCATCCCTCTGGCAAGGGGTTAGGGCCCTGTGGGTGAGGATCTGACCCTGACTGCTCTCTGTCCACTCCTGGCATCTGACCCTGCTGCAGATCCCTGATATGGAGCAAAAGTGCTGTGAAGTGGAAGCCTTTTAGAAACCAAGTGTCATAGGAAGCCACAGGACTCCGCTGGGAGCCCATCAGAGCCACAAAGCCTGACTCCACAAAGCGCTATCAATGATGTGCTTAAAGAGCTCTCCTTACCCTCCGTGTTACGTCTGCGGCCCCAACACGGACAGATCTGCTTATCTTGTGTCCCAAGGGCTTCAGAGACAGCTCTTTTCCCAAGGCAAGGAAGATGTTTGGAGCAGATGCTCATCGCGTGAGCTGTGGTGCCTTGTGGGAAAATCATAGAATGGTTTGGGTTGGAAGGGATCTTAAAGATCACCCAGTGCCACCCCCTGCCCTGGGCAGGGCCACCTCCCACCAGCCCAGGTTGCTCCAAGCCCCGTCCAACCTGGCCTTGAACACCTCCAGGGATGGACAGCTTCTCGGGGCAACCTGCCCCAGGGGCTCACCACCCTCACGGGAAAGAATTTTGTCCCAATATCTCATCTAAATCTCCCCTCTTCAGTTTGAAGCCATTCCCCCTCGTCCTATCACTACAGCTCTAGGCTAAACTAGCTCTAGTTGAGCTCCAGGGTGAGAAGCTGTGGCCATATATGGTAGCCCAATCCCATATACATGTTCCCAGCTGAAGGCCGTGACTCTGCCATGTCCAGTGGACGTGTCCCCATGGTCATGCTTGCTGCAGGGGGGGTCAACCCCTTCCCAACCTCTCCATCCACGGCAGGGCTGCATCTGTCCCTACGCCAGGCTGCAGAGAGGATGTCTTGTTACGACCCTGCCTCCAGGGAACACAGTGCGGCTGTTAGTTGGGATAACTGTCACAGATCCATAAAGTCATCTGCACACCTTTTGGTGCCGTTCGTGCAGTTGGTAGGAATTTAGCCCATTTCTAAAAAAGGCTCGGAAGAGGAGACAGGCGCCCGGCTCCTCAGCTCACATTGATTCACAAACCGCATGTCTCCAAGGATGGGGGCTGTATTTTTTTTTTTTGCAAGCGTATGAAAATAAATTAAGAGATTATTTTAGTTTTGAGGGTTGTTTGTTGGTTTGGGTTTTTTTAATTTTTAAAAGGCAGCTGCAGATGGGAGGTGCTGTCCAGCTGAAAATACATGGTGGGTTTCCATAGCACTGAGCTGTGAAACATCCCTGCAGCCAAAGCTGCTGGAGCAAGACCTGGTGTCCCAGAGGCCAGGATTTGCTCGGGATCTTGCTGCCCTTGGGGTGTGCCAGCATCGTCACGTTTGGCTCTTCTAGAAGGCACGTGCGCCTGAGAAGAAACGTGTGGAGGTCACTGGCCCAACATGCCCTCTCTCCCAGCAGGACCAGCAGGTTGCTGGGCGCCGTGTCTGGGCAAGTTGGGCCATCTCCATCCTCCACCATGACCACACTTCTTCTTGATGGAGGGACAACATTGTGCTGGTGCAGCACCAGCTTACAAGCAGTTGGCTGAGCAGCGGCAACAACGTGGCGTGCGATACCGACAGATGAGTTCCTCTTTGAAATAAAGGCGAAGAAGAGGAACCTGACCCCCACACCACCCAAAATTGTGCAGTCGTGTCTGGGTCATTGCTCCCACCGCAGCTGCAGGCTGAGCCCCGGCGCCCAAGGGCTTTGTGACCGCCTGAGCAAAGGAGGTCTTCGCTCAGGCTGCTCCACGCCGCAAAATTCGACGTAACGAACCCCAAATGGCTGGTGATGTGCCATTAGGAGTTTGGTGCTGGCATCAGGAGCCGGGGTGCTCTCGGGGGGGGAGGATGGGGGGGACACGAGGGCACTCTCTGAGCTGCCTTGAGCCGCTGCGCAGAGATTTCCCTGGGGCCCGAGCCGGTTTTGCCTCTAATCCGGGCTCTGGCTCGGATGTGCTGCCCGTAAGCCGCTTTGCATGGCAGAGCTGAAGCCCTGAAATCCCGGAGCCTTCTGCTGCCGCTCTGCCCGTCTCACCGCACTGGCTCCCTATTAGCCTTCTCATGGTTTTTCCTTAATTCTCGCATTCAGGTGGCACCTTCAAGATCAGCCGGTGGTGACACCACCCTGGTGCTGCGAAGGAGCAACCACAGAAGAAGCGGCCCCACACAGCAGTGGAACCAAGGAGGGAGTGAGAGCGACTGCCTTTCTTTTTGGGAAGAGCCCAGCAAAGTTTCTCCTCCGGAGGTAAATGAATGGAAACAGGTGAGAAATAACCCCCCCATCCCGGGGTGGTGGTGGGGGAAGAGCTGTTGACGAATTGCGAGTGGGAAGATGTAACCATGAGCAAAGAGGGTGCAGGGTACTGTTGTCTGGGAGGTCGCGGTGCTGCGACCTGCGGAGCTCCTTGAAAAGCCTCGTGATTCTTGTCTTTCTGCAATGTTCATCCCGTAACAGCGGAGCAGCGCTATAACCGGGTGTTTTGGGGCATCGTCGCAGCGGTGGGGGGGAAAAACCCAGGTTCTCGTGCATGGGCTGTCACCCTTCTCCACGACTGCTCCCAAAATCCGGGGAAGGGGTTTTAATGGAAGGGGGTTTAATACAAGCCAGGGCCACACGGGTGAGCACAAAGCCGCTGCTTCGCCCCAGCCAAGCCCCGCCGCGCCTGTGGAGGCCCCGTCTGTGGGAAAACGAGCCCGTTCCCCGCCGCCCCTGCCACCCGACCGCTCAGCCGGTCACGAGGACGCTGCGGTAAACCACAGCTCAGCTTGAAATTATCTTTTCGGCACAGGGTTCCTGTCAAGCCGAATGGCACCTCCTCCCTCACCTGTGCCGGTGCCGAAACATCCTTCCTTTCTCAGCGCTATCGTTTGCTCAGATCTCTCCTCCAGGATGATCACGCACATGAAGGTCTTTAAAGCGAAGCACGCCCTGCTGCAAGGACGGCGGTCTCGTTTTCCCCTATAGGTTTTGGGGCATGGAAGTGATGCTCGCACCATACACAGGTTTGGCCATCCTCTGCCTTTTTCAGCCCAGACTAGGGGGCGGGGGAGGAAACAACAACAACAACAACAAAAGTGGTGGCAAGTAAGGCACCACTCAGGGCTGGAATATAGGTCAGCCTCTGTCCTGGCAGCGGCTTTCCTTGCCCAGAGCAGAGGAAAAGGGGACAAGCTGGCAGGGGAGGAGGGGCTCAGCCACCCTCCTTGGCCACCTTTTCAGTGCACAGAAAATCCCAGCTCAGCACCTTAAAGCTGAGGGAGATGTGGCCGTTCCCTGGTCGCGGGAGAAATGGAGAAACTCGGAAACGCTCCAGTACAAAGACATTTTTGTTCTCAGGCTGCCCACAAATGCGTCGTAGCAATAGCCATTGGCTGTGCGCGGTTATTGCTCTCTGTCGGGAGATGCTGGAGAAATTCTGGTCCAAAACCCGGACTATCAGCACCCTCCACCCTGGTCATTTTGGATTTGCACACCTGTGCAGTGCAAATCCCGTTCTCCTTTTATTTAAAAGGCCATTTTGGAGCCCGGCTTGGGAATGTGAGCCACAAACACGGCAGGATTGGAGCAAGTATCAATAAAACCTTTAACATATCACAGGCCAGCGTTTAAGCCAGTCGCTTAGCCCTTGCCCAAGGACTTGCCAAAGGATTTCTGAGCAGGACACAACAGCCCTGGGTTAGGGAGAAAACTGGGGTTTCTGCCCCAAATGTGGCTGAAGATGGTTTCTGGCTGCTTTGCCAGATAAGAGAGCTTGTCACATTTGCATCCCCAGGACCGTGTGCTGCAAACGGGAAGCGAAACAGCAAACGAAAGGGACCCATCTGTTCGTCTGCTGCTCTGCGAGGGGGAGCTGACCCCCTTTGCATGGCAGATGCTCATGAGGAGGCTACAAGGGATGGTTACAGGTCAGCTCCCACCCCCGAGGACCGCGTGCTCTGCTTCCCGTGTGTCCCCACTACGGCGATGGACACAGGTGCTGCCCACTGACTCCCTTGTTGAGTATCCACCATCCCAATTTGAGGCAGACCAACCTGACACCATCCTGGCAGAGCCACACCAACGCCACCAGCATCCCAGGTCTTCTCTGGCATCAGTGACAGCAACTCGAGGGGGCTGTCCCCCCTCTTCCCTTAGCACCACCCAGAGCCACACTAGGACCAGGGATGCTCCCTCCCAGGGAGAGGGGAGCAAGGCAGCTCCCCACAGAGAAAGAAATGCGCCCATAAGAGGACCCAGTTCTGCACTGGTAGAGCTATGGGATGATTTTCCCACTGCTGGTTGCAACTGGCACATCCAGCATGCCCTGGGGGACCCTGATGGGCTGGCAGGCTCAGAGCCCACGGGATGATCTCCCCCGTGGAGAGGCCCAGCAGCAGCGCTCACCTTGCAGACCTGCTCGGCAAGAGCTGGCTGGCATCACGGCACGCCGGGAGCACTGCGGAGCTCGGAAGGGGGCCATGGAAAGGGCACGCTGCTCTGTGCACATGTTTCGGATGTGTGGGCTTCCTTCAACATAGAATCATAGAAAGGTTTAGGTTGGAAAGGACCTTGAAGATCATCGAGTTCCCACCCCCTTGCCATAGGCAGGGACACCTCCCACTAGACCAGGTTGCCCAAGGCCACGTCCAGCCTGGCCTTGAACACCTCCAGGGATGGGGCCTCAACAACCTCTCTGGGCAACTGGTTCCGGTGCCTCACCACCCTTACAGTGAAAAACTTCTTCCTAATGTTTAATCTAACCCTGCCCTCTTCCAGTTGATAGCCATTCCCGCTGGTCCTGTCACTACGTGACCTAGTAAAATGTCCTTCAGCAGCTCTCCCGTAGGCCCCCTTTAGGGACTGGAAGGCCACAATAAGATCTCCCTGGAGCATTCTCTTCTCCAGGCTCAAGAGCCCCAACTCTCTCAGCCTCTCCTCATAGAAGAGGGGCTCCAGATCATCCTCGTGGCTCTCCTCTGGACATGCTCCAGCAGGCACATGTCCTTCTTATGTTGGGGGCTCCAGAGCTGGATGCAGAGCTGGAGTCTCATCCCACAAGTACTGTTGAAATACCACCTCGGAGACCAAAAGCCCATGGCACCAGCCGTCGGACCTCTCTGATGAGGAGATTAGAGGTCAGTCGTGCTCCAAGCTCAGTGCTGCTGCGTAGGCAAAGGCTGCTAACTGCTAGCTAGCTCAAGGCAAGGCGGCGTTGGTTTCATCTGCTCACCAGGGGTGGTCTGTGCCTGGTCAGCCCGGGTCCACTTGCATACCAGCAAGGTATGTTGCATACCAGCAACTTGCAGAAGCTGTTGGAAAGCGTGGCAGTGAACTGTGAGCATGAACAAGCAGCCAGACCGATGTCTCCTGTGGCCAGTTGGCAAGGAGAGGGTCTAGAAGCTCATTGGTTCTGACATCATTTCAGGATGGGAATGGGAAACAAGGATGAGAGGTGGTGTATGGTGGAATCTTCCAGGCCCCTTCCAGTGCTGGTGGGTGGAGGCCAGGGTGTATGAAGAGAGGCTGGGGGAGCTTGGCTTGCTCAGCTGGAGCTGAGGAGCTGAAGGGAGATCCAACAGCATCTCCCCCTGCCCAAAAGAGTCCCGGAGGCTCCGGGGCCGACTGTTTGGAGGGGCACAGCGAGAGCCCCAGAGGCACCAGCACAGATGCGGCCTGGGAAATCCAGCCGGTCCCAAGGAAACAGCCCAGCCCCATGTGAGCGGGGTGTCCCTGGGACTGCCCTGCTCACAGGTTCTTGGCCACCTGAGTTGACTTCACCCAGAGAAGAAGGTGTTTGGCAGGGTGGGGGGGTTAACTCTCCACAGAGGAGCCCATTTGTGAGAATAAAGGAAACCTCCAGTAGATGGTGAACCCCTTGTCCCGTTCATTGAGGAATCTGGACCAGGCAGCGGATTTCCACCGGATCCCTCCATGCATCTTTGCAGACCCATGGGATAAAAGCTACAGCTGGTCTGTGACAAACCCCCATTATTAACCTTCTGCTCTGGCATGGGTGTTTGTTTAGGTGTGAAATGCTCCTGAGTTTTTCCATCAGTGCTAAACTCACAGGTAGGACTCATGCAGAGCGAGCAGCTTAGCTCCAGAGAGAGGAACTTGGTGGGGAGGGAGAATTTCAGGAATAATTCATGCACCAGCCAAGCGGCCAAGCGATGCATGGTCATGTGCAGGAGGGGACACAACTTACCGGTGTTGTTGCTGGCATTGTATTACCACGGCTAAAGAGCAAGGTGAAAGCAGATGAGCCTCGTCCTTCAAAGCCTAGGGAGGTGGGAGCACACCCCAGGGAAACACCAGGAGAGGAGCTGAACCTCCTTCTTCCCAGTTGCTGGCCTGTTGCTGGAGCATGGCTGCAGGAAAAGCTGAGATACGGGGCTCGTTATTGCAATTATTGCCAATTACAAGGGCCAAGGTCAGCTTTTGGGCAGAATACAGTCATGCTGAATTAGGGGGAACCACACCAGGCTAAAATCAACGTTGCAGTGAGGGATTGCATTCATCTCTTCCTCTGGACAAATAAATATCATAGGCAAAGAGCCACCAGTTAAAGTGGTTTTGCTGGCAATTGTAGGAATGTACTTTTCTTTGCTCAAATCTACCTAAAAATACGTAGGTGAGGTTTTCTTGTGGGACTTGTCTACTCCTTTTGCCCTTCTTGCCCGCAAGTATTATTTTTTTTAATTTGCTCAGTAAGGAAATTATCTATTTCTGTAGAACAAAAATATGTATTCTGTATTAAACAAAATACATGAGCCGTTCCCTTTGATTTTCCTTGGAGGTCATAACTGTACATGGGCCGTATTCACTGATGCAACGTACACTCAGAGGACTTCGCGTGGGGGTGCTCCACCTGGCCTTGGTCCAACTAATCATTTTTTTGAAGGAATATGATATTCAGCTCGTCAACTAGCGAGAAAAACAGACACGGGACGCTGTATGGCAGATTTCCTGCCTGCATCTGTGAGCACAGGCATTTAACTCCAGTGCGTTGAAGAAATCCCTGCTTCCAGGGAGCGCCCAGAGGGTTAATTTTGGCTCTCTCTCGCACACTTACTTGATTCTTTGAATAATGAAATTAGTTGTTCCATAGTCTTTTGAAGGGCTGAGCTTAGCCTTCTCGCAGAACAATACATGCTGTGCTCTCGATGTGAGTGCACTTGTGGTGAACTTTGAGCTACACATCTGCTATAAAGAAGTAACTCTTATTCCCAGTTGGCCATTGCTAGCAAAAGATTCAGGCTCCCTCTACGCCTCAGCATAGTTTTGTTTGCTGCACGGAAGCCTGACATGCCGAGTAGACGGGTAGAAATTATTTGCAAACCTCGTTAAAAGGCACCGGCATGCTTGGCGCTTTCACTGGGTGAATGGGAGCTGGAGATGAGCCCAGCAGAAGGTGAGCCCCGTGGACTAACCTGCAGCCCATGGCCAGCAAAGCCCCTTAAATCTGAGCATGGACTTCCCGGCCGTGCTGGAAAGCTGCTTGAGGGATTTCCTTGGGATGCTTTCGGTCGGTGTTTTTGAAGTGAAAGGCGCGCTCTGGGCTGATGTAGGTGATTTATGGCGAAGTTGGTCCTGCAGGCTTCCCTTGGGACAGCAGAACTGCAGACTTTCTTAACACTCTGCACTGATGGGGGTGAAGAATGCCCAGAACGGGGCCGGGGGGAGGGTATTTTCACCTCCCTACAGTAACGCCTCCAAACGCCGACAGAAGAGTGAGTGCATGTAGGGCTAGGAACGCCTGTCGGCACTTCATTGCGTTGCGAAGAGCAGCAGAAGGGAAATTTGGGGTCTAATCCCGCTGCGCGTGAATCATTCCTCATCTCACTCTCAGACCCAGGGTCGCAGGGCAGAACCCTTTGCAGGGAGCAGTGCGGTGAAAACAACCGCCCGCCCCAACGCTCCCTGTGAGGATGCGACTATGGTAAGAATGAACTCAGCCCTACACGCTGCTGGGGTGCCAGACCTCTCATTGCATCTGTGGGCAGCAGAGCCCCCGCAAACTCACTCGACCCTCAGCCACCCAGATGGCCAGCCCAGACCCAGAGGTGATGGAGGGGAGGGGGCTCTCCCCTTTAATTTGTTTTATCACAGCAGCTCGTCTAATCCCTCCCCGGTAGCAGTCACGTTGACAGATGGCCGCGCGGGCTGCTGAAATCAAACCATGGGAGCAGTGTCACCTCCCGGGCACAGCTGAGGCTTCAGATGCTGCGCTTCTTCCCTTCATTGGTGGTTAAAAAAAAAAAAAAAAAAGAAAAAAAAGACAAGGGAAAGACATTGACACCAGGGAAAGGCACAACATGACCTCCAGATGCATTGGCCAATGCGTAAGGTGGGAAGGGTGGTTACAGGGGCAGTCCCATGCTCAGTGCGGGTGTCATACAGGATGGGAGCCCGTCTCCTAAGCAGCAGAAAAGAGCTGTGATTGCTGGGGGGGAGAAGTTGTATTTCCAGTAGTTTCTCTGTGCCCAAAGCCCTTTCTCTTGATAAGCCAGAAAAAAGTAGGACAAAGTTGTAGGAAGAAGATTGAAACAGGAAAAGCAGAAGGTGATTTGCGTGGTGGCATCTCACTGGAGACGCTGGTTCCCAAATGGACATGTCATTTGTTAATTATTGTAGGCAGCATTGATGGCACAATTTAAAACCATCGCCGATCTTGTACACCCGGCGGCAAAGCACATGCAATTTGTCCTCATGCCAATCAGCGTGGCATTTTTTGGCTGGTACATATATTCCATAGGTTCCTTCCCCTCCTTCTGGAGCAATAAAATACCACCCAGCCCATCAGTCTGGGGTAAGACCATCCAAAAACACACCAGAAAAGTAATTGTCATCCACCAAGCAAATCCCAATCGCATGCCTCTGCAGGGCGATTCCTGTAGACGGTGCGTGTAGGCATGGAAAGAAGACTGTACAGCAAAAATCCTTCAACATGGTGACACCACACGTGCCAGTTTAAAAGTCTTTCTTCCAGACATCTTGGCTGCCAGGGTGTGTGGAGCTGAGGTCTTCCTTCGTGGTGCGCATTGTTGGATGAAACCAGACTCCATGCTCCAGTCCAGAGGTCTCTCAGGAGGCGTATGTGCAACAACCACAAAGGTGCTATTACTAAAAGGCGCTATTTTTATTACTACTACCATTATTGTCGTTGTTATCATAGAATCATAGAATTGTCTAGGTTGGAAGGGACCTTTGGGGTCATTGAGTCCAACCATCAGCATAACACAGCCTAAACCACCACTAACCCACGTCCCTCAGCACCACATCTACGTGTCTTTTAATACCTGCAGGGATGGTGACTCCACCACTTCCCTGGGCAGCCTCTTCCAATGGTGGTAGTAGTAGTAGTAGTAGTAGTGCAGTAATTGCTATTAATAATAGCATCATGGCCAGTGGGTCAGTGTGGTTGACTCAACAAACCGACAATCCACAGCCAACAAACAGCTAACGCTGGCGTGTCCTCTGACTGGTTTTCCATCAGGACTTTATGTGCACACCTTTAGCATCACCAGAGGGATGTGTTTGTTTGGGATGATTCATCTCACCTGAGGTAGCCCAGCTCGTAGCCCAGTAGGCTTCTACCATATGAAGCTTCACGAGACCATGTGCCTGGCGCTGCCCCAGCGCAGCCCAC
>NW_009646433.1:1556224-1592390 GCF_000708025.1 Charadrius vociferus | reverse complement strand
TGCTGCCCCCCACCCCTGTCAGGTTACTTGTGTTGCGGGGGTAACAACAGCGGTGTGGAGCAGCATGGTTGCGCTTGGGTGGGAGCTACCTGCAAGCTTAACCAGAAGCTTTTGCGCTGTAGCTGCACTGCCGGGTGAAATGTTTACAACCAAAAAGAAGGGAGCATCTTCAATAGCTGGAAGCCCTCCAGTAACCTCAGTAGTCTGGGGGTAGTGGCTCCTTCAGCGCTAAGTAGCACACTTTGCAGAGCTCTGACCTCAAATCCACCAGCTGATGTATATGCAGAGGACACGTAGCCACAGTGACTTGGACATCTGGAGCGGTCTGGCTCTCAGAGTTTACCTAAAGGAGAATTTTGCCTTGAACGGCGCTTCTCTGACCCAAGCAAGGTACTTTCAGCATAACAATTGCTATATAAATTAGCTGTTTCAGGAGCGTGTTGAAATTACCATTACCTATGCTAAGCTATCACTGTGCTAATTAGCTACGCTAAGCTAAGCTGAGGTGTTTCAAGTCAAGCAGGACTATTAGATCATATGGTTTCTCATGAAGTTTATCATGAAAACAGACAAATTCTGATTCTTTTTCTCCTTCTTTGCTTTTAGGGTGGCTGTTGGCTGGGGATCATTTTGTCCAATGTAGAGATTGTCTCATCAGCAACTGTTTTCTCCTCCCAAGCCTCATTTTTGATCCTCATCCTCTCAATTGCTCTTCTGGGTGCTGGTGGCACTTCTGTCCACATCAACATCCACCAACGCCTGAGGTCGTCTTTCCAAAACCAGTCTGTCACCCAAAGACCTAAACTTGACTTTGTTGAGTGGAAGTCACAGTGAAGAGAACAGAAACATAGGGTTTGCAGCACGGTGCCAGAAGGAACCATCAGTTCAGTCCTCGGAAATCACGGGCCATTATATTTCCCCCAGTTACGGCAAGATGAGCAGCTTGCATTCATCCCAGAGAGCCTTGACCTGAGGATGTCAAGAAATGGTAAAACTAGGACTTCGTTCAGTTGCCTGCTTCAGTGCTTGATTCACTCCTGGGTTTTTTTTCTAACGTGACTGTCTTCAGCTTGAACCACCAGGACTTGATAGGCCTTTCTTCGTTGCCCTAAAGAGCCCGTTGGTATGCAATAATTCCCTCTTTAATGCACGGCAAGGAAACCGCTGCATAATCTTCTTTTGGGAAGCAAAAATAGGCCAACCGTCTTGATCCTTTCCTTTTCAGCCTGGATCATTACTGAGATGCTGGACGTGGCAGCAGGGTCCTGTAATCCCTTGGGCATGCACGAGAGCATGCACCCTCAGCTCGGCGGGCCTTGGCTCCACGCACAAAGTCAGGAGCTGCAGCACATGCCCCCAAGGGGAGAGACCTGAGTTGGAAGGTCAGGATCTGAAGCAGGTCCAGGATCTGAGCTGCTCCAGCTTGAATGCAGCAACTGAGTGGGTCTTTTTCTCTAGTGGAAAAACCACTGGAGATTGCTGCCATGGAAAAGCGGAGTTATCGCCAAACACGGAAATGTTTCCTGATCTGTTTACTAATATTTGGTGCTCCTTTCTGGATGGTGTTCAAACTGAAATCCAACCACACGCGTCAGCAACTTCCTGCCCTCCTCCCCACCCTCCGCTCCTGCACCCGAGGGACAATCAGGGGTGGGAAGAGCTGGTGAGAGGCGAAGAGGGAATAGGGTTGCTATTTTCATCTCGCAGAAGGGGTCCTAGAGATGCCGGGGCCGGACTGTGCTCGGAGAGGGACAGCAAGAGGACCATCTCTCCACGCGCAACAGTCCCTGGTGCTCTCATGGGTGCAAGGGCAAAGAGCGGCCAGGTCGCGGCAGGAGGGCATGGATGGGCTTCGATCGCCCAGCCTCTCGGGCCACCTAAGCCTGCGCCAGCCTGGTTCTTAATGGAAAATAAATAGGATATTACAATTGTCTCATTATTACAGGGATGTTTACAGCTGTCCCAGCATGTGGGGGAGGGATGGGAGAGCCAGCCAGTTCGCAACTACTGAAAGGTCAGCGCAGCGCATGCGGCTACCGTAACCCTTCGACTATAGCAGGCATTAAATTGTCGGCTTAATTAGTCCTCCCCAGCTCAGATTTAAGAACATTAAACTGAGGCATGAGTATTACTCTTTGCTAATAGCAGGCATTATACTGGAAACAGGGCTTTTTGCACAGTCTTCAAAGACATTCACTTTCGTTGCATGTTTGTGGGTGTTTGAGGTTTCTTTGGACTAAGCTGTGAATTATTAACATTATCCTATCTGTTTATAAAGCAATGGGATCTGGCGTGTCACTTCCCTGCTCTGCATGAAACCACAGAGCTGTGTTTTAAGGAGAGATGGGTTGGGTGGGAGTGGGAGCAGAAAGGTTCCCAACCGAGAGGGAGAAAGCCCAAAGAAAGAGGTAATGGTATCCAAACTGGCTAAAAGCCAATTCAAATCCACCCAAGCCATCTCCTGAAATGCCAAGCAAACCTCAGCCACGCATCACTGCGTTTTGCTGCTGCCCTTCCTGGTTTTGAGTCATGGCAAAGGTTGCTCTTCTTGGTTTGGGCAAGTCTCCTTCTTGGAGACGCCCAGGGCAGAGGCACCACAGGTTATATACCCTTTCCATGTCAAAAATGAAAGATATAAATAACTACAAGCAGCCGTGATCCTCCACCACGACAAACCTTGGCTTTCCTCATTTATTCCTCCACAGATGCGTGACCGCCCTTCTTACCCCGAACTTCCTTCAAATGCCCTTCCATGAGTCTTGTGTAAATGCCTGGAACATGCTCCAGTCTCACCCAAAGGAGACGGCTGGTGGGTTTGGGGGAAGGTGACCGCTCTGAGGAGGCATTTATTTATCTAGCAGCACCCTCAAGATTGCGGATCACCCAACTCCCTGTTAAAGGCTTTGGGAAATGCCAGCAAATCCTTGAGTGCACGTTTTGAGATGGGTTTGGACAGAAGAGTGGTGTGTGCTCAGTGGTGTCACAGCCAACACCCACCTGTCCTGAGTTTCAAGCCTCCTTGTACAGCCTTGGGGGGATTAGAGACCCGTTGAGAGCTCCACCCAGCCATTAAAAGATAGTATGTCTCGCTCAGGGTCCTGCCAGTGAATACGCTGAGGGAGATTTTCCATGGAAGACCTACCTAGCATATCCCGAGCTCACTGTTTTTGCACAGGTCTAGAAGTATTTATCAGCTATTTTACAGTAGCCTGTGGGATTCTGTGAAAGGAGAAGATTTTAGCTACCGGTTGAGCCCAACGGACTATGGAACAGTCTCAGGAGCTTGGCAAGACAGGTTGGTGGGATGGTAAAGAGAGCAGTACAAATAAGTAGGTCTCCTGACATTTATTCCTGAGAAGCCTCTGCACCAAAATGCAAAACAACCAAAAGAACCGACTGCTGCTCTGCATCCACTGCGGCTGTATGTGGTTGCAGCATCCAGGAGAAAACACACCTCCAACAAAACCATCCAGGTGAGATGAATTCTGCCCAGTCTCAACCCAGGCATCGTTAAATACCCACAAACAGCACCTCGAAACACCCAGCTGGGCTTGTTGAATCTGGCCGTGGGGATGTTGGGAGGGAGTCTGCGAGCAGCTCCCGGCCACAGCATGGGCAGCAGTGGAGGACAGACACCCCAAGGGAGAGCAGCTGTGCCGCAGCTGCCCACACCTGGGGGTGCCTGGTGCTGGTGCCTGGGGTTTGGACTAAAGACCCCCTCAGATCCCCTCCACCAAGAGAGAAATAGGTGGTTGTCAAATGATGTCTCTGAGTTTGCACATGGGCTTTCTCTAAAAATAAACCAATTTGGGGAAACAAAAAATAATTTTTCTTTCCCCAGGAGCAAGATGGGGAAGTTAATAGCGGAGTGAAATAGGATGCCAAGCTCCAGTTACGTGAAACTTCTGACTTTCTGAAAAACACGTGGCCCAAATTAGGCAGAAAAGACAAAACTGCTAATTTTCTTTGCTTGGTTTAATTCTTTCTTTCCTTTTTTTTTTTTTTTCTTTTCTTTTTTCTTCTTTTTAGAGTAGAAAGCCCGCAATATTTCCTTTCTGAAGCCCTGAGGCACAGTGTGACTGCAGAATGTGTCAAGGCTGTTGCCTGCAGTGGTAGGTACCTTGACTGCCCACCCTGGTGAATTCCAGACCTTGTTTCCCAACCACTGTCCTACCTCATTCCCTGGCATCTCTGATCACTGATTCCCCCTGTTTTGCTCCAAAACTGGGGAGTGGGATCCCTCTCACCCACTGGGATCCCAGGGGGTGGAGGGGATTTGAGGGTGTCTGGTGGAAACCCACCTTCCAGGCTATCTGGGAAGCCATCTATCGCACCAGCACAAGATCTGTTGAGACCTCCTCCTCTCTGAAAATTGTTTCAAGTTCATCACACTGCAATTTTTACTTTTCTTTTTTTTTTTCATGGAAAATATTCCACTGGAAAATTTCTGATCAGTCCTAAATAACACCCTGAAACCAAACTGCACTAACACTGTCTCTGCTTGATCCAAAGGGAGAAAAGCAGGCCAAGAAGTCCCACTCCTGCCCTATGACTTGCACCCCATGCTGTCACCTGCCTCTGGAGCAGTTGAGTCATTTTGTTGGGTCATTTTCGGGGATACCTTTATATTGCCCCAGCTTTGGTTTGGGGGGGGTTTCCTTTCTCACTACCAGTGACCCTTCAGCAAATGCTTCCAGCTTAAACCAGGGCTTGTGTTGGACCAAAACACTGTTTTGCATGTCTTGCAGCCTGAAAAGGCAGCTGAAAAAAAAAAAAAAAAAAAAAAAAGTGGAATAAACTCAAGGGGAATAAACTCAGAAAGGGGTGTTTGTGCAGTGAGGCAACAAATCAGCCTCAACAGTGACTCTTTAAAAGCCAATATTGATTATTTAATCTCAAAAAGAAAAAGAGCAGAGGGGGCTCGCTCTTCCAAGCCAAGAGTGGAAATCAATGGCTTTGACTCAATCAAAACAAGGGTGGGTTTTTTGTTTTTTTTCAGACAGCTCACAGAGATCACGGGCAACCTCTGACCATATTTGGGGCACAGCCCTTGAGTGCCGCAGCCCAGAGGGGTGGTGTATTGGATGCTAGAGCATCCCTCATTTTAGCCAAGGGAGGAGTGGATCCCACAGGAATCATGGAATGGTATGGTTGGGGGAAGGGAAGGGAAGGGAAGGGAAGGGAAGAAGAAGTGCCACCTAGTCCAAGCCACGTGCAATGACCAGGAACATCTTCAACTAGATCAGGTTGCTACGAGCCCCATCAGCCTTACCTTGAATGTTTCCAAGGATGGGGCATATACCACCTCTCTGGAAAGCCTGTTCCAGTGTTTCACCACCCTCATTGTAAAAAAATTCTTCCTTATATCTGATCTGAATCACGGAATTTTCCGATTGGAAGGGACCTCTAGAGATCATCCAGTCCCACTCCCCTGCTAAAGCAGGACTGCCCAGAGCACATCACTCAGGACTGCTTCCGGGCAGGTTTTGAAAATCTCCAGAGAAGGAGACTCCACAACCTCCCCGGGCAGCCTGTGCCACTGCTCTGTCACCCCAACTGTAAAGAAGTTTTCCCGTGTGTTGGAACGGAACTTCTGTGTTCCAACTTGTGCCCATTGCCCCTCGTTCTGTCACTGGGAACCACCGAGAAGAGTCTGTCTCCATCCTCCTTCAACCCACCCTTTAGATACTTGTATGCCATAATAAGGTCTCCCCTCAGCCTTCTCTTCTCCAGGCTAAAGAGTCCCAGCGCTCTCAGCCTTTCCACGTAAGGGAGATGCTCCAATCCCTCAATCATTTTAGTTGCCCTTCGCTGGACTCTCTCCAATAGTTGCCTGTCTCTCTTGAACTGGGGAGCCCAGAAAATCTCATCTCTTTTAGTTTAAAACCATTACCCCTTGCCCTGATATGACCATCAGGAGGAGCCTGCACTATTGCACATTGAAGATCTTCCTACCAGGAGTTCTGTATAATGCCGTTTGGACAAGATGCTTTTGGAGAGGCCAGTGAGGCCAGAGCAAGGATACAACTTGCTGCTTCTTCATCCCACTTCAATTTGTTAATAGTACACCTCCTTTTAGGACTACTTAGTCCAGAGGATAGGGGTTCATAGAGACTAAGCTCTCCATGGGTGGTGTTGGCAGATGAGCTCTGGGCTTCCAAACTTCACCGCCCACAAACCTTTTTTCTCATTCCAGCATTAGAAGTGTCTGTTTATTGTAGCAAAGCTGCAAAGTATTGCAAACATTGCTGTCCTGGGATGGCAGAAAACTAAACAAGTCCCACAGCATAGACTCAAGCTGTAAACTGGGAAGTGCTGCCTGAGATCAAAAGGTGGACCGCCACAACCGATGAGCACAAAGATGGTGGTTTGCTCAGTGTTTTAACAAGTGCTTTGCACTTACCTGCTGAAGGATCTGAACTTAGAGCAGGGGGTTCTTCAGTGCAACCTCCAGAGACAACTCTGTCCCCGATAAGATTTCTCATACAAGCTGAAAGCGGGCTTTGCAGAGGGCACTGTCTTTGACTTGCAGATATAGGTTGCCACTCTTGTGCAGACATCAGTAATTTGGGATGTCACCTTGCAGACTTACGTACATGTGCAGTTCAGGTAAGTTTTTGAACTATAGCAGACATGTAAGTCTCTAAAGAATCCAGACCTTGGGTTTTTCTGTTTTGTTTTTAAGATTTGATTTAAAATATTTATTTGATTATGTTAAGAGTTAACCTTCAGTGATGCCAAATGTTTTCAAGTTTGGAAGAACACTTCACAGGTATGAGCACGCTCCCATTTGCTCCTCCTAACAAGGCATTCATAGACTCGCTTTTATCTGCCAGGAAGGACATCCTTCTCTAAGATCTGGCTAGCACACGTCTGCATTACAATCATCGTTCAGCTTCTATGACCAAAACGGCCTGAGCTGTTGGTTGGTGTAAGGGTTTGGTGTGTTGCAGAAATGCACAACAAACACCGCCAGTTCAGATGGGAAGCCAAGGACCCACTCCTAGATCCCAGCTGAGCCCATTGATGAAACTGAAATGGCATAAGAGGCACCAAAACCCAACAGGGATCCTCCAGAAGGAAGCTATTGTGAAAGCTTTCCTTGCACCTTCTGCTTTGCAGTGTTAGAGGCCCTCTGGTCATTAGCTAGGATGTGTCCTGAGTGCATCTACCAGTGTTATCTTGCCCTAAGAGCTTGTAGGCTACAGCCCCAGAAGCATGAAGTGCTGCTGGGGGCTGGCCAAGTTTTCAGATGAAGATACCCAACTATGTAAGTACCAACAAGGGACCTTCACAGGTTTCCCAGAAACTTCACTTCCCATTTACACTCCTAAAAGGAACTGCTGTCTCCAGGACTCATCTGAAAACGTGACCCAAACGATGGTCAGGAGGGAAGACGCCTGTCTCAATTTCACTTTAGCTCAAGTCTATACCACTGGGCAGGTCCATGCTAATCAAACCCATCTCTGCCTGTGAGATGTGCAAAGAGCAGCATTTTACAAGGGACTATTACTGCTCCACTGGCATCAATACCTTTAGTGCAGCTGCCAGTTTTGACGGTTTTGGGTCTTTGGTTTAATAACTTATAGCTCGTTGTGCATCTCGTGTTCTTGTTTATTCCTGGCTGAAATCAGCGTTGAGTCGCTACAGAAATTGTTTACTTTGCTGTTGTCAATAGAAACTAAAGGTCAAATAATCAGAACTGAGCCTGTGCATATAACTCAGTAACTGTTTATATTTTTGCTGACGAGTATTAATAAAAATATTTGTTTGGCCAAGGAGGCTTCATGGAGCAAAGAAAGGTGGCCGTGTGGTTGAAAAGTGGAGAAAAATAAGCCAAGCCTCCCCGCAGCAGAAACCATAGGGACTAGGAAGGCTGTCACCAGTGGTCCTACATGAGACAAAGCCAGGGCTTTTGGAGAAATACATGGTTCCTTGCAAGAGCTGCTCTTCCTCCTCACTACCCACCAAGAGATTGTTCCAGTGCTGAGAGGAGCAATCTGTAGTGAAGATTGAGCCTCACGCTGCCTTGGGTCAGCCTGGAGAGCTCTGGACGAATCTGCCCAGGAGGCACCATCTATGAAGACGGCATGAAGAGCAGCTGTAAACATCCATGCTGTGACCTGGAAGCTGTGCCCCGTGGTGGCTCAGAGATGACAGGTGCCAGGGGGGACACAGCAGACTTGTTCAAACCACCCTTAAGCCTCACGTTCACTGCTGGTGAAGCACAAATCAATTGGAGGAAACCTGTGTGCTGTCACCGCACCTCCCACTTCAGGCGAGAAACACCAGGCTGGTGTGTTCATGCAATACACCCCTGGAATCAGAATTTGGCTTGGCGGAGAAGTTTCGGGTGGCTTCATAGTCATAGGAACCATATAGACCTATCTACGCTGACCTAGATGTCACTGTGTATTTTCTACTACAGCTCCCCATCCTGCAAGGCTGAGGCATCTATTGCAACAGGATCCCCACTATACTGAGGGCAGTCTCTCCTGTGACCCCTCCAGCTTCTGCTGGACCATTTGGTGGGCAAAGGCTTTACACCTTTAGACAAATGTCTATGCAGGGCGCGTTGTCACTTTTTAATGACAGACCCATGGAAAGAAAAGGATTACATTTGAGGGCTTTAAAAATAACTGGATCTGGCACAACAACAAATAATTTTGTCTGGCTTCCAAACTTTCCCTTTCCAAGCGTTTTAGATATATGGCTTGAGCAAGGGTTTGGGTTTTTTCCTTTTGTTCTCTCGTGTCATATTCTAGTTTCAGGAAAGGCACCATGCTTACGCAAATGTAAATGCAGTTCCAGTAACAAATGTGCACTGAGTTGTATTGGAAATGTTGAAGACCACACAAAACTAGCACTACTTAGAATGGCTCCAGGTGTTTCAAGATGGTAAAAGTCATAGCTAGATAGGTACATAGGGAAAAGACAAAATAAAATATACCAAGGAAAATAATTCCATGCAATTAGAGCCATTTAAACTCAGTGATTTTTCACTATTTTACTCCATGGGAAGCGTACTTCATCAATGAGGTTGCAATGCTGAGCTTTGACTGCCCAGGCACAGTGGAGAGCTGGGTCTCAGCTCTCTGGTTCAAGGTTTCCTAGACTTGCAGAGCTGAACGGACACCCCCATGTATCCCATGAGGGTAAGATCTCTTAGAATGGTGTTTCTAATACTCTTGGGTTTTACCAGCAACCAATATTCTTGGGTTTGACCTCTGCAGAAAGGCAGTGAGAAGTTTCTAGCTGCAAGCATTCACATCATCGGGGCAACGGCAGCTGAGTTCCTCCAGGATAGGACTATGACTTTTTCACGTCTCCCACCAATAAATACACGTCCTTCTCATTTAGCACATTCCCTCTTCCTTGGGGAAGAAGTCAAGATAGGAGACGGAAAAGCATCTATAGAGTCAAAAGAAGATAGCACTTGTTAGAAGTTTGAGCCCTCTCACTCTACCTTGTCCCATCTCTGCCAGACCATGCTCCATGCCCCAAACATTCTGCACCAAAGCCTCTTCCTTTTTCATGTGAGTTGATTTAGCAAAGAGAAGCTCTGGTATTATGGAAACGTCTTTGTGATGCCTGGGAAATGACTAAGAGCACCGCATCATCAATAATTAAAGCCCACCTCTCTCTTTACAGTGAAGCGCTGAGATTGTTTTGTCGAGTCTTCATTAGTATCAGCCATGAGCAAACCAGTATGTCTGAAATCAGGACTCGCAGAAAACTGGAATGAAACTTGCATCAGGTTGGGGAAAAAAAAAGAGTGGCGAGGTCTCATTTTGAAGTCAGCACCTCTTGTGGGTTCAAAGGGGGCAAAGCTGCAAGAGACTTCAATAGCGTTACATGACTTCCGATTCGTTAGCATGGGTCTGTGAGTAATTCCGAAACCTTCACCCCTGAAGTAGAACCAAATGGCAGCAAGTGAATCACCCAGAAGGCTGAGACCCTTTTCTGCTGGCAAAATAAGCCGCGAACACATTGCAAATTGCACACACTTCTTTGCTTATTCAGCATTTTGGTGCAAGCTGCTTTTATCTTGTCAATATTGCTTACTGGTTCGGTTTGTAAATGATTGGATTGTGAGATATCCCATAGTTCTTTTACTCAGAAACCTAATAACACAAGTTTTCTGAAACAAAATGCATTTTTACACTTTCACACAAGTTTGGGGGTTTTATATTTCCCTCCTTCAATTTCTGAACTCTGGGCTTCATCATTAAATGTTTAGCTCGAATCAGGATGTAAAGCAGAAATCACTCATGCGTGATGCCTTGTTCATTACATCCGTCTTCACAAGGGAACGTCTCTTTGATTTCCTGTGTCAGAAGAACATGAAAATGGCTGTATTGGCGCAAATCCACTAAGCCCAGGATCCCGTCTTGAACTCTGGCCAAAAACCTGGGAAAGGGCGTAAGAATAAGAAAAACACGCAGGGAAATTTTACCTGGGTGCTCTCACAGCTTCTGGTACTTTGCTGCTCAGGGATTTTATGAAATAGGTCATTTTGGAAGCGATCAGTACCCTTGAACAAATCCCTTATTCATTAACGTCTTCGTTACCCTTTTAAACTCACAAAAACTCCCCACATCTCCAAAACCATGCACCAGGGGACTGACCCTGCAGGGGAGATGTGTCCTGGGAGCAACACCCTGCTCTTGTCCAACCTGAACCTACCTCCAGCTGAAGTTAGTGCCACCTGATACACTCTAGATTTTTAGAGCAGGAGAGGTCACATCCGGCCATACAGATCTGGCTTATGCGGTCCCACCTACAGAAGCCATTCCAGACCTTTCATCCTTCCCAAAACTTTCCCAGCTCTGTTGTACCCCTTCTGAGATGGGAAGACTAAAACCGCACCCAGCATCCAAGACACAGGAGCATGGTGGATTTGTGCCACGAAATTGTGTTGCTCTCTTTCCTTTCCTGGGAATTCCCTATGGTCTTTTGGCTTTTTTGATGCTCCTGAAGAATGGACTGGTGCTTTCACGGGACCATCAAAACACTGGGATCTCATTCTGGAGAGAATCGTCAGCCAGGGCCCATCATGTCATACGTGGCATTTGGGCTATTTTTCCTTTGCGCATCACTTTGCACCCAGTTAGTGAATCTGCAGTTCTTAACTGCAGTCCCTCAGCTTTACCATTCCGCAAAACTGAGCCGCATCAGCAAAATTCCTCTTTCCCAGGTTGTTAATGAATGTGTTGGAAAGCCTGGATCTCCATAACGGGAGGTTTCCCGTGCTGCAGCATCCCTCTCTGGGGATCTCGCTGTCCCCCTCTGAGCAGAGTCCAGCCCCAAACACCAAATCTCTCTAGAAATACCTATGTCCTCACTGAGCTACATCCTCACTGACGTCAGGAGCTCCCGGTGTCCCCGCGCACGGCGTGGTCTTTCCAGACCTGGGGGTGGAAACGGGGATGAGGGCACCTCCAGCTGTCTTTCAAACATTGCCTAAGTCCTGAGGAACGAGCTCCAAAAATCTGCAATGACAAGAAAATAATTCGGTTTGCCTTTTCACAGAGGCAGCGAGCCAGAGTTTTACCCTAGTTAATGAGCTAGAATGCAAATAAGATAAATATCCTCATTTGTGTAGGATTCCTTCTATTTTACATCCGGGGCACTTTGGTCTCTGTCCCTCAGACATTTATAAACCTGTTAAGACTAAAATAACTGAGGCAGCATCAATCCAGGGAGATTAAGCCAGTATTTTATAGCTGGTGTGCTGAAGCGGATATGTCCTCATATCCAATATTGGACAGTGAGACATTTGTGGCAGCGTCTCTGGGTTTAACCACTCTATTATTGTGCTTTTCTGGAAGTACGCCTGGGAAGACGCTGAAGTTCATCAAATGGAAACCGAAATCCTCGTACTTTTTCATCTATTGGCCACTGCTCCATGCTCAAGGAAAGGCGTTTTTGCAGAGAACCTTTTTGAAAACCCAAGAAAAAGCAAACACAACACAGAAAAAAAAAACAAAACAACAAACAGTTCAGTTTGACCTCTGCTCAAAATTTTGGAGGTCCCAGGAGGTCCTGACATCTCCAGCAGCTTCATCACGGATTCACCTGCCTCCTCTGGCAGGACATGTGTGCCAGCCCAGGAAACCCTCTTCCCTTTAGTGGGGCTCCCATCCATTTTGCAACATGCCCTTTCTCCAGCCGTAAAGTCCTGCCTCCCGTCCCACCTGCCCTGCCGCGGGGGCTTTGGACAGCTGGAGGAAGAGGAAGGATCCAGCCCGGCTGCCCCTACTTCAAAGGGCTGTTATGGGGATTTCTTAATTAACCTTAGACCCCACTTAAAAAACGTAGAGCAACGTGAAAGTGCCAAGGCTGTTCCCTGTTGAGGGACAGACGGTTTGCATAAGATATTGTTTCTTTTTCACGTATGGACATATGGGTTGCATTAACGTTTTGGCACGTGGCGAGAGGTGGATCAACGTTTCTTTCTACTGCCTCCTTCTACCGGCACCAACATTGAGGATCATTTCTGTGGGTCTGCTGGCTTGGATGGGGACTAGTCATAGGTTAAATAGGGCAACTTGGAGTCCTTGGGCCACTGTGCATCATAGACGTGAATTTTGCCCTCCCTTGCTGCCACGGGGGCACCTGCCCAGGGACCACTGGCTTGCCTGAGAATTTAGCCTTGGGGATGTGCTGGGAGGGATCTGGAGATGGGCACAATGCTGCAGCAGGACCTGACTCTTCTTCAGCCCGTGGATTGGACCTCCTCATCAGGACAGTTTAATTACTTTTTTCCAAACAACATCACTTAATCCTGATGCCTATGTTATTTACAAGTGAGCTCTAATTTAATGATAACCACACATTCCTGAAGTGGACACCACTCTATGAAATGATTTAGAGAGAAGACAGCATGTTCTGAAACATTGGAACAAATACATCTGCAAACATGAAAAGTTACATATATATATATATATAGGGTATTATTATTATTACTACTGCTACTATTATTATTATTACTATTACTATTATTATTTTTAAGTTCCAGAAGCTGTTCCATCTCTCCAGAAATTCTGATCTTGTCGCAGATGTGGACTGAGTCTGAGAAGAGAATTTACTATCACGCATGCTTTCTTACCAGGTCTTCACTGAAAGATACACAATATGCTGCCCATCCTGCAGAGCAACTCCATCTTTTATGTCTTATATCAGAACAATTCAAGCACAACCATACCACAGCTCAAGGTACAGAAGCTTCATACAGGGACCAATACTAGGTAAAATAAGTTTAGAAAATGCATAGAAGACTACTTTTTAAATTTTAAAATGTAATTAAATTCACGTTTAAAAAAGAAAAAAAAAAAAAAGTTGTTATCTAATTTGTATCTGGACTTTTGAGGCTCTATGGTTTGACCTTCCCCATCCCTGGAGGTGTTCAAGACCAGGTTGGATGAGGCTTTGAGTAACCTGGTCTAGGGGAAGCAGTCCTTGCCCATGGCAGGGGGGATGGAACTAGATAGTCTTTAAAGTCCTTTCCAACCCAAACCATTCTATGATTCTATGACCTGATCCAAGTCTTTTGCAGCAAGCAGGAAGAGATATTCCGTAAGCAGGATCCAAAAGGCTTATATGTTTTGCCAATTTTTGTCACCTTATCAAACAACAAAGGGTTTGTAAATTGCAATTTACAAGGAAGATGTTTCCGAGATGTCTGAAGGTGGGAAGAATCAAGGGGAATTTATTGTTCCTATATCTCCCAACACTTGTTAATTCTCTTGTCTTCTGCTGTTTCAAATACTGTAATTTTATTAAAAAGCAAAACAAAACACGCGCACAACACCCCAAAAACAAACCCTCCAAACATTTCCCTATATCTATGATCTAACACCCCAGCTGGTCCTGTGCCATTGTCCTTAAGCACTACACTACCACACAGCCTGGCTGGGTGGACGCTCCTGCCCAGGATGTAGGAGCTGACCCCTATCTACATGGACCTCACCTTGCCTGCCTACCTGCAAAAAAAACCAAAAACCCGGACACCCAGTGCTGTGCTTAAGGGTGAGTGAAGAACAACATAGGGTCTGGAAAACTCTTCCCCTGTACTGGAGCAACTCTATCTTTCACTTGGGCTGGTTTCCACCCAGGTCTCCATGGATAGAAGCTGCAGCAACAGTCCTCACTGAAATAGACCTTCTGTGAGCAGCAGTAAGTTAGTTTATAGCCCCAACCTGCATGTCCTTCTATTTGTCTCCTGAGGAAAGTTTCTACAATTGCAAAAGAGTGTAAAAAAAAGGTGAAAGTTATCTTTGAAGAAATGTGCAGAAGAACGAATAGTCTTATTCTTCAGCCAGCCCACCGAAACATTCCATAGGGAGTACAACACAAGACATGAATTTCACAATCAAAGAAAAGAACAGAATTCGCTGAAGAACAAACCGACTGAGGAACAGAAAGGACCTAAACTGATACTAGCTCACCCAAGACTAAACAGAAAACCTCAGTAATACATCTCCCAAAGTTTGTATAGAAGCCATGCAGGAATAAAAAGAAGCTTTTAAGCCAGTAACATAACAAGATTTCTGTGTCAATCTACACCTAGGATGATTATAACTATGCATCATATATTTCCACTCCATCTCCCTGTGTCATGGGAATGGATGCGCTCATACGCGCATGGTGTTTTCACACAAGCACTACAGGTTTTGGGGAACTCGCACAAGAAGTTTCTCACCATGTTGCCTTATGTCAAGTGAGCTTTAATGGGAGCAGCGGGATTTGAGGACCTCTGAGAAGCTGGTGTCTACAGGATTCTGCTGAGGACAAGTGGACTTGGCCTCAATTTTAAGACGTCAACACGGTTAACTCTCAGACCAAGAGACGTCCTTTCATGGAAACTGGTGATTGTTCCTGTGACCTTTGTTAATCTCACAAGAATGAGATGAAGCAAGCATTTCCCAGTTGCCAAACCCCCCTCAGTCTTGCATGGTCCTGCCATTCACCAGCCATCAAGGTAAGGAAACTGCAAGATCCTGTATCCAAAATAGTTACAGCCTGATCCCATCATCTCCAGGACACCCATGAGCCTGCAGGCAAGTCAGATGGGAACATGAACAGTCAGATGATCAGGAACCAGTGATGACACTGATGGGCATACCTGGTGGCCAGGTGGAAATCAGTCCTGCAGACTGAGCACAAAACAGTCCCTTGTGCGCAAGCTGCACCCCAAGGACCACAAGGACAACATGAACTTGCAAATATTGGGTATGAGCTGCAACACCATCACTGTGAAAAGGAAGCAGATCTCTGGCAAAGAGCCGTAGAGGCAAACAAAGAGGGAAGGAAGGGTTAGAGACATTGCTTCCCTCTGTGGCATTACAGGAGATGCCAATTTTATGCAGACTGTCCTGAATGTCCCTTGAAGAACAGTGGATTTTGTCCACTCTTAATCCAAACGGACATGGAAGATGCCCTTTTTGCAGTAAGCAGATATATGCATCTCCTTGGGAAGTCCATCAAACCATACCCATGAGAACTGACAAAAGTGGGCAGCCCTCAGGAACGAGGGCAAAATCCTCTCCACCAGTCAGGCGTCAAAACCAGGTGAAAAAAAAACCCACAAAGGCAGTAATATATTTCACTCCCAGCCTCTGGTGCCCCACCAAGCAGCCTCACCATTGCCAGAAGTAAAGACTGGGAAAGGTGAATGCCCTACTCCAACCCAGCAGTGCAAATCGGGAGGGCGGTGATGAGAGAGCGCTGGAGGAGCTTAGCAGAGCTGACTCCATCATGCTCACACGGAAACCCTAGGCCAAGAGGTGCAGAAGGTGCCATCTCCCAGGAGTTTGCTGCAGGTTTGGACAGACAGATAGGCAACAGACAGGACTTCTTTGTACTTAAAAAAAACCCCAGCCTCTGGTGGGACTCTATGGCAGATCCTGGAGATATTGGCTTTACAGCACCCTGCAAAGACAAATGCACAAATGCTCCAAGGTACAGCCACACCAGAAGTTTCAAGAAAGGCTCCGAGGCAACATGGTCATAACCTGCCCCAGGGTAGGAGGATAGCTTCACCACCAGCTTGAGCAAGAAAACCTAAAGCTCAGGTCTCACAATTCATTAAAATTTTGGAGAAGAGGCACCAGCAGGATCTCTTCACGTCCTCTGCAAGGCAGTAGCCAAGACTGAGTTGACACATCATGCATAAGAACAGCACAAAGTCTTTGGGGAGGGCAAAAGAGCAAGCTCAGCAGAGAATGCCACTACTCACCACGGAGGACCATGTGGCAGAGCATCCTGACTCAGCAAGGGAAGAGAGGACCTGCAAGCATGGAGATGTTGTCTTCACTCCACCTAGTAAGCAGGAGGAGAGGGGTTGACGGCAGCCGTTACCCACAGAGCAAGTGAAAAGGCTCCAGCCTTGCCTGGCTGTGCACAAGGATGCCCTGGTGAGATGGTCCATGAGGCATCTCTTCAGCAAAACTTCCTTGCTTTTCAAGTCTGATGGACAGGAGCTGCTATGAACTTTTGTAATACAAAGCCTAAACAACATTTTGATCTTTGTGCTATTCCGCATGGCCCTTATTGCATTATAAACTAGATACAGGCATAATGCATGACCAATATACGTCAAGGAGGCCGGGAGATGTAGAAAAGCTTCTGGCACAGATGCTCAGCTGCTATGCATTGACATAAAACTATTGACTCCCGTTGAGCAGGTAGATGTTCCTTCCACTGCAGCCCAGAGGAAGACACCCACTTAGAAATGAAGAGGTTTGCTTCTACTGTGCCATTATCCCAGATTATGTTCTTGCATTTCATCATCTGAGGGCTCTGCATCACACCTCGGGATGCCTGCAGTGCTTTGCAGGTTGTGGTTTGTTCTGTTCCTGCACTAACGGGGCTGAAAAGCAGAACCTCCCCATAGCTGCTTCTTTCTCTCTGTGAAAACTATTTCTTTAATCAGACTGATTATCAAAATTGAGGTCATGACGCACGTATGTTTGAGAAACTATTTGGTGTGACCAGGGGCGGTGAAAAGAAAAATCGGGGCTCGCTAGATCAGCAAGCTGTGACCTTGCCTCCAAGGTGAATGGGCCACAGAAAGAAATTAGGTCCATCACAGAACTTTAAGGAGAAGACTGCTCCATTTAGGCAAGAAAAAATGACTATGTAAAACTAAAACAATGAGTAATGGAAACTAAACTTAAGCTTTTCGGGTTCCCACGCTTCACAAAACACACATGCCGGGGTAACAGTTTGCGAGAATGAAGAAACACTTTCCATCACCTGCTACTTATCATGGAGGATTTTCAACATCAATTATTAATACACACTTTGAAGTCAGCAGGCTCAGGTACAGTTTCCCCAGCAGGACACTGGCAGAGGTCTCCAGCCAGCTGACGGCTGCCTCCCGGCTGCCCCACTGGCGCTGCAGAAGCTGATGCCATCTTGCAGCCTGACGCCATGAGCAGTGGGGTTTCTTTACCATTGAGAGGTGGATCTTACAGGCTGGACCTCTCAGGGGTTTACTCTGCAGTAAGTGCACCCGGTGTCAGCACACATTTTCTTCCCTTGGGTTTTCTTCAGCTGATGCTGAGCGGGGCTCTGACTCATTAAAACAAGAACCCCCTTGGCTGATGGTCGTGTAGTCCTCCTGACAGGGATTTTTGGCTTCCCTATATTCCCTTTAGATGTGGTATCTGTGCATTGAGACGTGCAAAGGATCAGCATAGGCACCGTTGTGTTGGTGGGGAAAGTGCCCACACTCAGTTTCTACTGGGCCATATTTAATGAAAAAAAAACCCAACCTTTTGGATGTTTCCAGAGTAGAAACCAGACCTATCTCTACTGAAAACAGGATAATATTTGACACTTCACCAACCAGATAAGCAACATGAAAAAAAAATTTAGTGGGTATTTTGAAATGGACCATTGAAATGGGCAAATTGACCACTTTCAAGAGTGAAGGCAATCACAGAATCACAGAATGGTCAGGGTCGGAAGGGCCCTCTGGAGATCATCTAGTCCAACCCCCCTGCTAGCGCAGGGTCACCTACAACAGGTTGCACAGGACGGCGAGCAGGTGGGTTTGGAATGTCTCCAGAGTGGGTGACTCTACAACCTCTCTGGGCAGCCTGTTCCGGTGCTCCAATACCCGCAAAGTAAAGAAGTTCCTCCTCATGTTAAGATGGAACTTCTTATGTTCAAGTTTGTGCCCATTAGGGGGCACATAGGACGGTCTGGTCTTGTAGACAAAAGCAGACCATCCACTTTACACCCAACAGCAGAAGAAATGCAACATGGGTGAAATAGCTGTGTCATCTCACTGTTGGTGTATGCAGCAAGAAGAGGGAAAAAATGACAGAGAAGATGGGAACCGGTCATGGCTCGTGCTGCCTGGGCTGATGCACCTTGCTCTGCAACGATGAAGGAGTATAAAACAGGAGGCTGATCATCTCACAACATAATTTATCTGTAGCCACAATGATCGCACCAGTCAGTCACACAGATACCTTCGACCTGACCCATTAGTAGATGTGCAGAGAGGTGGTGAAGGTTGGCAACCCCCAGGTCACAGGGTTAAGACAACCCTGGTTTATGACATAAATCTCTTTCACTGGCCACAACTGGGCCTTTCCTTTGGAAACAAATCCTTTTAGCTGATGGCAATGGCATCTCCAGTTGTAGCTTAAATCCGGTTTTGCAGTCAAAGTCTCAGTGCTCCCAGCAAGACGAATTACCGAGGCATGGACCTCCAGGATCTTCTTCAACCCTGAGCTGGAAGGCAGAGTTAATACAAATCCACCAACACGATTCACCCTTTCATCCCTGTGCTTTTGCTTCTCTCTTGTCAACAAAATGGCGCATGTGTTCCTGGGATTTCTAGAGCAGGTGGAACATCAGATGACGTATGTGGACCTGAATATGTGTCCACAGGTCTGATGCAGCGAGCTTCACTCCAGCCAGCAGAGCTGATGTCAACGTTGATGACACGTTTCCAGCTGCTGGTCTGTTTTTATTCTTCTATCAAACAGTCACTTTCAATAAAAAGCTGAGCCTTTTTTTCTCTCTTACAGAATCTGTGAATGCCTCATATGGTCAAGAAACTGAGATTCTTCATAACCATAAACACTACGTTTAATTTTTGCCTGTTATAACTCTGTCCAGATGCTGGTACTCTGTGTGCCCATGGAAATTAGGCACCCTCCTTTTTCCAGCCTCTCCAAGAACCTCAGCATTCTGACTCACAACGAATTAAAAAAAAAAAAAAAAAAGAATGGAAAGAATGCAAAGCAACTGCATAGAGCTCATAGTATTTTGTTTGTCCTGGATCTAGTGAAAGGGAAGTAGAGCTTTGATACTGAAAACAATAGAGGTCTAATAACGATGCTGAAGTGTTATTTTTCCTTGGACAACATTGAGATTTTTCTGCTCCTCCTTCTCCTTCCAGCAAGCAGTACTTTCTGCGTTTGGTCCAAGCAACCGTTGTCTTGTGTGGGAGGAGACCCGAAAGCCAAACGAGTGAAGGTAGAAATAAAGTGCAAAGATAAAGGCTTCTTTGGAAACAAAATAAGTCTTTCTCTAGATTTGAGCTCTCAATATTTTGCAAGAGCTAAAACCACAAGAGGCAGGTTGGTTTCAGCAAGGGTGTGTCCACAAATAGCCCTAACACATACTTCTCTGAAAGTATAGATATTCCCGTCGCCACCTCTCCGTTGCTGTCAGGAAGCAGTGAGCCTACCCTACGCATCCAAAAAGGTTCTCAAAAGGTTAGTCCTAGCAGGCAGCTTGTGCTCTCTTGGCAAAACTCCGGTATCCAACCCTCTCCTGCATGCTAGGACTAACTTCAAAACTGACATCACACCTGCAGTGGGGAAGAGCTCCAGATGCAAACTGTCATCTCCGGGTTTGCACGTACAGCTGAACTCCAATGGGGTTGCCTGATTTATTGTGGTTATCCAGCCCATATGATAGGTATCCACTGGATGAAGGACACAAGAGTCTATCTGGTCTCCCCCTGAGTTCAGGGACGATTGCTCATGGTGTTCTAGAGTATAACTCACACCCATGCTCTGAGGAAGATTTAGGAAGGTAGAAAGGATCAGGTTTTGTGCACTGAAATCAAAGCACACAAGGAGAAGAGGAGGAGGAATCCTTATTGGGGAAAGATGCTTGGAGGAAGGCAAGGAGATGTTCTCATTTTTCCCCAACTGAAAAAGCCATCCTGTGTCTCTATCAAGTTGAAAGCCTTCTTCTCACTACCCCTCCACCAAACCTTTCTGCAAATTGGATGTTTGGCAGGGTACGCAAGCAGTAAATGCAGTTAATGGGGAAGAAGACTGACTGATATTCAGAGAGCCAAACCCCAGCTGGCTCGCTTCTGCCAGGGAAAGCAAGCAGAGGTTGCTGTGTTTGGGATGTGAACTTTGCAGTAGTTGAGGCCTTTAGCTTTTGCCTTTTTCAGAGTGCCATGTGAAATGTTTCCACCATGACTTAAGATCCACTACTCATGATGGCACTGGCAGCTTCTCCTCCCAGCCCAGAGCCCTTAGTGTCAGGATCCCATCCGTACTCGCCTTGACTCAAGGCCACCTCCAATCCTTCCTCCCATACCTCAGCATCTCCTACCCAGAAACCTGGAGACACTTAGTGCGAAGGTCCCGGGATCATGAGAGCACATGGAAAAGTCTCACAGACATCCAAGGGACTTGGACATCTGCCAGGAAGTGAAAAAGCAAGTTACGCCAGCAGGCCTCAAACCCACAGTCTGTTCCTTTCTTTAATACCACCTCAGCCTTGCTTACACAGAGTAAATACTGACCAAGGAACTCTCTGGGACTAAACCTGTAGCCAAATGAAAGGAATTAGCCTGCCTGAACCAGTAACATCGCACACCATGCTTCCAAAGAGGAGTCGATGGACACTCGGCTGAAGTACAGGTCAGCATCCTCTCTGTTTGTCAAAAGAGGGAAAAAAGTTTTGAGACCTCAGTGTAAACTACAAACCGGACACGGGGCATGGCATGGGGACAAAACCGTGGGCCTGAAAAATCAGATCAGTCTCACTGCTTTGGACGTCAAGCTATGGCTCCCAAGTTTGACGAGGCCCTAGGCTCATACTCAACTGTTGCTTGTGTGTTTGGGGTGTTTTGGTTTTATTTTTAACCTCTTGGGCAGGAAAGAGGCAGTATCTGGAGTCCAGCCAAGCACATGTGCATGACTCCTTCGAATCACTTAGAACTAGAGAAGGAAAACAGATGAACACCAGTTCTTCATTCAGGGAGTGGCAAAGAAAGGAGAGGGGCCAGGGGCTCGTCAGAGGTAAGTGAAGCACCTGTAAGGATACACTTAAGCAGGATACACTTAAAACAGAAAGAGAGAAAAGCAGACAAATCCAGCAGCGGTCATCAACCGCAACTCATGAAGCACGACAGCTAACATTGTGTCTGTTAGGAAGAGAGAAGGGAGCAATAAAAAAGGCGTTTCCGAGACCCACAAATCAGAAGACAAGCAAGACTGAGCCAGTTTCAAAACACAGTGTCTTTCTCCACAACACGATTGGCTGAAACATCACCTAGACAGGCAGAAACCACAATTATCTGGAAGTGCTTGAAATCGTACTTGTGATAAACGGTAAATTTGAGAGACACCACTGAGTTTCTGTGCTGCTAACCACATTTAGCATGGCTGGCAAACACCAAAGCTCAGGCACGCACAAAGGAGACACCAGCCGGAGAGCTCATCACAGCTGCTGCACGGGGGCATTGCTGAAACAGTACAGAGAGATTTGCGTGACTATAACCAGAAGCCTAACCCTGCCCACGGGGAGAAAAAGATTTCACCTCCCAAGCTGCCTCCCCAAGGCAGCACTTGGGGAGCACGAGGTCCATTGCAGGAAGGAGAAATGCTCCTTTGCTTCCAAGGCAAAAAGAAGCAATCAAATGCACGTCACGGATGTCTTTTTGCTGGTAGGGCTGGAGCTAGTAAGTGTTAGCATCATGACATGTGTATCTTTGCATGCAGTGAGCCCTGTATTGATTCTGTGGAGCAGAAACCCAAGGTGGCAGAAGGATTGCTGAAGACAACCTTCTACCAAACTGCTTAGGGCTTGGAGCCACCAACCTACAAGTTGATGAGAGGGAGCTGGGAATGTTTGGTATGGCCATGGGGAGTCTGAGAAGGTCTGAGAAAAGCCCCTGACCATGGCACAGGCAGGAACAGAGAAGAGGCACCCAGACAGGGGAGCAGGTCCTCAGGGAGGAGAGGGGGATCCTTATTCCCCTTGCATGAACTTGCTGCATGCACTGACAAGCTAAAAAAGTTAACTGAGTTTTGATTTTTGTTTTACAGCACAATGCTTTGAAACAAAGCAGTAGAAATGTTTCAGGAAAACAGTACTGTTGACCTGGAAATGTCTTTGCTAAGCTTTTCTCAACAGCAGAGGGTATTTCCCCAGATTCAGCTTTTCTACAGTTTCTATGGTCTCTTGTACCCACATCATTCATATCAAGATTCTGCCCTGTTTTAGTCAAGTCTTCCATATGTTCATTCTCGAGCATGCTTGCAACAAGAAACCTAACATTAAAAGTGAACTTGAAGACCTCCACCTGTGCATGCTCTCACTGGTTGGATATTCAGCACCCGCTGTAAAAGAGAGCCTCCTCTCTCTCCCAGGTACATGGAAGGACTGCATACTGGTGGGCTAAGGGACCAACGTGGGGCCGCACCATACATACACTGTACCAAGACTAACTTCTTCCCAGCTACTCAAAAATTGCACGCACAGGTATTCAGACAGCATAAACAAAACATGGTATGATTTGCAAATGCCACCATTGTCTCCTTCCACCCAGTAGGAACCCAGATTCTCTAATTACAGTGCCCTTTTTCTTCATGCAAAAGTCATGATGGACATGGTAAGTCACATCTGTTGTGTCACTAGGTTGTCACTGTGAGTCTAGACTAGAACCAATCTTAGGTGCCAGGCACAACCTCCATGGAAAAAAATGTATTAGAAGAGTAGGATACCAGGTTGGGAAGCTGGAAGAAGTTCACCATCAAAATATGAAGCCCATATGATCCTCCCCAACAGACAAATGTGCTTTTCCTCTACTCGTACTGCCTGAGTTGAAGGCAAGGGTGGGCTTTGCCTTCCTGTAGAGACCGATGCCCTTGGGGAAAAACAGTTGTGTGGTCTTTTCTCCAGACATCCCAAACCATGAGCTGCTGATCCTTTGTTACAGGTGTAACTTATATTGGCACAAATCTCTAGTGCAGGTATGCTACTAATTCATCAGGTCCAGCAAACTTCCCAAGCATCAGCACCCTGCTGATAGGGAATTTTGGATCAAAGAGTTCAAATCTAGAAATTAAATGAAGGTTGGAAAAAACAATATCTTTGTGGATAAAATAGAGGCACAAGGGGAGTTTGGCACTGCCCCGGGGTTACTCAGCTCTTAGCATGTGCGTTTGTTCATCAAACTGTGTCTGCTAATGGAAACTTGTGGCTCCATCCCTTACTTTCAGGCCCCGAACTTCCAAATATTTGATAACACAGACATTTGAAAGGCAGTACTTGCTGTTTGCTTTTTCTTCCCATTCCTTTTCTTTTTTTTTAAACAAGAATTCTCTAAATAAATAAGCTGTGTTTATCTTTGAGAACCACCACCCGCTACCAAAAGGGAAAAAAAAAGAAGGCTGATGGACAGGAAAGAACCCAGCGCTTATTCTCTGAGACCTGCAGACAACCGCCTCCTGCTCTTTGGTCCTCTCACCTCTGGTCAGAAGATCAGCTTGCAGAGTCAGTGCCCACGTCGCTGAAGCAAATTCGGATGGTTGAAAGATCTGTGCAGCAAGACTGCGGTAACAGAGACTTCCCGGTAAAGACAACAAGCATTTCTCTTGCTGATCTCAGCCAAATCGGGATGTCTCCCAAAACCTCTCCTCTGAGCGTGCTAATTTAAGGGGCACTGGTGGCAGGCCTCCTGCTCAGGTTAAGAAGCAAATTTTGTGAAAGAGCACTGGGTCTGTTTTGCAAAAGAAAAATGTTGTCCCTGGCACATTCATGTTTTTACCAGTGACAGCTAATGCCATTGCAGAAAAGAAACACAAGTGGGGGGAAGATGAAGGAACCTGGCTCTGGCATCTAAAGAGAAAGGGGTTCCCCAGAGACAGGGTGATGCTCCAGGAAGGCTGCTTGTGCATTTTGCACTCTGGCACCTTTGAGGGAAAAGCACAAAAGGTCGTAGGTTTAACCAACACAGGACCATAAGAGAATAGGCAATGAAGCCAACTCAAGGATGCCTACAGGCACAATGGCCATGCTGTTCTCTACTGAGCCAGGAGACCAGGAGGAACAAATCACATTCACATCCACCAAATTAGAATTTGACTTCCAAGGAGATCCAAGGGGAGAGATCTTGAAGGAAATTCTTCAAAGCAGCTCTTCTCCCAGCCCTGCCAAGTGCGAGAACTGGCCATGCGGCAAAAATCGTCTATCCTGTTTTTCCTGCACGCTATCCCAAGCTCCACCTCCAACAGCTCCTCTGAGTTTTCTCCAAACCTGGGCACATTTCAATCCATCTGCCAAGCTTCTCACTAAAGAAGGACTTCCCAGGAACACGCAGAAGGGCAAAACAGTCACTGCAGCTCAAACCTGTATCCTTACCATGCCTTCAGCAGCAGTCACTAACACATACTTATCACTGAAGAACAGCGCAAGCACATAGCTATACATGCCCAGAAAGCTCTGCCAGGCTCCAGCAATTTGGAACTCAGGTCCTTCACCGATTAGAGGTGGTATCAACATAATTGGTGGTTTTCCATGCAGACTTTTCTTCCGTGAATGTGTTCCCAGCAGATCTGTCTCTCTCTTTTTGAGCCCATGGGAACCGTGAGCACCTTCTGCATCTTCTGGCAAAGAGCTCCGCATATTTACTCCAAGCACCATCTCTGTGGGTGATGCCCAAGACTGGACACAGTATTCAGATGTGACTTCCTCAGCACTGAATAGAGGGGATAACAGCATCCTTTGATCTCCTGCCCCTGCTGTGCCTAAGGTAGTCCAGGATATGGTTTCCCGCCTTGGTGGTGAGAGAATGAATATGGGAGAATGAATATGACCTTGCGTCATATTCAATGCAGCATCTGCTGTAATTCCTAGGTCCTTTCCAGGAGAGCTGCTCAGCCAGTTCATTTCCAGTTTGGATCTATGCAATGGGGGTTTCCTGCCTCCAGTGCAGGACTTTGCACATCTAGCTGCTGAGTTTCAGGAAGTTTCTGTTGGCCGAATCCCCAAGTTTCTCGAGGTCCCTCTGGACCGGTGCTCTGCTCCTCAGCAGGTCAGCCACTCCCCCTAGTTCTGCATTGTCCACAAAGCCGCTGAGGGTGCGCTCTCTCTGAGGGCATGCATGGGAGGTAGGGGGATAAAAGGCACAGGCAACAAGGAAGGGCCAGGAAATACTCAACAGCAAAATTTCACAGTAGAAAAATGAGAAGTCTGGGTGACGTTCCCCAATGTGGCTGAAAGGGAAGGAAGCAGCATCAGGCATTGCAAACTGCATGGATGAAAGCAGAGCGGTGCACCGGCAGGTCCGGAGCACCACGGAGACTTGTAACGAGGGCTTGGAGATCCCGCTGGGCGCCCCTTCCTCCACCAGCGGTACCTATGGGCAAAGCTACCCATAACCGGGGTTATGCTCTGCATAACCGGCCACAGACAGGACACAGGCAGAAACACACTCACCCCAAAGCAGGAGGCTGTGCCTCTGAATCGCCCCTCCTGCCGCTTCTATAAGGATTTCAAGGGGGGAAACTCTCACGCCAGTCTTTGGATCTCAGCAGTTTACAGCCAGGGTTCTGCCAGGTGGCATGCGGCTGCGCTATACTGGAGCGGCGTCTGCTGTACGCTGTGTACAAGGCTGTCAGCAGCCATCATCAGACACAGTGTACTCAAGAAAGGCTTCTGAACATCAGCCAAGCAGGATTTATTCCAGGCTCCTCATGCACCGCTTGTAACCCTTCAATATACGTTGCTGCTAGGAAAAGTAGCTCGCTCGCTCTGAACCAAAAACGGAAAGGATTAACACATTTTTTTATCCCCCAAAGGAAACACGAGACCATTTTACCTTTGGAAAATGGGCTGTAGTCACTGGCTGCTTCCTAGGAGATTACACAGCATGCCTTACGCAGTTTCAAGAAGTCCTTACAAGTTTTTTTTTGGTAGGGATCCCCATGCTAAGCAGCAAAAGTTTCAATGGCAATTCAAGCGCTCTATGAGTTTCCCAAACCCAGAGAGACGGCATAGCAGTCCTTACCCCTAGTGCTTCCAGGAGGTGACGCTTTCTCAGACAAGGTAATGCTTGGGATTCTTCTCATTTGGCTTGGGCACTCCACAGCTCCCAGAAGAGATACCGCTAGCAATGCAGCAGTGCGACAACTGGAGATCGCCACCAAGACCCTGGAGATACAGCTGGCGCAGGACACCAGATCAGTGTGGCCCCGGCTCCCAAGGGAGTTTCCAGGGCTCATTTCCTTGCTTCTCCTTCACCCATGCTTTTTACACCACACCAGGATGGAAGGTCCCGTGGTTAGGATGAGGTTGGGAGCTTGGTCAAAGTTCGATGGCAGAAGTGACCTTTGCAACCAGAATCGAGGCAGCAAAACCAGGAATGGGGCAGCCAATGAATATTTTTCCCTTTTCATAGCTTGCTCTCTGTCCCACAGCTTTTGGGTTGTTTTGTTTTGTTTCTTTTTTTAAAAAAAAAAGATCAGCTGTTTCAAAGCATAACACAGAAGAACTTTTCCCCTGTTTAAAAGCCATCTATGCCCCACCTTGAGTGTGGAAAGTTGAAACTTGGCAAGGAAACCGGACAAGTTCCTTGGCGTAGCTTTCTGCGAAAGATTTGGGACCTCGAAGTTACACGCAAAAGGTTTCACGGCACGTTTTGTACCGATTTTCTTTTAATACGCCCATAAAAATAACAGCTCAGGAAGAGTTCCCAGCGCATATTGGACCAAATTTTCCACGTGTTGAGAGACCTGAGTCTTGTGAATGTGGGCATCGTGCAGGCAGAGAAACCCAGGCTTCCCAAATCTCTGTGTAAAGCATTGTGGCCATACACAAGTATCTGCACCAGGCAAGCTTGCGCTGACATTTTATGTCTCATGTCTCCTGTCATACCAACAGAAGCAGATACAACTTGTAATTCCCATAAGCAGAAAAATACTCAAAAAAAGAAGATTTAACCAATAGTCCTCCGAGATCGCAATGGCTCAAGTGTGCTTTCAACGGTGAAGAAGAGAGGGTCTGGGGTCTTTTCTGCTTTGGGTTGGGTTTGGGGGATTTTTGCTGGTTTTATGCTTGCCTGTAGATCTTGCGTAATCAAAAATAGAACTGTGAGTTCATCAGCTGCTTTGTTCTGTGCAAGTAATTCACTCAGCTCTGTTCACAGCTCAACCTCATCCTCCAGTGAAACTCACATGCTTTGGTTTGTTACGCCAGCATAGTCTAATTCCAGAAATCACAAAAATAATATTCCAAGTTTAATCCCAGGGAAAGGATTACTAGGGATCAGATCCATTATTTCACAATAAATCCCTTTTATGTCTTTTTTTTTTTCCATCAGCGATCAAAGTAAGTGGACTTCATCTCTAAAACACTGCTGCTATACAGCAGAAGAGATCCTTGCTCAAGGCACAGGGCTCAGCATTTACTTTCATTTTTTGCGCAGTATCAAACGAGATTTATTTTTCCCCCTTGCCAAAAATAAAGTCTGGTCTAGATTCTCAGCTGCAGCTGAGAGCACTGGTAGGGAAAGTAGCTGCAGCTCATTTACGCAGCTTCCTAATCTTGTAGGACAGTTTCTCATGTTCTCGGTTGTCCGTAGCCCACCACCACCGTTTCTTCATTTGAGAGTCTGAAGCGAAGAGCTGAGCTCCAGCTTCAGCAAGGGGAGATTCAGAGACTACCAAAGGTGGGGTTTTTTCCTCTAAATACAAGGCCAGACTCAGCTCACCAATTCCAGCTTTTTTCTTCATCGATACTTCCATAGTTTGCTGTATGAAGCTAGGCAGATGTTACAAGAGCCTTTAGCATCCCACCATCAAGGGATGGGACATTGCAGCTCTAATCCCTTGCACGCATGTTTTCCATACAACATGGACAGAGTCACCAACCGCAGAGTCCTAGACCTGCCAGCCTCGCTGGAGTGAGCGATGACGTTAACATGGACAGAGGCATCCACCTGCTCCTCCCATATCACATCGTATGGAAGACACAATTGGAAAAAAACCAACTGGTATCAGCCTTGACCACATGCTATGTATAAATAGTACAAACTGGACTGGGCAAAACAGATTGTGCATCATCATTGCTATGAAGTCAGGCTTTTTATGGTTCCTCTGCTAACCAGACCATATTTTTAGTCCTAATCTCAATCTGTTTGAATTAGCTCTGCTAAAGTGAACAGAATGATACAGGTCAGATCAATTATTATGAAAAATTAAATTATGATAGTGCCATATGCGGCACTATAAAAAGAACGCAGCTGTACATATGGCTGATGAAAACAACAGCAGTTAATGGCACAAATGTCCGTGACATTGTGATGTCCTTTAGTCCTTCAACGCTTTCTACATGGGCCATGTTGAGAGGAGGAAAAGTGCCTACACTTGTCCCCTTTGAAAAATTGCACCAGCTTTCAAATGTCCCTCTCCACCACCACCCAAAACCCCCAAGAATCTTCCTCATGAAAGGTAGATGGAGCATTGAGGGTTTCTTTTAGGAGGTGAAGTTGATCTTGCTTGTGTCATGAAAACTTCCACTGAAAATAAAAATTAAAAAAAAAAAAAACAGATTTGCCCAACATTTCTTAAAACAAAAGAGCTACCTTGTTGCCTACAGATGCTTGTGACCACAAGGCTCTACATCTTTACGTCTGAGCAGTCCTTTAACCAAGAGCGACAGAGCACCTTGCATGGGCTCAGTCAAATGTGCAGGTTAAGTAAGTCAAATACGCATCATCACCTGCAGAGCTGAGACTCGAACATCTGAGCACACAACCTAAGAAGAGGAATGCTGCATGCTGCATCCCTTTTTCCAGGAACAGGAGCAGACTTCTGCTCACCTCAGAAGCAGCATTGAAGCCAAGCCTGCTAAGTAATGCGTTAAGTCCTGAAAAATCCAACAAAATGGAAAAATTCCCAGTCCGCGCTGTGGTGTCACAGGAGCCAGGCCTCTCAAGAAAACTGGGAAGAGGAGGAAGACCTTACTGTACCCTGGTAAACAGGAGATCTGGCCAAGTTTGTGTCGCCAGCCTCCTGGCTCCCCTCGTGCTTTCACCGCCCAGAGCAGTGAGCTCCAAAGTGGGATGCGCAAGATGACCCACTGGGTTGCAGGAAGAAATATTAGAATATCAGTAGCATGTGCATGTAATTTATAAATAACTATATACACATACATTGGAGGTGCGTACTCAAAAATTTTTTGCAGGTAGGGCTGCATGATCAAAAAAGTTTGGAGACGGCAGACCCGGCAGTCAATCCCCACTCCTGGCAGCAGTTTCAGCCCAAAAACTGAGAAAAAAAACCCTGCTACAGCAGTGCCCACTGCCACCCCTGCACAGCGGAGGGAAGGGAAGGTGAGGGCGAGACCGTCCATCACCCCCTGCATGGGAGAGGAAGCGCAACTGGCACTCATCACAACAGTGAAACCAGCTATGCAAAGTGCCGTCCTGGTTACGGAGGAAACCAGACAGGGAAACAACACCAAAATAAAAACCCAAACCCAAGAGAAAATGCATTTCCTTCAGCCTCCGTTCTCCACAGAGATGGTTTTGGTAGTAGTCATAGCAGGAGGAGGTAAGCGGCTTTTAGGGAGAAATACCATGTGCCGGCATTCCCTTTCAGCCCACCATGAAGTAGGATGGAAGCTACTGGGACTAGAACACGAAGCTGCCATCAACTCAACACCAAAATAAGCCAAACGAAACCAAACCAAAACAAAAAAAAAGCCCTTAGTGGATTGATCGGTGTTCAAAAATACATCCAAAGGACGCTCCTCCACATCAAACTGCAGTGGCACGCTCCTTCTGCACAGGCTTCCAGATGGTCCATCTTTTTAGCCCTTCCTTTATTTTAAGCGGACAGCCTGAGGCACAGCAGGACCCCATCATTGCTTTATTTTACAGCAGAGACAATAAAAGTTCTCTTAGCAAAAAAAATGATTTTTCCAAAAATTAAAACCCCCAAATTTCTCTGATTTCCTTTTATTCTTCTTTTTCTTCCCCCCACAAACACACAGTTTTGAGAGAGCACAGCTCAGCAGAGATTTAACGGAGCCTCTTGATGGTTGATAGCCCCTGTATTGCAATCACTGATTCACAGATTGATTTATTTTTTTTCCCCAAGTCTAAATCGTGCACTTTGTGCTGGACAACTTCAGGTGCAACAGAACAGAGCCGATACATTATAAATCTATTTCTTTTACAGTTTTCAAGGTTTTCAAAAAGGAACCTGTTAAAATGATTTCACACTCTCATTCAGTAAAAAAAAAAATAATATTAATTTGTCGGGGTCTGCTATGGAACCAATTGACTTCAGGAGGCAAACCTTAAATCTTGATAATTATGTACTGCTTAAGTGTGATATTTAAGCAGATCTTAATACTAAGGGAAACACCTGGCCTTGCATCTCCAAGGGTTTCAGGGCTGTGAACTGAACAAGTTGCTTTTCCTGACACCATGTTCTGAAGAAGGGAGGGGAAAATAAGAAGAGCATGCACGTGCAGTAGGAGTCAAAATGCTTTTTACCATTTCTCTTTTCCTCTTTCAAAAAGTTGCTTGACAGGACATCTGCAGAAGGGAGGGAAGGATCTCCCAAAGGTGCCACGCTCCAGATCCTGGCCATGACCATGGTATGGCTCTCTTATGTGCCCAAGGCTCATCTCTCACCAAAAGTATACGTCTTAAGCAGATACCCAAGAAGTCCTTACGCCCACACGATTAAAGAAGGTGTTGGTTTAGAAACCTGGCAGCAGGCCTGTTCACATCTGATCACCCCTTGTGCTTGTCCCTTCATTGAGAGCTCACCCCTGGAAGACGCTAAGTGGAGCAATCATCTGAGTCGATCAGAAACACAAAGCCGCTCAGTCTCAAAAGAACGCTTGGATGCGAGCCAAACAATACGAGTTTTGAAAATCATTTCAGGCGAAATTCCTCCTCGGGACATGATCTCCAAGGGTGAAAGCCTGGCCCCACCGAGGCCAAGAGCAAAACTCCTGCAGACCTCAGCAGGACCTGGCTCTCACCCAAAGCAAACTTTTCAAGTCTCAGTCAAACTCTTCAGCTGCAGACGTTCGTTTCTAATATTTTTGTAGCCTTTTTGTCTCACCAAAGGGATCCTTCCACAGTGGCCATACAAGAACCATTGACAAGATGGAAGAAATTTAATTTGCAATTGAAGAACCCATCTATAAATTTCTTTTCATTTAAAAACAGTATGTCTGTGACATGGTCCCCAGGCACGTCAGTGTCAATCTGGCCAGTGGAGGAGTCCCACATAGCTCAAACCCTTCGGGGACTGGGATTATGCTCTGTCCTATTTCTGCATAGCACCTAACCCTACAGGACCCTGCATCTGCAACGGGAGCCTTCCAGGGACCAGGGTAAAAGCAATTATAAATGCAAGCATTTTTATTTTAGCCATGTTGACTTTCCTCTTGCCAGCATTGTTTGTCATTCCCAGCAGACCGAAGGCATTTTTTCCTCATGGGGAAGAGCACTGTGACAATGATGTCGAAGCTCTCTCCGGTTTTACATTTGGAACAACAGTAACAAGTAAAACATGAACTCTCCGTTTTACAACAAGTTTTGTAACTCCTGATGATTAGTTTTAAAGCCTCTGCTCCTGAAAACCAGTAGTTACAGCAGTCTCAATTCTTGCTGTCAGAAGGAAACATCTAGTTTACATGTCCACAGGGTACGGCACAAAACCACGACCCTGAGCGCATCAACAGCTGGATAACAAAGAACAGCCCATGCTGGACTAGTTTTGTTCTTTGAGATCACCGTGGGCCAGTCAGATCATCACGTGGCTGGCAGTGATGAACACCCATTGCATACCAGCTCCGTGGCACCCAACCACAAGACCAAGAAGTGACCACAGTGTCTGCCAGAGGAAAGGTTGGGACAAATTCACCCAAAAAATCAGCAACACCAATAACCATAACCAATTTCTATTCCCTTTGCTCCTTGTGTTAAAATGTTGAGAAATTTTGCCAGAAGGTTTTCCCCCCTGGATGCTACAGGTTCAGACCTCAGCTCTCTGCTGATACCCAGAAATGTTCACCATATGCTTGCAATTATGAAATCATTCTCAGCAACAAGAAACACAATACACTTTGAAGGAAAGAAAATAAACTAGGTCTTCCTTCTACCTTCATCTACTCTCCACACGCTCTGACATTTTTATGCAACTGGAACAGGGACGCGCCCTTCTCATTTCTATATGCCAAGTTGGTTAGCTGCCACGTTATTAGAGCCCACAAATCTCTGGCTTCATCCAAGGAAGGAAGTCAGGCTCCAGCAAACGCAAGCTGCACTGAACTTGCTCAAACATGCATTTTTCAAGCTCTCTCTTCTCCCACAGCCCAAAGGACGTTGCAACACCATCCAGATAGAGCCTTAGTGCAACATGCCAAAGCGGTTGCTTATGTTAAGATCAGGTCCAAGCCACTAAAGGCAGATGTGAATTTTAGACCTCAAGAAACGCAGGGCTACTTGAAGCTCTGGCATATCCAAAGCTTTTGCCCCAGGGCACAGGGGAATCTTGAGCTTTTTTGTCATTTTGTTTGTTCACGTCTTTCAAACGTGCGCAGATTGCCCACTGACAGCTTCGTATTGATGATACCAGGTTAAAGTAATTCCACCAATGTCATCTTAAGCCTTTGTCTCATTTCTTGTAGCACCCACGTGATTACAACCACGCTTAGGTGGTGACAAGCAGCAAGGGCTGAAAATTGCGTTTGATACCAAATGTGCATAATTTTGGAATATCTTGAATCCATCCACCCTTTCCAATTGCACCAGGGTAGGACAACGGATGAGCTGCACTTCTGAAACAAGGTGGAAATAATACTAACAACTACAGGAACAACAGCCAGGTCTTCTGAAGCTCTTCTGGTTCTCCAAAAGAGATATGGACCACAGAGGACAGGGCAAGCTTGAAGGTAGGGCTCCCGTAGACCTAAATAAATCGCCTTAGAAGTAGTAGGATGGCCTGGATGCACAAGCTTAATTCTAGTTTTGGAGGAGTTCTCACAGCACTTTGGCACATTAAATAAAGTCTTTGGTTGCATTCAAACACACATCAGGAAATGTCCAGCTAGCTGGATGTGTTGCTCATCTTGGCTTTCACAAGTTTAGAAGAAGTGCTGAGAATATTTTTCTGTAAGGCTAAGCTTTGCCAGAGGGAGAACTTCACAGGCAAATGACTTCTACATCACCCTCGAAGAACCAGTCTGCAGAGTCACGTAAGATTTCTCCTTCCTCTCTGTCTTCACCTCAGATCAACCCCTTGTAAGAAATCTTAAGTCTTGCAGTCATCTGTGAGTCATTCATGTCACCTGTGCCATGCACGTAGCCACCTGACGTGAGCACCACCAGAGCCAAGCTTGATGCCGCAGGAAGGATGCAGTGTTCCCTCAGCTGCACATCTCCCTCCCTCGGCAGCTGCCATAAAGGCTGTTCTTTCTGTTATGGACACCAAAGGAAGTTGGAAAAAAAAAAACAAAAACAAACCCAAAACAACAAACCTTCTATCAAACAAAAAGAAGGGGAGGGGGGGGAGTTAAAAATTAACAAATGGACCAAATAAATATGGAGGTTTTGTAGAGCTGATTAGCTGATTTCCCCTGGGACAACGCCCAGCTTCTAACATCACCCAACCACACCCAGAACAAGTTCTGAAAATCCCTATTCTCCACCCAAAAGGAAAATGAGCAGTTCCCCCTGAGTTCTAAGTAACACGCTTTCCGTTCTAGCTGTTCGGGTCCTTTGCATTTTAAACACCTTCCTCAAGTTAGCGGCAGTTCAGAAGCAGGTGATATCTGTGGTGTACCAAAACCTAGATGCCCTGACACATGCTTGCGCAGGACCACAAAATGAGCTTGAGAAATGACAACAACATGAAAATGCCAGCTAGATAGCATCAGCGAGAGTTGGGATTTCTTTGGAGGGAACAGTCATTTTCTCCCCCCTCCCCCCCCAAAAAAAGTCAAAAGTATGAACTTTGGGCGAACACATGGGTTATTTATGAAACCCTCATGGTGAGGAGGACAAGAGCAGTTCATAAATCTCCACACTAGCCAGGAGACCTGCCTATCTGCAGGAATAAGGTCCCAGAAGACCTGTGTGGTTTGAGCACGGCCACAGGCTAACAAACTCTCACACCAAAACAACTCACTGAATTCTTGTAAGAAGTCCCACTGTGCTGGAGATAATACACACCTTTTCTTAGCAAGCCCACGATTTCAGGTTCTTCTGAGGACTTTTGCACAACAAAATGATGTTCTTGGAAAAATCTAGATTTATTAAAACCGAAGCTTTTCATAAACACCTGTAGGAATAAGCAGCAGCCGGCTGCTTAGAAGCCTTCTGTGGAGGACACGCAGGCTTAAATTCCCACTATAGTTCAGCTCATGGACCTAAACCTAGATTTTCCACCTTCTGTTTACTGCCTGGTCTGGCATATAACTCTCTCCTCTTCTTCCCAGCCTGAGATCCCACTTCTTGAGTCTTGTGGTTACACCTAAGACACTGAGCTTGGCAAGGTAACGCGACCTGGCGGTTGAGACATTCCCTTTGAGGGGTTTGTACGTTGTGAGGGCTCTGACCACTGCCCCCCAACCACAGAGCAGAAGTTCCCAAGCCCTTTTTGCTGGTGATCCTACTTCCAGTTTCACTTCCAAGCTTGCGACCCCACTTTCGCAATCCCTTAGGCTCTGCTGTCATCTGCAAAGCGCCATCCATCCCACCAGGCTACAAATCTTGTGCTTGGGAAACCACTTACACCAAATTGTTTTCTCACTGGTCGTCTCACCGTTTTGGGACGCGATTTTCCCTGGTGATGCAGAAGGTTTACTCACCACCAGTAATTCGTTCTCACCCAGCTCAGGTTATGAATTGCATTTCTGATTCCTTCTGAACCTTTGAGTTGTTTCGCATTGTGGCATTTACTCACTGTGCAGCAAGTGCAGCGCTGCACCCTGAACATCCTAAGCAAAGGTCTGATGAGCTCTTATTTCCACATTTTTGGCCAGGGCACAAGTTTTGTTTCAGAGCTGTTCTGGTTTGTGGTTTCAGACAAGGTCTTCAGCATGCTACATACGCAGGCAACCCTCGCACTGTTCTCTAAGCAAAGTACTGATATTGAACCATCTATGACGTATTATTGCAGATTTAGAACCACAATCCATCACAATACAGTGTTCAGGGGTCATTCCAGAACATCACAGGGTTTTCGAAAGATGAGGCAACGACAGCCTGTGTGACAGTATGGGAGATTTATATCTCCCTGTTTGCAGCACGGCAGGGTTTTGTCAGGGCGGCTTCGCGTATTGAAAAGGAGGGCTCTTGCAAGTCAGTGCTTCTCTTTGAGGAAAGCTCTATCTGTACGAATATTAAATACAGAAGCCAGTAAAGCCCATGTAACTCTTTCATCACCGCATGTGTTTCAGCGCCTCACTAGATCGCAATCTTAACCCGTCTCACCTCATATCTTTACACGCATCTATTCTTTTGAGATTGCAATCCACCGAAAAGCAATGGATTGCATGCTCTAAGTAATACCTCAGTCACTTGTGTTTAATCTGGAAGTTGGTTTGCTCTTACAGCGTGCAAGAACTGCAACTGTCTCAAAAGGAGTTGGGTCCACTGTGGAGCATCTGCTCTGCTCCCTGGATCGGAGGGGATTCAGTAGGAAGCCACACTGTCAGCCTTGTAGCAGACGGTGACAGCACCATTCAAGCAGCCTCTCTCTCCATAGAGACAAGACATTGCCACATCAGGTCTCCATACCAGGAACAATTGATGCTCCCCATGCTAACTCTGGAGCAGAGGTTGCCCTGCCTGGTGGCTCGCTGTAGCTCCCACGGCGTGTTCATACTTGCCTAGACAATGGGGTATTTCTTCTTTCCC
>NW_009646433.1:1543044-1556114 GCF_000708025.1 Charadrius vociferus | reverse complement strand
GAAGAAACCAGCCCCTGCCAGAGGACAAGGGCAGCCATGGCGTTTTCTAGCCAAGCAGCGAAGATCCCCTTTGGTTTCTGGGTGACCTGTGCCAGAACTCTGAGGTCTGTGCCCACCTTTTCCCCTTCTCTGTGGACAGCTCGAGGTCTCCAGGTGAGCATCTGCGGGACTGGGTGCTGTGGCTCTGTGGCTGTTCTCCTTCTTCACCAAGAGGTGGAAGCAGAGCCCCCTTACCCTCCAGCGTACAGGGTTTGCACTAAAACCCCACATTTATTAGCTCAAAATTAGGGTCTTCCCCCTTACATGCAATTATAAGCAATGCTTGTCTCAACCACTGGAACAGGTTGCCCAGAGAGGTTGTTGAGGCCCCATCCCTGGAGGCGTTCAAGGCAAGGCTGGACGTGGCTGTGGGCAACCTGGTCTAGTGGGAGGTGTCCCTGCCCATGGCAGGGAGGTTGGAACTCGATGATCTTCAAGGTCCTTTCCAACCTAAACCATTCTATGATTCTATGAAGTCAAAACTCTCAGACAAGACTCTTCACGCCCTGACGCCTGCACAGGTGATGCTGAGGGGCTTTCCTTCGTGCTGGGGTACGTGATACCCCGACAAATCACAAAATACGCCGCTCAGCACCATGGGTGCAGTCGTCACCTCCCAAGGCCCAACAGCTCGGCCAGTTGCATGGGGGAGATGACTCGGGCAAAGACATAACTTGGCCGTGTCGCAGAGCCCAGGGCTTGGGGTCGTGCAGCCTGAGGAGCTGGGAGAGCACGGAGCAGTGCTGGGAGCAGGGCGACGAGATCCCCAGGGAATCGGCTCCCCGCGGGGGCACCCAGCAAATTAAAAAATCAAACCCAGCAACGCTTGTACAGGATGCAATGCACGTTCCTTCTTTACTCACCCCCTCCAAAAAAAATGAAACCCTCATACTGAAATCATGGGTACACGGCAAGATTAGTCCCTGAGTATTATTAAAAATATAGAATTAGTAATATTTTTTTTTTTCTTCCTAGCGTGTCATGCCATAAGTCATCTTGAAATGAGCACTTGGCTACCACAGGTATTTATCCGTGGTATTTAGACAATGCTGATGGCCCAAATGAAACAAGTGAATTCAAGAACAGACCCGGCTCTTATCTGTGCAGCTTCTTGTCGTCGCTTCACATTTTTACTCAAAGTGCTTTGTTTGCCCACCAGCTCCCCCCACACAAAAAAACCAGCCAATTCCCACACTGTAAAGAGCTGTTTTTCAGAGCTTTACGACCTGTCGGAGGAAGAGACTGGGTCTGTTTTACTCAGCCCAGGAATTAGCAGCACGCTATTGCTACAGATCTGCACGCACGGCACAGGCTGCAAAGCACAATTTTTAAAAAAAAATAAAAATAAAAAAAAAAACCCTAGAAGCCGAAGTTACCACTGAACATTCAAGTTGCAAAAGTTTCAGTTATGCAAGCATACATTTCCTGGGTGTGAACATCTGACACACAGTAAATTAGGTGGAGAAGGAAGTCAATAAATGAGCACAACCAGCACAGTTGGAAAGTAAGTGGATTTGAAACTTTCTAAATAAAATCAGTCATTCAAACCTCCGTGCTTTGAGTCAGCCTGTGTGCAGCGTCTCGACTGTGCAGCTGTGCACAAATGCTTGCAACCACCTCTGGAAGACATACTGAAAAGAAAAAAAAAAAAAAAAAGCATATACAGGTTCCCTGGATTTTGTGGAAGAGAAATACGTATTGCGGGGAGGATTTCCTTACACCCGTTTCGACATAATGTGCCTGTTACCTTAAAAAGAAAAAGAAAAAAAAAAAAAAAAAAGAAATACCATTTACTCTTCCCTTGAAAGAAAGCCCTGGGCTACTTTCCTTACCCCGGTCTCCATGGGGCCCTGCACTGGACTCACTCCAGTTTGCAGGTGCCTCTCTTGTACTGGGGGGCACCAAACTGTTCCCAGTACCCACATGTGGATCCCCAGTGCTGAGCAGAGAGAATTATGGCTTCCCCAGACCTGCTGCATGCGCTTTGGCCAGTGCAGCCCTGCAGAGGGCTGACCCTCACCACTGCCTCTGGACTGGCTCACCACCCCTTGGGATGCCAGGTCCTCTCCGGCATTGCTCTCCTTCCACCAACTCCCCTTTTTTTCCATTCAATACCTCCCGTATGGATCCCGTGCCTCAAATTTGTCATATGAGCATATTCCATCTTTGCCACCTCTCCTCTGGGCTATCCAGATCACCACAGTGTGTCTTACAAAGCGGCATCAGCTTTTCCTCTAAAGATAACCTCATTTTGGAAGCATCTCAGTCGGGTTTGAGACCTGCTCGCCTCCTGGAGAGCAAGTCCAGTCTGCACCATCGGTGCCAAAACCAAACACGAGGGCTGAGTCGCTCTAGATTTTAGCAAGCAAGGAAATAATTCTGCAGCCAACCCATGATTTAGTACAAATTTTCTGCATATTTGGGTGAGGTTTTTTTTCTGTATGCTTGATTCATTGCTTTTCATCCCCTATCACAACTGCGTTTGAAAAGCAAACCCTTACCTTCCCCCAAATTGCCTCTGTGACAAAGTTTTTCAGAAGTTTGTCGAATCAAGTAGCAAACCACACTGATGTCTCAATTTGGTCCCTGTTATCGAATCCAGAAAAAAAACCTGCACAGATCTCCATGGCCGAACTCGCTCAAGAAAAACTGAAACCAAACCAAGTAATAGGAACTCCACATCCAAAGATAACCACATGTCCATCATTAGTGGTTTGGTTGCTCTTAGGGAATCACGGTTCAACAAGGTCATGCTCTGTTGCTCTATGAGCAGGATTTGATTTTTCAAAGGGACACCAGATTTAAGCAAGACTTTCAGACCCTTTATGGAATATAAACCACAAATTTAAGTGTTGACGGTTGTGCTTCTTGGTTTAATTACCTGGGTGCATTAATCACTGCATAGGAAAGAGGGATCTTCCCTGTGTGAGTGGGGCATCCCTGGGATGGGTCCCCAAGCAGCGGGGGATCTCCATCCTCAGGGATGCCCCAACTCACCTGGTCATGGCCCCCAGCAACCTGCTGTAGCTGCAATGTAGCTCCCTACCTAAGGTTCCCCATCATTAAATTTTATCCGGGCTGATGTCATCGCAGACCCTTTTTTTTCCCTCAGACCAGTCATCAAGGCCTTGGTGTACCCAAAAATGCATGTTCGGCGTCCATTTAAAGTTGATGTGCAAGTGGGGCTTTGGCCTAAACAACCACCATTTGGAGGTTGAGCTGAGGCCATCTGTCCCACCATACGGGCTTTTTTCTTTTAATTCCCCATCATCAGTGCTGATTTACAGTCCCAGAAGGAATGACCCGGCACACTCCTGCCATCTACGACATCCTTCCCTCCGTAGGTGTCAGGAGGACAGCAGGGTTTGCCACGCAAGCTGTTTCTCGAGGAGGTTTCAGGAGCTGAGGTGGTACCTGCGGACAGGGGAGAGAGCTGCGTCCCCTGCTTTGGTCCCCGCCATGCTGCAACCTCAGCCTGCGACACCAAGGCCACTAGCAGATGTTGGATTCTGGCATGCCTGCTTTTCTTTTTACTTTAAGAATAGCATCTGGTTGGCTTGCTCCCAGGGCTGTTACTCAGCCCCACAGCTGGCCTCAGCAGCGTCAGCAGACAAACCAGGCAACTTCGGCAAGATTTACCCAAGTCCTGCGTTACTTGGCTTTCTGAGCGCTATCTTAATTTTATTTGCGTGCAACCTCTTATTTACATGACCGCTTCCATAGAGGCAGAGGTTCCTTATTGCTCCTTTGAAAACAAGCTTTCGCCAGAGCGAGGTGGAGAAGAAGCATTAACAACCACCGCGGGTACGACGCGCAAGCCGCGCACCAGGACAGGGTGTCCCAGCAGCAGCAGAAGACCCGCAGCCATTGTGCAACGCAGGGTTGGCGGCAGCCCGGCCAGCCCCAGCGTCGTGACCAAATGGCACTTTTGCCGCGGGAGCGGGGCCAGCGCTGGAAAAAGCTCATCAGCGCAAAAGTTCATTAAAACATGGAAACGATGCTGGCAAGGCTCTTCCCCTGCAGAGCAGCTCAGAATTGCAACGCATATACCACCAAAATTTTTTAATTTTTTTTTTTTTAATAAAAAATAGGACATGGCCAAGAACCAACCCAGGCCAGACCCTCACTGTGGGAATCATACCCTCCAATTATTTTCAATTAGAGGGGATGTCCAGACTCACCAGCCAGTTTTAATCCCGTTAATGTATTCCATGTACACTTTTAGATGTCTCCCATTCAGCCTGTCTTGCGGGACAGATATAATGCCTTTCTGGGAGCCCAAACATCTCTCATCTGCGTGAGATTCAATGTTTAAAACATGCCGGTCATGAGCAGAAAAGGCTGGACTAGGTGTTTTCCCATGATTGCCCACCAAGCGGTATTAATTACTTTATCCCCCCTCGCTGCAGCCAGGGCTTAGGTCAACCTGCATCTTTGCAACTGCTCGAGTTGTCTTCCTGCAGCCTCTCTGGGAGCTGCCACCATCTCAATGGTGGTTTTTGGTAGCTCTCAGAGCTCCTCAAGCTTCTTCAAAGCTGTCAGGAGCTACTTATCCAAAAGCCAAAGGCATTTTCAGGGCTGGTTTTCATTCAAATTAATGGCACGGGAGGGCACTAGTGTTTGTTCACCGTGCCTCCCTCCCACCAGCATGGGGTCCCAAGGGAGATTTTTCTGACTTTAAGAACCTCTAACACCTTCCCGGTCGATTTATCCCAATGTAATTTATTTTCTAAAGTCTAACCCCAAGCATTTAACCTCATCGACCGTGAACCAACTCCACCTACCTGAAGGCTCAGGTCTCCTGATGGTGACATCGGCAGCAGGGAGCAGAGATAGTGGCATTCGTCTTCTTTTAATCTCACTGGCCCAAAAGTTCTTCTCATTTACTCTTACTTCCTTGCCAGTTTTGAACAACTTCCAACATCTCATTGACATCCATGGCTCTCTGTTTGCTATTTCCATCTCTTGCAGACGGTTTCAGGGCTTGGTTTGGTTTCCACTTGGAATGGAAGTCAAGCTGTCTTGACTTCCCTTCTATGCCAACCTGGCTTTTTTACCAGCCCAGCCTTCCTTACCAGGTTACTGTCTGGTAAAACATCCTTAAGCAAGTCCCCATAAACTGGGACCAAACAGCAGCTAATTCCTATGCCGATGCCCAGTTTCATTTTGTGCTGAGCCGATGTTGAGCAGATTTCATTTGCGCCGGGAAGACTTTCCGAGGTGGAATTACCGTCTATAACGTTTAGCAATTCCAAGAATATTTTATAATTCTGACAGCCTGCATCACCCTCAAGCCTGCCATGGTAAACACACTCGTCCCTTTCCCTCTATTGCAGATGGCAGTTTAGGCAGTCAGGGAGGTTTTGTGTCTGTTCTGTAGCGTGAGCCAAACACTATTATTCCCTCTTTTTTTTTTTCTTTTTTTTTTTTCCTGGAAGGACATTGACCTGCAGGCATTCAAGGGGATTTTTTTCCCCTCCCTCTCCACATTTTTGGCGACTCGGTGACAGACACCATTTGCAAGAGGAAGGATCTTGGAGGCCAAGTACCTTTCTAAGCAGGTCTTCGAAACCAGCAGTCTGACATCCCAGGAAAGCCATCCCACCTGATCTCAATAATGCCATTTGCAAGAAGAAGCTAGCAGCATTGGTACAGAGTAACCTCACAGCTGGCATGGCATTGGGTTGGACTAGAGACCCCCAGACAGCTCTTCTGACCTCGTCTATGCTCTGATCCTAAGCCCCATCCTCTCTCCTCCAGCAGACACTTCACCAGAATATTGCTTCCTGTTCTCACGTGCTTCAGTTTGCCTCCACATCATGATGCTGTGCTACACAGAGCCATGACTTCCTCTCAGTCCCCTCTTTTGGAGATAGTTTAATGGTGCCACATACTGCATTAAGCCAACTGACCCCGTCTATTCCATAGGAGACCAGTTGATGTCCCATAAACCCAGGCTCTCCCAGGTACATCACTCCCTGCAGCACCAGTTCTCTTCTTCAATGGGCTCCGTCTTCGCCGTGAGACAGCGTATCCTCACCCGCACATTCATCTTGTCGTGACGGACAGTGTGCCGGCATCTTCATAGCGTGGGTGCTCGAGGACAGGGAACTACAAGATGCCAATGTAGCTGCTGCATCCCTCCCACCTCATCAGGCACGCACAGGGCTCAACTGCAGATGATGAGGAAAGCAGCAATGACCAACAACACGTGGGAGATGGGAGAGATGGGAGTTGACAGCCCCAGGCAGGAGAGAGGGGTCAACCTCAGCCAGGGCTGCCCGCGGGCGATGTCCATGGACACGCACCCCTCCAGCCCTCGCGGGGAGCAGGCCAGGGCCCCTTGCTAATTCAAAAAACATTTGAATATAATTGATTTTCTAGAGATTTAAAGGGTCATAGATCTGGGACACTGGGTGAAAAAAAATATTTATAAAGGTGCAAGAGATCCTTTCTGTAAAAAAAAAAAAAAAAAACCCAAACAAACAATTACACTTTAACAACTTCCTTTTCTTTCCAGAAAGACAAGTAAGCGTTTCACAACCTGTGACAGGCATTAGTTTCCCACAGCAGGAGAAACCAGTGAAGATTCCTGCAAAACACAAATAGCACAACACTTAGAATTAATAATTAATAGCAATAAATAGCAAGTTCAAAGATAGCAGAAGCAGTAGTGGTGACTTTTACAAGGTATTTCATCCTCTTGCTCTTCTCCCTCCCGTACTCTGCAGTGCATTGGCTGGAGCCCATCCAGCCAGAGTCACCGGCAGCAGGATCTGTTCGCTTGTGCAGGAAAAGCATCCATTTTCACCTCAAAAAGAAGCGTCTGTTTCAAGAGTAGCCCTCTATCAGACAGCACACAGAAAGATATCCCATTCCTCTCCAAAACCTTGCCTAATCATCAGTTTGTTTGCTACATCTAACCAAAGAGATGGCTCACGAGCACTGCATTTCCACAAGGTAATTAACACCAGCCCCACACCCCGGCTCCAGCACGCTTTAAATTAGGTGCGAGTATTTATGGCTTACAGGAATAACCGCGGTCTGCATCCAGCAACCAGCCCGGGGCCATCTTCCAGGGGGCTTTGCACAGCCATGAGATAGCTCCAGAGAAGCAAAAAAGTGGCCGTGAAGCCACTTCTAGTGCTATGTCTGCTGAAGCAAAACAGGGGGGAAGCAAGGAGAGAACCAGGTTTAGGAGTCAAGGATGGCAGGGCATTAAATAAGTTATATTCCAAGGGGAAGTGGCTGAAAGGCAATCCCAACTTCAGAGGGAGCGGATGCCCAAGATGCCAAACAGGGCATCGAGCCCATGCCATTTATGGGCACGCACGCCCTGACGCTTGGAGGTGACGTTCCCATTCAACGCTCCCGCTCTCAGGCTGGGGAAGGAAATTGCTGCCGATCAATGGCAGCAAAGGCGCGGGCTGGAGGCCAGGGGAGGAGAGCCACTAACGGGCAAAGCAGATGTTGCTCGAGTCATTGGAGGAGGCAGGCGGACCTGGGGCCGAGGGTGAGCAGAAGCGATGGCGATCCAACCGGAGAAAGCAGAGACACTGGGGAGGCGCAACAGGGCTTTGGTGGGACTCATCCTGCAGCTTCGCTTTGGGACGTGCCGGCAGAAGAAAAGCGCCCAGGCTGCTTGTCCTCCCCAGGGACGGACGGACGCTTCGGTTCCTGTGCAGCGCCGATGCTGCCAAGCCCGACCCTCCCGCGGCTGTTAATGGGACCAACTGCAGCAGAGCCCCACAGATTCACAGCCTCCGCTGACCTGCCCCTATGTTTACAGCTCAGCCCTGGCCGGACGTTTTCCCAAAAGCTCACACAAAGCCAAAAAAGGAGGAGCAAAGAGTCATGAAAAAGCCCGGATATCTCCCCCCCTCCCCATCCCCCCGCTCTGATTAGGCTAGTCATCGCTTTCAGTCCTATTGTGTGACCAATATATGTGCTTCCCCCCATTTTGGGTAAAGCCTTAGGGTAAAAGAGGTAGTTTGCAGGTATACAAGCTGGAAAAAAACCCTCCTTTTTCTTAGTTTTATTTATTTCATTCTCCACAGCCACCAAAATACTTTTTTCTTTTTTTTTTCCTTTTTTTTTTTTTCTTTTACCTCTACACCCAGACGTTGACTTTGCTGAAGATGGACCCAACATGGGCAGAACATGACCAAGGGAACAGTGGGTGAAAGCAGCCCTGGAGCTTCGCTTGGGCCAGAGCTACCCTGCGAGCCTGAACTCCCACACCAGGGTAAAACACCACCTCAGAGCAATTGCTGTTGTAGGAAAAGGTGCAGTCCCTTCCATTATGTTGACGACAAAGCCTGTCACGCTGCCCAGAAGAATGCAGTCATAGCGAGAAGCCGCCTTGTAGGGCAGAAGGGCTGACCCGGGACTTTTCGCCTAAGGCTGCTTCTCCAGCCTTAATGCTGCGTTCTCTCGTTTCACCTTAAAACCACGGTACATGGAGAAGCACAATGGAGTGGTGACATGAGGATTTGCCCACACACAACAAATAATATATGTGGTTTCTCTGATTAGACCTCTCATATGACATGGAGATGGGCTTCAAGGAATAAGACTAAGAGCCGGACTTGACGTGTAGCACGCAACTCTAAAGCATCACTCCTTCAATCGAAATCATAACAAAAATAACAAAAATCACGTCATAAGATTAGTTTAAACATCAGTCGAAAGACAAGAAAGAAGGATAAAAGTCACAGCTGCAGCAAGGAAGAACTTCAGAAGAGTCTTTTTTTTTTTTTCCATGACAGAGCACATTGCCCAAATCCAACCATTAAACATCACAGTAAAAGATTTCAGTTCACGTTTGCCAGCAACAACGAGGGTTTTCCTCCAATAGGGTGGACCAACAGGGTCAAACCCCTTGTTTTTGGGCTGCATGGAGGTTCTTCACAAAGAAGAGACCGCTCAAACTTCTTCACTGCAATGATTTCTTTTAAAAATATCTAGGGAACTCATTTAAGTGCAAACAAGCCATGGAAAATGTTAGCCCGCTGGAGAAGTTGGGAGAAAGACAACTGAAAACAGAAGTGAGAAACAGGGGAATTTTAGACTGTGGCTGCAACACCACAGCATCAAGGGATTTTTTATTATTATTACTGTAAAAAAAAAAAAATACAAAAAGCAGCAGTCCAAAGAGGTTTGGCCATTTTATTTTCCCAAGTCCCCGTGCAAGCGAGTTTGAGCTCTTAGGAAAGAAAACAACCGGCTGCGGCCGTGGCAGGCAGAGGCATTTTGGTAGGGGCAACACCGACTCTCAGGATCACGCACTGAACCACTCTGGCTCTTACTGTTCGAGCTGCCTCTGAAGCAGCTGTTAAAACATGCTGCAAGATATCAAAGCAGCTCTAATTAACTTCCTGCTTTAGTACTACTTCAAAGTATTTCGGAGAGATCTCAACCCAGAGTTTTTGCAGGGCAGTTTCTAAAGGAAAGTGGTTTGGGGCTTGTTCACGGCTGACTCCGAACACATTTGAGATTCTCTGGTTGCTGGTTTTATTTAAAAAAGGAGGTAAAAAAGGCTACATCCATAAAACACTTCTAACACACAGCATCAGCTATCACAGAAGGAACCAGAGAAAAATCCAGTCAATTAAATCCTTCTCTAAGCCATCACCTAGAAGCAGGCAAGCCAGTCTGGTCCTTCCTAGTAACCATACCTTTGGTGTCTAACTCCATTTTACCTGCAAAGGTTCATAGAATGGTTTAGGTTTGAAGGGACCTTAAAGATCATCCAGTTCCAACCCCCTGCCCTGAGCAGGGCCACCTCCCACCAGCCCAGGTTGCTCCAAGCCCCGTCCAACCTGGCCTTGAACACCTCCAGGGATGGGGCATCCACAACTTCCCTGGCCAACCTGTTCCAGGTTAAAGCCGTGTAAGTGCATGTGAAATTTGGGGTTTGCAATGAAAACAGGCTTGTTGGGTCGGGCCACGGGGACGCTGGGGGCACCTGCGAGCAGCTGCCAACCGTGGCATGGGCAGGGATGGAGGGGATGGATGGAGGCCAACCCTTCCTGGAAGCAACAGGTGATAGGAGGGGCCGCAGCCACAGATCACCACCTGCAGGTTCAGGTCGGACACGAGGAAACACTTCTTCATCTGGAGAAGATCACACATGGAGCTGTGCACAACCAACCTTTTGACTGATAACCCGCAATAAGAACAAACTCTTGACCATTTTAGAAGCACGCAACACCCCTCTGCCACCTCAGAGTGGGTCACCTCTCCTGGTAAAACCCCGCAGGCTGGGCGGGATGGCACGAGGAGCCCCACCACCAGCCAACATCACCACCAGGAACTGCATTAGTGAGCTGCCACCCCAAAATGGCTTTTTTCAACATTAGCCCCTTTGCTCATCCAGGGCTTCCTCAAGCTCCTGAATGACGCTGGGGTTTGATCCACCACGTACCTCAATTTTTTTTTTTTCTTCAGTCTTGAGACATATGCTTCTATGTTTATTTACCCATTTGTTTTGATATTTTTTTCTGGTCAAAGAGACATTTTTCCACATATCCAAGTACGCCTCCACTCCAACACGCCAGGGTCTCCACGATCATCCACTTAACAACGCATTTTCTTAGCCTTAAATTGCCAGTAGAGCATTAATAGCTTCCTCATGTAACTGCCTGAAGCTTATTTGCGAAGCCTCGCTCCATCCCTATTACACACTATTAAGATCTACACACACATGAACCCTTGCCATGCTTTGTTTAAAACATTTTTTTTTTCCCCAGAAAAAAAAAAAAAAAGTTGTCACGGCCAAAAATAGAACATTTTTCCGCTCTGAAGAACAAGCAGCATTCCTGGGAATTCAGACAAATAGCGTTGGTCAGAAGACGTCTAACAGACACCAGCACAGTCTGCGACATCCCAAAGCTGCTCCGATTGTCTTCTGATGCGGGAAAGAGTTTGGTTTCCCTCTTCCACCCACTGTGCAGAACAAAATCAGAAGTGACGTGCCTGTTTCCGCATCTTGCTCCATGAGAAAGTGTTGCTGCTCTCCAGAGGGACTTCTTTAAATTATTATTTTATTTTTTTTTTTCAAAAGAGGAAATGTCTCCCGAATAAAATCTGATGCCGTTTAGAGCACAAGCCTTATCCTGCCATCACTATGCACAATAATCCAACACTGCTATTTTTAGCAAGGGCTACATTTTTTATTTCCTATTAGAAAATATGCAGCATTTCACATGACTGTGTGCATAGAAGTTACATATAATAGTGATTATATACATAATAGTGAGTAAAATTATATATAACTATGAAACCACATTCAATTGAAGAAAAGTTTGTACAGCGGAGAAATTCAGGGAAATTTTCAGGGAGCTTTGATCACTGTAGGTCCCTTCCAACTTAAAACATTCTATTCTGTTCTAATTAGTCACAAACCACCAAATTTGAATTTTACCGGGAGACGGTCTCCGTTTAACTCAATCTGTTTATCAACATAGGTTTTGGTTACATGAAAGCAAACAGGGAGCTCCATTTTCAAAGACATCTGAAGTACTTTGGAAGCCTTCAGGCTCTCTTCTGAGAGCGAAAGGAAGGGCAAATCCCAAGTTTCACCGACCTTCAGCTGCGCTTAAATCCCCGATCGCCTTGGATGCTCGGAAATTTTACCGGTGACTTCATTATCCAAATACGGGTCAGAAAACCCGTGCCAGCAGCACGTAGCACACTGACAGCTAAACGGTTTGCATCCAAAGCTAAAACACTCAGGTCCTTCAACAGAGCATCACCACCAAATAGCGCAAATAATGTCGTCTTTGAGAAAGCAACAGCTATCTTGAGAGCAGCGTGCAAAATGACCACAACCCTCTAACCCAGGCCAGGCAGGGCATATTTAAGAGGTCCCCGATGCCCAGTTTCGGTCGTTGTCACATCCCCAGAGAGGGAGCAGGTATGGCAAACCAGCACCCTTTAACAGGAGACCTCAACGTCGGTCACACAGACCCGCATGGATAAGCCCCTGTGATTTCAAGCGGCACCTGCTCCCTTCTGGCCGCTCCGTTCAATTTAATTCTGGATAATCTCCTACTACATCGGCTTCCAAGCTCTTTGGCCACGGAGACGTTGCTCTGCCTGCCCGCACATTCTGCTCCCGCCTCACGTGAACAGAACTTGGAATAAAAACAGTATTAGTATCCCCCTCCCCAGAGCCTTTTGGAGGTGAAAATACCCTCTTGATCCATTTACAGGGGGAAAATAAAAATCCTATTCTATTAAATACCCCTGTGAGCAGATTTTACAGCACAGCCTGGAAGCTGCGGGGTTTTTTTTGGAAAAAAAAAAAAAAATTAAAAATCACTGACTCGGCAACATTTTTTCATGGGAAAGCATCCATTCGAACAGGTGATTTGCCGTGCAAGCAGTGGGGCCCGCAACAGCGTGTCGTGGGGAGAGGAGGGCAAATGTAGAGGAAGAGCTCTGCAGCAGTCAGAGCGTTGCACCAGGCAATGGAGGGAGAAACATCAGGTTTCAGCCTCCGTTACACCCAACACGAGACCAAAAGCAGCAGCATCCCCACGCCATCGCACACAGCACGCTCCATCCATAGCATCCACGAGAGGATGCCCAAACCCGAAAACATCTCGTGTTTTCTTTGATTGTCCCAATATGGGAAAAGGATGGGAATTTTTTTAATCCTCTATTTTTTCATGGGAGCCAAAAACCATCAGCATCTCAGCCCTATGAGCAACTCTGATGGTCTGGAGGAGGAAGCTACCACCTAGGTAAGGTGGTAACTATCTCCTGCTGTTTGGACCCATATACAAACCCCAACAGAGCTGCAGGAAAGGTATTTCCATCTGTGGGGCATACCCGGGTTAGGTTATTCCACATTTAATTCAAAAAGCCAAAAGATCCCTGTGCAACAACGGGCAAAGCCCAAACACGCACAAGCTGACGGGTTTTAGGCTTTGCCATTCCCTCCGCTTCTGGTGAGCATCAGGGATGCGCTGGCAAAGAGCTGTCAGATGAAAAAAATATATTCCGTTCAGGCTCCTTATTTAGGA
>NW_009646433.1:1531324-1542972 GCF_000708025.1 Charadrius vociferus | reverse complement strand
GGAAGACGCGGAAGTTGAGAGGAGTTCCTCCCAAGGAGAGTCCCCCCAGGAGATGGGCACCTTACAGCAGCGGGAGTTGGAAGTGTTTCCGTTGTTTGGCCTCTGCTGCCGCACCAAGAAGGACAAACCCTGTGCTGAACAGCCACATCCACGCAGGAGAGAGCCAGGCTGCTGGCATTTACCATGGATTAACGATTGGATCAGCACACGGTTTACACTGGTTGAGGTCCACAGGTGCTGGATACGGCCTCAAACTTTGGTAGAGGCTCCTGCAATGAAGGCGCTTAGATGAAAGCCAGATATCTGCCACCTCTGGGCTGAATCGGTCTAATATTGGCACATTTCATGTTGGGAAAAAATTCTTTAAAAGATGCTAGAGCTCAACCTGAGGATACGGCTCCAACTGAGGGACCCCGGGGAGATCGGATCAGAGTATTGCGATTTTTTCCAAACTCAGAGAGGTAAGTGTCAACGTAAGGAAAGCAAGAACAGCAGCTACTGCGTCCATCGCACAAACCGCCTCTACTTCTATTAATTCCTGCGATGAAGGAGGGAGAAAGGCTAAAGGCAAACAGAGTTTCTGCGATTGCAGCTGTTCCGCAGCAGCCCTGCAAAACCTGCTGAGCACGGTGGGTCCGGAGCGCCACGCAGCGCAGCAGAAATCACAGCAGGGACCACATCAGCTCGCGGTGAAAGACCACAGATGAGATAAAAAGTCAACTTTTGGCAGCAAACGGAACAACAACCTAAAAAAAAAACCCAACCAAGCCGTAGTCCTGGTGAGACCGAAGTGCCCAGAGGCTGTAGCCGGGTGATGCTCATGCGCACCGTGCCTGCAAAGGCGCCGGGCACCTGTATGGACACGGAGCAGCCGAGAGGCTGTAAAAATACCCCACGGCAGCTTCGATTGAGCCCTGACAGCTGAGGAGCACAACCATCCCCCCACCAATTTAAGTGTGCATTGGGGAGACACCCCTGCAGGGGGGATTGCTCCTTTCCCAGCCGCCCGCGCAGCACCGGAGCAGCACGCTGGGAGGAAGGCAGCAGCGCCCGATGGCCCCGAGGAAGCAAAGGCTTACTGGGAATCAAAGCCTGGGTCGTCTCACAAATGCAGCAAGGAGGGGGAAAACAGGTGAGGACCCCCTCTCACGCGAGATTTTTAAAAAAAAAAAAAGCATTATCAGGCATAAGCACTGCTAAACTAGCTCATTAATTCAAAACATTTACTCAAGAGCAACCGCCTTCCAATTAAACTACTTAATGGGCCTCAACTGAAAAAAAAAAAACAAGAAAACACGTGCTTGAGATAGAAACTGCTGATTTTGATCTTACGCTTTTAAATTCGACAGACCAGATGGAAAGTGCTTGCATCACCTGCGTTGATAGGCAGCCGGGGCACAGGTAACGGCCCATGGACCTATAGCAACCCCACACGCAGGGCTTCTGCCACCTAACCCCCCCCAGGGAAAACCATTCGCACCCTTCTCCCCACCAAACTGTCACCACTCTGCCCCTAACTACATCTCCCCTACCACCACCCCCACCAGGTCACAAAGAGGATGACGCAAAACTGCATGATCTCTTGGGAAATGCAAACTCGGCATGAGTCCAGTAGTCACAGCTGCATGATAAGCGACACGGTGAAACAACAGTCGCCGTGCAAATTGCTCCGAAAAGGGTACTTCTGCCATGACATAAAACTCCGGAGATGTCTTTCTTCTGGAAGTATTGCATGAAGTTCAGACCAGAAGTCTTCAGCCTGGAGCAGAAAGGTCTCTGCCAGAGGTCTACAAAACATCAAGTGGCACAAGATTGGAGGAGGAAGGACTGGCTTTCCGCTGTCTCTTCCAAGACGAGGACTAGGAGTGATCAACTGAAGTTAAAGAGATGTTTTCTCACTTCACCCAAAAGGTCATAGGACCTGTGAAACCCCTTGTCTGAAGCTGCAGTGGATGCAAAGACTTCATACACCAGTTTGAGGGGAAACGGGACCTGTGCTTTGAAGATGAATGTAGTGAAGGTTGATAAACAGACAAACCACTTCAGGCTCAGGAAGTCCCTGGCCACCAACTGTTTTTGGTTATGGGCCACTCTCATATGCACATACCCTGTTCTTAGTCATCCCCGAACAGTTACCTCCAGCCACAGAGGCAGGACACCCATTTCAACAAGCCAGAAACCCAAACGGTTGTACGGCTGCACAGATGTACATTCAAAACTGTTATTCTTATATTTTAAGGCTTTACAGCAAGATGCTAAGCTAAAAAAAACAAACCAACGAACAAAAAAAAAAACCCACCCCAACCATCCAACACAAGTGGTCAGCAATGGGCTATTCAGTTCTTGTATTTCAGGTTTTCCTTCAAATATTCAGTTATGTGGACATTCAGCATCCTTTATCTCCCTTCCACCTCCTTATTCAGATCTCACCTTGCCTCTCCCTCTCCTCTTGCCTTCCCATGCTCCCTGCAGTTAAACCAAGCTCACTTTTCGTCTGAAGGACTTCAGCTTTTTGGAAAAGTCAGCAGGCATCCATCAAACGTGCTATTGTACAACTACTGCCATCAGCGAGTTGCATCCAGTCCCTAAGGCCTTTTAATTCTTCATTAAGAAAGTGCTCCATGTGGAAAGAGGCAAGAGAGGAGGAACCGGACAGCATTTCACAGGCTTTGCTGTACACGAATACACACGATTTGAAATAAATCACTCCAGCCCAGCAAACAGATGTGCAAACGAGCCAAACACTAATAGTTTTGTCAAAAGGAAGTGACAGCAGGCCCACTTCTGCCATGAGTCATCCTACTAGCAGCGTTATGGAGAGGAATCACCCAAAGCTTGCAGGTATCGAGTGAGAACAGAGCATCAAACCAAAAGCATGGGAGAAGCAGACAACCCGTTGACTACCGTTCTGGGTCTGAAACTATGCAAGACCAAGGCAGCTCCTACGCAACTGCTGCAGGAAGTGGGCTGATTTATAAAAAGTTCAGCTATAGACGTGCACCAGATGAACTGGGCACAGCGTTTCATCCAAAGAAAGGTCATGAACTTCGTTAGAAAAAAACGCACTCTGTCAAAAGGCAAGCAAGCATTGAAGCAAGAACACCAGGTTGTGGCCACTGGAACGTCAAAACCACACCTTAAACATCTTAACACGAACAGATAACTTGATTTTGGGAAAACACTTTGCCAGCTCATGCCGCGGCATATAGATGAAAGTGCAGTTGCTGGTACAGGGTCCCCAGCTGCTCTCAGAAGATTGTCTTATGCTTAATAGGTCCCAAACTAATTTCCTCTCCCAGCCGTGTTGCTTTACACAGCCCCTCTTCAGCCAACGAAAGCGGCTCCAGGGCACACCCACCTCCTTGCGCCGTCTCTTCCCACCTCCTCAGCAAGAACCAGCTGTGAACACCAAATGAAATAACCACCGCAGGGAGTGCATATGCACAAGACCGCATCCACCCATCCATCTCCCGGCATTGCAAAATGTGCTAAATCCTTAACAAATGAGTCCTACCTCCCCCGAGGAGCCCAAAGCCACGCTCTTGTACCGCTCTGAACCAAAGTAATCAAAATTTCCTACTCCAAATTTTTTTTTGCTATGAGGATAGGGAGTAAAGAGGGAGAAGGGTGAGCAGGGAAGGAAAATCTCTGCAGAGTACACAACCTGAGCAAGCAACCCCGGCCAAGGTCATGATTACAGGTTGGGACCTTCACCAAAGACACAAATGCACAGGTCCTGACTTTGCGCTCTGCTGCAATCACGCCATCATCCACAGGAACAGCAGAGGAGCCGGGCAAATTAACCACGGAGAAGTTGATCTTGTTGACAGTGGCTGACATCCACAATTTCAGCCCTTTGCAGCAAAGCAGGGAGGATACACTTCTCCCCACTTGGTTAACATAGCAACTGGGCACCAAGGGGCAACATTAACAACAGGCTGGCAGAAAGTAACTCGTACTTTCACCACCAGCATCGAATCGCCTTCTAGATACTGGTCAAGAGATGCTCTGCCAAAGCGAAGATTTGTATCAAACAGGTAGGGGTTTATCCTATGTGCACATAAAAGTTTGGCAGATCTTGCCTTATCCCCCTACAGTAGGGTCTCCAGATCTTACTCTCCTGGAATGTAAGTTGGCCAGATGGAGCTGCAGAGATGAAGGCGGCAAAGCTTGTTCCTTGCAGCACCTTCCTTCTTTGCTTCAACCTCCAGGGGAAGCGAGGGCATCCCCTGCAGTGCTGCAGCACAGATCCAACCAGAAAAGGACATGTGGACTTCACCCTTGGGTGCCACCCCTTCATCTGCTTCAAGGGAGGATGAGTCAAGAAGGTGGCAACCAGCGAACAGCCTCTGATGGGCAGAGAGACCTCAGGTGGACTCAAGAGTGGGAGACTATTCACCAAACTTAGGAAGAAAGCAGGAGGCAGAGGAACAGTTCACAGTGCCTTAACTCCAAGTCCCAAAGCTTGGTGGTTCCAGCACAAGGAGAAACGAAGGAGAAGCAGCAACGCTGGAGGCAAAATCCCCATGAAAAAAACAGTACAAGGTGTGCCATGCTCAGGAGCAAGCCTTCATCGGGGGACTAGAGAGCCCCCTCAGGTGCCCAAGACCAGCATCACTCTGGATGCATGCCAACTGCTAAGCAAGAACAGCAGAAACCTCCAAAGGAACATGTTTGCACAAGGTAAATTGGCACAAGGGATGCTCAGGGTTGACTTGGCTGCTCCTGTCACAGGGTACCTTTTCAGTGCACTCAAGCAACAACATGCAGAGCTTAAGCTCTCACTGAAGGCTTGGGAAATGGCCATCGTTCTGGGGTGCGAAGGAGCCTCCAGGGAATGAAAAGATGTCACAGTGCCACTGGTGAGAGGATGAAACTCTCGCAAGGAGCACATGGTTCAAAAGGAAGCCTTTGAAGACGACATTGGAAGCCAAACGGTGAGAGAAAGCTAGCAGCCCATCAAGAAATAACCAAGTAGCAAAACACTTTCTACACAAGGAAAGCAACCCATATGGCAGCAGGTCTCATCCCTCTATGCTCAAACGGGAAGAGGTGAGGACATCCTGGAGACGCATTGCAAGAAGCGGCTCTGCAGGTTCGTAAAGCAGGCAGGGCACAAATACACGAGCTGTGAGCTTGGATTCTTGTACAAAGCTTTTCCTTCCTTACTACACAAAGGAGCTAAGTTGAGAGCCAAAAGGTTGGACAACCCTCTGGGGTTAAAATAATCCCAACCTGGCAGAGGCACCTCCTTCCTCTTCTGCTCTTCTGCCCTGTGTTTCTCAGTTCAGTGGTTCCCCTCTGCGTTCATCCAGGATGCCATCGGGCCCTCAGCCCTCTCCAACACGTCTCAGCTGCAAGCTGGTTTGGCCCAGCAGCCCATCTTTAAGTCAGAGCTGAACAATACTGAACCTTTAGAGCGTCAAAAATCAGGAACCGGAGATACTTTACTGCATGTCTGGATTTTGAGAAGCTTTGTGAAAAAGCCACGTCCTTCCCAAGTGCTAATGTTCAGCGAGGGGAAATAACTCTCCTTCCCACTTGTGAGTGGATGTTAGCAGTCTACTTTCACTGCTGCCTGATCTTTACGCGAGCTCTTCACCATCCTCCCACGCGAATGCCAACCTTCTCCTAAGCCGGCTGCAGTCCTACCTACAGTCTATAGCTGTCAGCCATCCCGTTTCCATAGTTTCAAACACCTTTAAAGCGAATGATCCCCAAGCCAACCTCTCAAATTCATCTCCCACCTCAACTCAGCCCTGCAGGTGCCTCTCAGACACCTCTCGTCAGCTGTTTTATACCATCTTTGCGAAACCTCAGCAAATCTGTCTAAACATGTGCCATCACCCCTTTTCTCACAAGTTCCATGCCTCCGCCCACGAGGTTTCTCTCTCCCATTACCAAACCCTGCTTTGCATCCAAGACTTTGCCTTCTTATCCTCAAAACTCAGTCATTTCCACTTAAAATGTTCCTTCGTGCACATATTTCCATTACGGAACCCTTACCATTTTCTTCTGCCATTTTCCTCCTTGCACAAACGTTGTGGAGGACAGGGCACCCCGATACCCATCCAGCCTGCTCAAATTTCCTAATTTCCTAAGCAGCATTTCCCACCTGCTTTCAGCCCCTTCATATTCCAAACCCCATGCAATCCCGATACTATCGCAAGTTTGTCAAAGGCCAAAAAAAACCAAGTAGAGCCTTAAGCAGCCCGAATTATACAATGGGTATTTTTAAAGTACAAGCTTCGGCCTCTAAAATACCGTCTTTTATCAACTTACAACTCTTACGTGAACAGGCTCTGAAGGATACGGATGCCTTGTGAAGGCAAAGTGCCACCTACCTGGAGCTAGCTATGGGACACAAGGTGAGTTATCAAGCACAAGAGTCCTCAAAAAATAAAAATAAAACCCACTAACACCTCCTTCGACTTTGCTGTAGTCAGTACAACCCATACAGAAACATTTGCAGCTGGAAAACACAGCCCCCAGGTCGCTCGTCACAAGTCAAGGACATGTGCTCATCGTTCCCGTAAGGCTGAATAATCACACACAGGTTCGCACAGCGCACTCAGGCAAACGCATCTGCTGAACTTGCACAACCCTGATGTTTTTCAGAGCTATTCTTTGAAGAAATACAAACCTAAAAGCCTTTCTCCTTACTATGCCTTCAGACTATGCTTTTGTATAAAAAAAGAAAAGGAAGATGAAATAAGAAACAGGCAGAAAAGAATTACCTGTCCTATATTGCAACAAAGACACCAGTAGCTAGAAAGTCTGAAGGCACAGAAGAAAAGCAGAAAAATGAGAGGAAACACACAGGAAAAACAATGAAACACCATAAAAAAGCCCAACCAGTCTCAAAGCACAGGGGAGCGAGAGATACCAAAAAGGCAGAAAAAACAGGTATGTTTTTTTATTCTAGTAGACCTATCAGTTCAAAATAAATGGATTTTCTCATCTGCCTAGCGCAAGATGCTTTCAACTGTATGGAAAAAAAAAAAAAAAAAAGACCAGAACTACCAAGAAGGATAGATGTGGAAAGAAGGGGGGTTTGAGAAGATACCAAAGCCTAAGGTTGAGATGAAACCAAAGAAGCACAAGTAGCAAGCAATTCATATGATATTTTCCAGAAGACATCTTCCAGCTCGTGAAGTGCCCTGCCCTCCCTTTGTATCAGTAGCCTCAACACTGTAGGGTTGGTTTGCGGGGTTGGGGTTTTTTTGGCCCACCCCCTCGCAGGGGTCCGACACAGACACCCTCACCGCCCCATGGCAACGGGCCGGCATATCACGACAGAGCATCACCTTAGGGAATCTGGTTAGACCGATATAGAAACTGCATCAACTACCGGATGTCATCACTCGTTTCATAACCAAAATGCCAACCAACTGCAAAAAAAAAAAAAAAATTAAAAAAGTTTTAAGAGAGTCTGCTGCTGACATAATTCCTTCTTAAAATTTATAAGTCTGGCTGCAGTTTTAAAAAAAGATGCAATTAATTATTAACGATCACTCCATGGTTGTCTAAAGAGAGACCCGCATGAACCAAGCTGCTGTTTGCTGCCGACACCAGGGGTAGCAAAAATCTCACCAGGGCACCTGCGCTGCAGCTTTCAGCAGGGAAGTGGTCAGAGGACAAGGAAAACCATAGGTACAGGGATGGAGCACTCAAATGGGTAGTCATAAATGAAAAAAAAATATATATAGATCGATGTATTTACAGCAGCTACTCAACATACTGAACACCGTCCAGACTATGTTCCTTCAAGCTTCCCATACCTTCCCCCTCTGCTTTCATTTTCTGGATGAAAAACAAGCTTAACCCAAAAAAAGGAAAGTGAGTGAACGGACTGGGTAGAACCACCTGCTGTTTTATTGAAATGGTGTAAAGCCCTTAACTGTGTCCTTCACCTGCAAGGGCCAGACGCCACCAGCAAACACCCCGTGCCGCAGAAGCACCAAAACTACTTTTCCCCACTTCTCTTGCCCCCGAAGAGAACGGGCCACAGCACAAAACCTCCACCTGATATGCACATATTAATTTTTTTTTTTGGAGATGCTCAGCCAGATGTGATACAGGGCTGACGTTAACACCGGCGGGAAGGAATAACAAGAATTATCTAAAGTGACCCATTTTGGCGTGCTCAGGGCTCACGGGGTGCAGAACAGCGCCCTGGCTCCTTGCCGTCGTGGGAAATGCAGAGGCTATCCACAGAGCTATCCATCTCTCTTTCCTAGAGGCTCAAAGGGTAACCCTAACACAAAAGGAGAACGCGAATATGTTTTAAGTACTGGTTTGAAGTCTAGTTTGAAAATAGATGAGCAACAAGAAAAGAAGAAACCCCCAACTACGTACTTGATACAAGTGTTGAGCATCTCATTGCCGATTTAAAGCCACTTTTTAGGAAAAGACTTCGCAGGTTTGACTCGCGGCACATTTTTTCTGGAGATGCACCAGTTGACATTAAAAATAAGGTAACGCACATTTTGGAAAGAAAAAAAATCTCTTACTTGGGTGACAAAAAATGGTTTAGTTCCCAAGGAAAGTGGTCATGCATCTTGCCGCGACGGCATCACAGTAAAGGGTCTGATCTCCCTGCACGCAATCTGCATTTCCAATGCCTACACTTGTTTAAAGCTTCTGAAGGTAAAGGGGTTTTAAGCTGCCGTTGCCTTAAAAAAAACTCCCCTGACACACAAGGAGCATCCTTTGCTGTAACGATCAGGCTCAAAATTTCATGGCTTACAAGCCAAACGTTTTGGCTGACCGCTTCTATACTCAAAATACTTCAATAAAACACCCACACAGTGACAAGAATGAGACTTTAATCAGTTTTAAGTGGAGTTTTAACACTAAGAGATAAAGGGTTGTTAAACACAATAACAAACGGACATCTGATTTGTATGAGGCATTATCCTGTACATGTCATAACTTGGTTTTTTTGTGTATTCTCAGTGCATAGCATTACACACAGAGCCACTGTTGCACAGCACAATAGTATTTGAAGAGGCTGAATCAGAGTAAGGCTGCTTAACAGACTGATTTTTTTATTTTTTTTTCCTTTTAGTATCTCTATATATATATGCTATATGAAAACAGACTGAAAAAATTTGAACCGGCAGAGAAAGGCAGCTCTGCCAAACGCTGCAGTTGGAGCCCCTTTTAGTGCACAGTTCCACCCCATCCATCTGCATGCATGACACTTTTCTAACAGTATTTAAAAGGTAAACGAGGCACTTCGTGGCAACCACAGGCATCGTTAACATATTGCACACATTGGCTATGACTAAACATGGAACTTGCACACTAGCATCCTTTTTTGGGTTTTTTTTTTTTTTCTTTTTCCTTTCCTTTTCATTTTTTTGAAGCTGAAACATTTGATGCTGCATGTAAACTCCAGTTCGCAACGTGTGCCACGGGAACGAATCCAGACGCTATTTCTACAACTGCCCTTTTAATAGCTGTGGCAAATATTTTGAGTGGGGCTACCAATGACTCGGGGATGCTTCAGGCCCTGACCTTACCCAAGTGATGCCTTCAAGTCGTTTCAGACATGTAAGCTGTTGCACATCCAAAAAGGTTTAAGCGTACAGTCCAGAAACTCAAGGAAAGATTACCTACAGAATGCAGTTCAAGCTAATTATGAATACTGTCATAAATAAAAAGTTTTTAATAAGGACTCAAAAACCTTTCAGTCATAGTAATTCTTGTCAACTTCTATGGGGGTGGTAACTGAAATAAAGTATAGGAGAGTATGTATAATATATATTTATATATATAATATATATATAATGCCATTTTTCCATTTCCAATGACTACACCATAAAATGTAAGCAAGGCTTCTCAAAGACATCGAAACATTAAAAAAAAAAAAAAAAAAACACCCTCATTCCAACCTTCACATTCCAAAGGAAAAATAACAGTGCAAAAGCCCATCATGTCATGATTTCCAATCCGGCCCTCAGCGTTACATACCGGAACGGCACCAATCCAATTTTTATTATCCAATGTGGGACATGCAGCAGTGTCAATATCCAAATACTTTTACAGCATGAACATTTTTCTTTATTAGCCAACACAACTTTCAACTGTTAAAAAAAAAAAAAACAAAACCAACAAAACAGACAAGGTGAAACATGATTCGAAGGGTAAGAGTTAAACATCACGTCCCAAGGTAACCACCTCCTGCTCGTCAATAACAGTGGGAATAATGAGCGCTGGAACCAGCAATCTTGATCCATTAAACTATTAAAAGTCTAATTAAACCTGTAAGTCAGAAAATATTTATCGGCTTTGTTAGAAGTTAGACTCAGGAATCCGATGAGTAAAATTGACCAACAGATACCAAAAAGAAAGCACTTTAGACCTTCGTTTACCAATAGTAATTACTGGAAGTCCTGCCTTGTCTCATTCAAATTCTTACCATTAATGCTGTTGTGCAGGGCCCTTACGGATTCCATACACAGTTGTTACCTAGGCGAGAACACAGCTCATGAACTTCAACGTCAGCACCAGTTAAGTTAATTAAAAGGGGTGGGGGTGTGTATTACATCCTTAAAAAAAAAAAAAAAGTGTCGATTTGGGGACAGCTATTCATGGCATGCTTTAGAGAGAATTTTGTCAGCTACTTCACGTTTGTATGCAACAGTAGTTGTAGTCTTAAGTCATCTGCAGTCTGGGCACGTCAATTATAGACCCAAAGTGAATCTCAAGCCCTACTCCTGGTTATACCCCTACGAACAAATAATACAACACTGCCAGTTTTGAAATCTAATTTGTTGGGTGGTTCGTTGTTCGTTTGGTCTTCTGTTTGTTTTTCTTTATAATAGCAAACAATGTATTCGGTACAAGCTCTGCTTTTTAAAAGCACACATCTTCATATCCACGGGGTGTTGAGAATTCACTGCAACACTGGTTTCCTCTACATCATAGAATGGTTTAGGTTGGAAGGGACCTTAAAAGATCATCTCGTCCCACCCCCTGCCCTGGGCAGGGACACCTCCCACCAGCCCAGGTTGCTCCAAGCCCCGTCCAACCTGGCCTTGAACACCTCCAGGGATGGGGCAGCCACAGCTTCTCGGGGCAACCTGCCCCAGGGGATCACCACCCCCCAGGGTGAAAAATTTCTTCCTGATTTTTAGGTCTCCCCTCTTCCAGTTTAAAACCATTACCCCCTGTCCTATGGCTCCCCTCCTTGATCAAGAGTCCCCTCCCCAGCTCTCCTGGAGCCCCTTTAGGCACTGGAAGGGGTTCTAAGGTCTCCCCGGAGCCTTCTCTTCTCCAGACTGAACACCCCCAACTCTCTCAGCCTGTCCCTCCCAGCAGAGGGGCTCCAGCCCTCGGATCTTCATATGTAATGTCTGTTTTTAAAACATTGTAGGTACTGAGCATTCAAGTAAAATTCCCTAACAGTTAATGACTTTTTTTTAAAAAAAAAAAAGTGTGCAAAACTGCAAAACTCATTGTAATAGAATGTGTAAGGTCAAAGGGGTGGAACGGCTGACAGAGGTTTGATTGAATAAATGCATCACAAATCTTCAAAACAAACACTAACCTGGAGAATCTCCAATTGAAATTTCCTGTGCACCATTACAAAATATTTTTATCTTAATGAGGAAAAAAAGCTTGCAAGGCAGCACATGAAG
>NW_009646433.1:1528353-1531312 GCF_000708025.1 Charadrius vociferus | reverse complement strand
CAGGAATATGATTGAAAAAAACCATAATAATATAAATGTAAGATGTTGACTGATGTATGCGCTAATAGCATCTGACTTTTAGCACTGGCCTTGATTACACAGGAGATGGAGCAGCCATTACAATTCAGAAAAAAAACCCAATAAATCATTGTCAAATTTTGTAACAATTTGTTTCAAGCCCGTATTTTAGTTGATAGCCTCCACATTTGTATGGTTAAGTCATTGTTGCTGTGTTTCCTTTCTGTGACCCCAATAATTTTTCTCCCTTCATTTGCGGGTCTTTCGGATGTTGTGAAGGTTCATTCCTGTACCCCTATACAGAATCACTCCCTCTAGCTGCCTTTTCTAGCACCATTACACTTAAAAAAATAAAATGCACAAACAACAAGCAGTGACAGCGGCGACTCTTCAATTGTCCAGGATGAATTACGGCAGCATGCTAAAGAAAGGTGCATGTAAATAGCCGGATATGGTACACAGGCCAAGCTCCAGCGGACTATATTCCTTTCTGAGCATTACTTTCCATCCCCCATCCAAAATACATGCAAATAGAATGTAGTAAAACCTTCTAGAAACATCTCTTAGCCAACTGCAGACTTTTCTGTTGCCACACAAGTGCAAAAATAGGGGCAGGATGTGAACCTGTATATTTTCGGAACTTCGTTTGGTGACAGAACACAAAAGGAAAAATTCCTACGTATACACATTAGGTCTGTCTCCACTTTTATAAAACTGGAATAAAATGGGAAAGTGCCATGTTTATAGTTCCTAATTGAAGTTTTAATGTCCTTTTGACACAAAAAGGTATATACATATCAGCGCTACGTAACCTTTTTTTTTTTCTCCAACTGGACAAGTGTCAAACCCTGTAGATTTATAGGGCAAAACAAGATTGGTCAGGAAATAATTGTTCTCCTATAATTGGTAATCTGACACTATGTCCTTTTGCCATTTAAAAAGGTCCTTTTTTTCAGTTTATTCAAGTTTGTCACTCTTCGTGGTTGGTTTTTTTTGTGTGGGTTTTTTTTTTTATCTCCGATAAAAAAAATATTCAGACTTTTGTAATCTGCGTATGCTGATCTTCATCAAAAGGTTCATTCTCTGGATCAGAGTCAGTGGTGTCAGAGTATCTATAATGATCAGGTTCATTGTCACTAACATCTGGTGTTACAGAAGTTGAACTGCTAGCCTCTGGATTTGATGGCTCTTCTACTGTTTTTGTGAAAAATAGCTTCACCTGGGAAAGGAAAAAACAACATTTAAAAAGGGAACCTGGATTTTAACCAAGCACAGGTAACAATGCAGTTTTTAACGGTATGGCTCCTTTTCTGACACCGAATCACACGAGTGCTCTTCCCTCTACTTTGGAAAGAAGGAAATAAAGAGCAAGCTCTTCTGAGGTTAGCCAGCCTCTCATTACCACCCCGACAACATAAAGGACTGACAAAGCAGCAGGTTTTTCAAGCCCAGCTGAAGGACTTCTGCGTATCTGCACCGACCGCTGGTCCTCTGGAGTTACAGCAGCAGGACATACCCCTGCCGCCGGCCATGCCACACTAAGCTTTTCGACCACCCCACCTTCTAGACATCTGCGAGCACAAAAAGAGAACGTAGTAAGAGTGCACAGGAATGAAGAGAACACTCTCTAACTGGCGACGTGTGTGTGTGTGTTTTAGAAGTCTGATCCAAGCAACATTCCAACGAGCAACTATGACCATTACCTTCAAAAGAGCATAGCTGGGGTCTCACTGATATTTTATGAGCACGTTGGAAAATGCTAAAATTTTTAAAAACAAAAAAGACATTTTAAAGAACAGTGCTGGCAATGGCTGGTATTCAGCTCAAAGCTGAACTCACAGGTTAAGGTACCCCTGTGAAACAGGCACCTCTGCAAATCAACTCAGCAACTGCTGTGTAAAGCTCAGAGCTCGTGGCGATGCAGCTAGTACGGGAAAGATGCTACCTGGGTCTCTGGGTCTCCTACTACTCGTCTCTAATGTCTTCGATAAATACCCAAAACAGTCTTCTTTTACTCCCAGTCTCTCAACATCTACCGACTTCCAAAAAGCAGATAAACGTAGCGAAGCTTCTAGCTATGTAAGTGGTGGCAATAAGAACACATCAATTCAATTTCGACAGAGAGCAGTTTCAAATGGTTCCTCCATAAGGCAAGACAGACATATCAGATAACGTCATGCAGCTTTTCAGCTTTGTTTACACGTAATATATACTGACCTTGAAGTTTGGAGAGAAATATCTGTTGGCTTTGTCTTTATTTGCTTTGTCTAGATCGTTTTTTGTTAATGTAAGGATTAAATATTCCTTATCGTTATCTGAGCGCTCTGTACTGAAAATACCATCAAGTTCCTGATCTGCAACTAGACTTCCATTTTCTACTTTGTCTGAATTTTCATCCAGTCCTATGAAGAATGTATTTACCCAAAAGTGAAACATTTTGTCCTGGGGGAGGAAGAACACAAAGAACAAGCTTGCTTTAATATTCACTAGTAGCACATTAATTAGACTAATATCATCATCTGGTCAAAAACAAATCGGTAATATCAAACAAAACCTTTTTGGACAACAGTAAATCGTTGGTTACATTGCAAGCAAAGACATTTTCACCAATTCTCCGACACAATACGCAAAGCTCTATACTAATCAAACTCGGTTTTAACCAACTAAGCTTTCAGAAGTCACTCCTTATCAAATGTTGGTTTTAACGATCTATCATACCTACCAAAATGCAGATGACCATAAATTAAACAAGTGTTAAACTTGTAATCACAAGGCAGAGAGAGATTTTTTTTCTGCTCACACCTAGCCAAGCAGTAGCCAGACCAAACGGACAAGCTAGGTGACCGGCTTAGGTGACAATATTTATCAATAAAGTCCCACGGCTTCCCACCTAACAGAACACTTTTCTTTATTTTCATACAGGAATAGCTGCAATTGAGCA
>NW_009646433.1:1506783-1528332 GCF_000708025.1 Charadrius vociferus | reverse complement strand
GGTTTCTACCGGTTGGATGCTTGCTGACCAGTACTAAGATAAAGTCAGCTTCTGAAGGTGTCTGCTGTCCTTCGGCACAACGGGAAGTTTTTACTGAGAAGATGAGGCATTGACAGTAAGTATACTCAACTGAAGCAGATAGAAAGTTAGACTGACTACGACACTGCAACCTGTACAAAGAAGCAAAACATAAATCGATCAGTGATTTTAAAAAGTCACTGGAGAACTAGCTAATATCAGCCAGTGTATCACACGCTTATTGCTATGACTAGCGAGATTGTCATGAGCATCTGTCTCCACATGTGCTACTGAACAAGCAGCAATGTTCTGCTCTTGGCTAAACAATCTCTGAAGATGATATGCCCGGGAAGGTCACCTTTAAGCACTCAGCTAAACAGCTCCGTGGGATGCACTGTTTTAGTTGCTCTTGTTTCAGTTCTCCATCACTTGCCGTACTTTTGTCAGTCAAGAGCTGATGTTCCCAAGATCAACTACCGTTAGGCAGGTTGGTCTGACTAGCGCATTAAGCACTTCTCCATCTGAAACTTTGAGCTGCGTTTACTTCCTCTTTACAAATGATACTTTCTATTTTACTCTGATCCGAGTCTTCAGGCAAAAGATCCAAAATGCAATGTCTTCCCACAATAGTCAGTACTTCTGTTAAAGCTTCAGGGATGACAACGCTAGCACATACCAGAATCTAACATTTCTTGACATTACACAGGACCAGAACATGAACTGACTCCTGAGCTACTTTACACATTTTGGTTTACCAGAGAGATCTAGTTTCAATTTCTTATTGGAAAATCTAGGTCCCGCCCCATCTTCCTCACTATTCACCTCTGGTGGTAAACGGGGCAGGGGGGAATCAGAGGTGGAACAGAAGTGGTTCTAGCGTGTATCATATGAGCATGCCTCCCCGCTGAAAGCAATCTGGCACCAGCAAAATATCACAACATTTTCCCGGGCCATCAAGAAGGGGGCAGGGAAGACTGGATGACTTCTTAACTTATATTCTTCTTCCTCACAAACTAATAAAAACACGCAAGCACACAAATACTGGGAATTCAGAAGCGTCTGATGAAACAACTTCTACCCGCCTCTCTACCAAAGCTCGGTAAACCCATTTTCAGCATTTGAGGTAAAGCATACAAACACACCTCCAGCTTGCGTGCACTTCTCTTAAGCACCTAGGAGACCCCCAAACCTGTAAGGAAGTGGAACGGCAAAGACAAGAGTTAAATAATTCAGCCAGAAACACTTCTGGTAGTTAAGCAGCTATCCACTTCAACGCATGCCTCTCCAGCACCCTTGGGAATCAAGTTAAACTACCAGATTAAGATGCTGTAATTATAGTTGCCTTGGCAGACTAACAGATGTTTGCCACTGCCACCAAGTCCCTTCACGCCATCACATTTATGAAGAAGCCTTGTTGGAGCCCATCCATGCAAGGCAGGAGTCGGTAGCTTCTTGCCAGGCCCAACCTGCTCATACACTTAGCACCCTCTTCTTCACTAACACTACCTCAGAAACAGTCTTAAAAATGCCCACCCCAGGATCTGGAAGGATGAACATCCTGGGCAAGAGGGTTTATTCTTCTGTAATGCTCCATCAAGTCATCGGCTTGCCTGCTGGTATCTCATAAAGAAAGCAGCAGTAGGCAAAATCCCCATGAAGACATCTTCAGGGCAACCCGGTCCAGGCTCCTCCTACTCCCAGATGATGAGTCCCTCAGAGATACATAGTCCTCAGAGGAGATGAGATGGCTATTCCTGCTCAAACCAAAAGACCAGTTCAGGCCAAAACAGAAACAACCAACGGTATCAGCTTTCGACCTACAGAACGGGAAGGATTTGGAGTCCAGGTGCCGCCTGCAATAAACAGTGGGTAAAGACGAAGCCTGAGTTGATGTTTCCAGCACCCAACAGCTCTGTAAGCAGGTGGATATACCACCTGCAGTCTCACCACTGGTGAAGAGGCCATCCTTCCAGTGAGGATTCAGAGCGCATTTCCACACCACGACCACAGTTAAGGGAGATCCCACCTCTTGTAGCTGGGGTGATGGTACTGCTATGTTTCATCCTTCTTCAGGACCTCAATGCAGAGGCAACGCACTTTGGTGCTGGTCCCCAGTGCCACCCATGTCACCTCCAGGGAGGTCAGCAGAGGAGAGGAAAAAGCTGATGAACACGCTGTGGCAGATGGATGGAAAATGGCTTATACCAATAGTGCTGAAGCAGCTTTGGAGGAAAGCAGTGCCAAAGCAAACAAGGCCACTGGATGTAAACCAATGCCAGCAGAAGGCATGGTCTTGTCAAGCCTCACCTTAAAACCTCATCAGGTGGAGCAGAACCAAGAAGGATTTCCTTGGCACTTAAGGGCCTGCCTGAACAAGCAACTGCGGGGACTCAGCTTTACTGATAAGAGTCTGGAGAAGACAAGACAGATGGCAAACTTCTCACTGGACATCTTCGAATCTGTTTTCCTTGGGATAAATTTGCAGAGGTCTTCAGGGACTCAAACTAAACAATACAACTTGGCTGAGATGGTCATTTATCCTTTTATCTCCCTCCAGCTTTTTAAAGCATCGAGTTACTTTCCTTCCTTTCCCACTACACTAACTTAATTAGCTTCATAAACTAAGTTCATGGGTACCGGAACATGGTACGGCGACTCAAATCAAGTGAAGACTTGGTCATGCTTTTTTGGAATTAGCTCGTAAGGCTGTTAACTGTGTCACCGCTTTCATCGAAAAAAACCACCCTCATTAATTCAAAGTGAGGATTTAGCCAGCTCCAGCTAAAGCATCAGGCTCCAAGATATTTCATGGGAGACAATGAAGAAAGTTGATGTAATATGGGCTGAAGATAGGAATTTTAAAAATCAAGGCATGAGCTGAACTTGGAGTTTACATAGCAAATCACAATACCCGATCAAGTGCTCACAGGAACACAATTTAATGAATGGGCTTCTGAAAATGAGTATTAGCTAGAGGCTTTTTTTGAATGTGTTTTGCTTTGCTTCCAGTTACATCACAGGCATCTGCCTCAAAAAAAAAAAAAAAAAATCACAGATGTATTTCTTCCCATAACCAAATCTGCATCATAAAGTCTACAGTGCAGTATCAGACGCTTGAGACAGAAACTGATTTAATCACGCTATTTTGACATACAATAGTTATCTCTACCTCATGTAATTTTTCGGTTCTCAGACTGACAGAAAAATGCACCTCACTCTAGAGCTGTTATCTGCCTCTAACTGCAGACCGAGATCCAAATCCATGATCATTTAAGCCATCAGCTAGGAGTTCCCATATCCTCCTGAGAGTTCAATTTTGCAGAGACCTACAGGCGCTTAAAATCACTTTGCAGCACGAGCTAAGGGGTTTGGAGATGTTATCCAGCAATCAGAAGACGGAGATCATGTTTCAATCTTTTCCATGCTGGCCTCACAGTCTTCCTGTAGTCACGGCTGATGGAACTTCTTGTACCGTTTTCAGATCAACAGTTAAAAGTCTTCTGACATTTTCAGAGTTCATTCTTCAGTGTTTGCTAAACAGCAATCACCCATCCTCTTGAACTGTGTAGCAGAACTTCTCATCTACACAGACTCAAGAGATGAAATGGCATACTCAACAGCACAAACAATGCCGTCAGTCCTGCCTATGCTAGAGGCTGGGGATAAAACAGCAGTGACTTTCAAAAAAAAAAAAAACCCACACCAAGGTTTGCCCTCTCATCTAGACTGTGAGGACTCCTGAAAAAGGTCTCCTTTACCCCCAGGCTCTGCAGGCAGGAAGATTATGAGATCTTCTGTATTATTTTAAAAGCAGACTCTCATTGAACCAAAAGATACAAGGATACTCTGAAATACTTTAAGATTATCATGTCAACATCAATAACTGGAAGAAAAAGGCTCCACACAGGTACATGGAAGGGAGCTCAGAGACTACAGCAGCAGCCTGAGATGGAAGAACAGCCAAGCTCCAAGTCAGAGAAACAAAAACCCATGCTCAAAAAACCCCCAAATTACAAACTTCTGTCTGTCAGAAATTCATAAGTAACAACTGTACTCAAGCCTCAATCCATTTTGTTCTCGTATGAGCATGCATTTCATTCTTGAAAGGAAGCAGCTTCATCATACTGAAGAAATGGTCTAAGAATAAACAACTTTATTAGACAAGAAAAGACCAAAAGTTGTGGACTTACTAAGTGATGCCAGGTGGCTCAGATTAGGGAAGAGCTGAAACAGGGTAACTTTTTCAAAGCAGTCACCCTCTTATCAGCATCTTCCCACCAGCATCAATAATCCTTTGTTGAGGTCAGCTCTCAGTGTCCACTGAATTTGCTTAAATTAAAATAGGACACTTCACCGCTTTAAATTTCACATTGACAGTGCAACACTAGATGCTTAAAGCCACTTGATCATTCACGTTTGTTTTGTTTCATGCACAGTAAGAAGAATCAACACACATGCACTATCCAAGAAGAGCCTGATCAAAGTTGAGAAGGACCCTCCACACTGGAGAGCTCTGCAGACAATGCCGCTGTTCTTCAGAGGATTAAGAAATTTGAAAGCAAGTACAGGTGAGCAAATCTGGAGCCCTTCAGCTGAGATCAGTGGTATCATACACCAACCCAGACCCAGCAGGACAACACAGAAGTTTCCTTTATCTCCACAAATGAGACATGGCCATACTCCAGCCCGAGGCCCAGAACAGATCTGAGAATTACACTTTTAATTAATGTTATCGGGGTTTTTTATTAGGTTTCTTGTGGAAAGTTAAAATGCAGACTGGTACATCTGTGATGCCTTTATGTGTGTGCAAGAAAACTTGTTTAGCAGCTACCAACAAATCTGCTATAAGAAAACCTTGGAAGAGCCAGTGACGGACAACAGACCTGCAACTCCAGCTTTCATAAACACACGTGAATAAACCAGAATCTCTGAACGAAAAAATCCTGTTTCTCCTAGTTACGCTGTTCCTCATTAATTAGATGATCACTGCATAGAGGTGATCATCTTCAAAACGTGACAAGTCTCCACAGGGGAAGGCTCTCTCTTTTGGGCTTTTCAGTAAAACCTGCATAGAGTCGGTTTATCTAGGACAGGAACAGGCACAGATGTGAAACACTCGTACAGGGAAATGTGTTCAACTTTGTGCCAAGGTAGGTTTTCTGCCACAAATATTCACCTTTGCCCTATTCCCATCTTAGTCACTTTATGTAATGAGCCATCAAAAGGACTGCGTGGAAGGATCTCCTCCTCTAGTGCAAAGGCATACATCAGAGATGGAACATTTCACTCATTCTTGATACAAAGACTTCAGCAGTGGTTTCATCAAACAGAAGAACATGCTTACATCTGAGAGGATCCACAGACCCAGTCCCAGATGCCCTCAGTTTGTGTCTGCGTTTACAGTAGAGCTAACAGAGGTAGTCTCACCAGAACTTCGTGCCACCACATACCTACTTTGTTTTGACGCTTTTACGCAAGGTTGAGGGCAATTAAGACACTAGATTCAAGAGATCTTGGAGGCAGATTATCAAGGTGGTTTCTTTACAAAAGACTTCCATCGGTGAAGGGACAGTTTTTATCTCTCAGAAAAGCTTGCAGATGTGGAAAGAAGAGCTTTCACCATGTCAGCACTTCTTGGCCCTAGCTGTCCAAAAACACAAAAAAGGAGCGCCTCTGCACTATCTGCACAAAGCCTGAATAGTTAGGATACTTGATAAGGGTAGACAAAAACAAACAACAACAACAACAACAAAAAAATCAACCAGCTACTCGTAAACTACAAAGGGATTCTCAAGAAATGAAACCATGGCTGATACGACACTCTGAAATGAAACTACAGCATAGTAACACGCTCGCCGCGTTTCTGCAGACAATTTTACACCCTCTTGGAAGACCGAATTTGTACTACAGAAATTGTACACGATAACGAGGAGCTCTAGCTTACACTGACACTGGATCTCAGTGCTCTCTACAGAGTTGAAACAAATACAGGAGTTCACTTCTGGTGCTACAGAGCCAAGATCCAACATCTGAGCTGCGCGCTGGTATTCTGGGAGCTTACTCAGGGAGGGGCAGCGCAGCGCAATGCTTCCTACAAAGTCCATTCGCAATCCACGTGTTACTGAAGATGGTAAAGAAACGACAAATTCACAGTTAAGATAGGACAGAGACCGGGTAAAACAGGACACTGTCTCTGGTGTTTGGGTTTTGTTTCATCTCCTCCCTGCATCCCTCATGTCTAGCCCACAGTACTTATCAGGGTGCTCCTTTAAAAGTCTGTTCTCAAAACTGGCTCCTATGCATTGCAGTTTTAAATGTCAGTAATTTTAATGATGGCTTAAAGTAGAATTTCTATGTTTAAAATGCTTCGTTTTACAGTTCTCCGTATTGCATATAGCTGCATTGACCAACCAAAACATCTCATTAAACAGGCAGAAGAAGATAATATTCCTATTAAGAAACTGTTTAAAAACTTTTGCAGACATCAGCACATAGCAAACAACAGAACACGACATTTCCAGCTAGTGAAATTACACCATTTAACTAGGTAACAATACCTTGTAACTGGACAAGCCTGCAAAATAGCAGGCACATCTAGTAGGTACAATCTGCGTGCACAGTTGTAAGAGACTTATCAAGTATATTTATTTCCCAATCCACTCCAGTATTTTCCTATTTTTATGCTTTGCCTCTACACCAGATTCGCTCAACGAATGCTCTTAAGTTTTGTAACATCCGTTAAACAAAAGTCTTTATGAATAGTTACATGTTGTTAAGTAGTAAATACAAAGGCAGCCTTTAATCAACATGGTCTCATCCTCACCTTTTACTTTGGTAGACACAAACTAGCCCCACAAGCACCAGAATTAATGAAACCCAGTGATGAGGCGTTCATCTTTAAGAACTCGCTGACTTTGGCGTCAAAATAAGTTCTAGATTCCCCTCCTCCCCCCAGTCGAGGCACTGAAAAAATTCTCGGTTCCAAGTGAATTCTCTAAACAGCTCATGGCAAGGCATTGCAGCTGGGAACCAAGAGGTGGCTGAATAGATTGCAGAGATACTTCCACAAAGTGTGTAGGAACTCAATTATCTTGGAAATTCAACCAAATTTGACAGATGGGTCAACCATCAGCCAACAGCACACACACAGGATCTTCCGTGGCTGCTCAAATCTTAGGAAAATTTAGTGAAGCAAACAGCTGGAGTTAACTTACTCAGTGTGCGAGTCTATTTTTAGAATGAGAATGTTCCTTCCTCAATTAGATTACTCACTACTACCCGAACGACTGCAATACATATCCAGTATAATTTTTACCCAACCTTTGTACTTAATCTCACCAACTCTCAAAAGAATCCAGCTTTCATTTTGTGGTAGATTCTCTCCTTGGGAAAACTAGACGTCAAAGAATTAAATACTGTGATTACGCATTTCACTGAAGAATAACCAACGTCCCAGTCCTGCATCAGGACTCAACAACATTTTCCAGAAAAGTGAGAAAACCAACCTTTTTCAACATCTTGTTCTGTTTGTGGAAAAATTCCACTTTGATATCACCGCATACCGGCAAAGGTTGAGGGAATTCAAAGTACATATACTTGTCTTCACGTCTTGAGGGTCCTGAAGGGGAGGTGAATATCTTTACCTTTAGCTGGTACACCACAAACTGAGGATCTGCATGGCAAAACAAGAGCGTCACTTCGTAAGAAATGCCTTAAAGTGTCAAAAAGCACAATGTCAGTATCAGAATCCCAACCATTAGCCACAATATTTTGAAAGTTAAATAACTACCTATGAAAAAGTTAATCACCGCAGGGCATCAAACTTTGCTAGGTGTTACTGGAAATAACCTAACATATTTCTGTCCTTTGCAGCAACCATAGGGTTCCTAGAAAGTTGCTGGGGTTTTTTAATATAATAAGAAATGACTATATGAAGTGACAACTTCTTGACTTTTCTTTGCATATTGCCTCTCATCTCTATATTACATGGACGTAACTCTCTTGTCTCTTCTTTGAATTGCAGAGTTGGCGGTCACGTCAACACAAACCGATTTCTACTCCTACACGAACAGAACCGCTATACCAACAAAACCAAGGACAAAATTTAACATTAATACACAACCCAGCCAGCACTGACAGACTATACAGACGCAGACCTTAAGTCTGTCCCGTTAATCACCATCACCAAAAAAGCACTAGCCACGGTGTAACTTTCCAAACTAAATCCGCAGGGGTAACAGCTGAAATTATGAGGGTTTTTGGGTGCAGCCTAAGCATATTTTCTTTGGAAATTGCCAGACGCCAGCACAAAAGCCAAAAATATTACATGAAAATTTATTCAAAGAAGTCTTTCTGCATTTGCTCCCGACTTCTCTGTTAGTATCTGATGCAGACTGCTCTCTAGACAATACGCACTGAACCATACCCTGCCGTGGAGTGCGTAGCCACCCCGAAACCATCCCTGCAGAGCTGTGGAACTCCCTACTGAGCATCCACACACTATCTTGCTGAACAGCCTAGCCATAAAACTGCTACTTATCTCCCTCAAATCCTCAGAGCCGTGAAACCCGGTCATCCCTTTGTTTTACCCAAGGGGCACGACTTTGCTCGGTCAGTGGCTTTAAAACAGAAGGAAGATAACAAGGAAATCAGATTTAAAGTTATCATGTGTTGGTAAAATTACTACCATTGCAGTAGATAACACAACTAAAGAAATAACACAGACCACTGGTTTCACATTCTGAAAAATCACTGCAAACTCCACAGAAGCAAAATATTGCAGTACACAAAGATGCTCAAGTTGATAGTTACTCTCTCTTCTCAGGCGCTTAGCAAATCTTTCATTTATCCCAACATCCTGCTGCAAAAATAGCATGCTAACAGCCTGGTACGGACAAACAAGTTAAAGCTCACGCAAGCAATTCATGCTTGATTTTGCAAGTATAGCATAGTTTATCCAAAACCTTAAATAAGTGGTAATTGCAGAAATCTGTAACCTCCACACCTCTACCTTAGAGGCAGGGTTTTTTGGCAGAGGCTCCTCCCTTCCTCCTCCTCCTCTAAATACAGCTAGCCTGACAAGTTGCTTGCTTCTTCTGTGCATTACATGTTCAGGTACTGTCTTACAACAATATTATATAGTGCAATTTTAATCAAAGTCACAGGAGGCCCTGGAATTAATTACACATTGCAGTAATCCCCATACCAAAACCATTAGAAAGACTTTTTCCACTAACAAAAAATGAACACGCCGCACTAGGCAGTTACTGCCCTGTCATGCAGCCTGCAGAAGAACAGAAGTGAATTTGTATTTATACTTCAAAGTTTCAAGGAATCTGCTGTTCCTTAATGACACACTGTGTATCGGCAAACCAGATTAATTGTTTACAGGTGTATTAATACTTTACAAACCTCCATACAAAGAAAAGCTTACTCCAGAGTCAATTAGGTATTTACCCAGCTGAACCGATTTATTTATTTTTTAAACATCATGGGAAGAATGACGTTGTTGCATTTGAAGCCAACGCATCATTGAGCAAACATTTTTCAGCAACTCATGTTTCCCAAGAGTTGCTATATTGCAAAAAAAACCCCAAAAAATAAAAAAAGGCTTTTTATGAAATTAAGAAGCAATTATATATATATGGCATCACTTATCTTCAAACCGTTAAATACTTCCCAATTTAAAACTGTAGTGAAACAACCCTATGAGTCCTTCGCAGACTTCAACTTACTACACCTGGGAGGATGCTAGCAGACAGACCACAGCGACCAAGCAGATTTTGGAGCACAAAGTGTTTAAGTACGATCTTCTCCTCCACCAAGATGTGCAGGTCTTCACGTCACGTACCAGAACGGTAACCGTCACATAACTAAACCAAGATCAAAGGTCGACCTGTTTCCTTACGAGAGCTAACAGAGGTTAATGGGGTGCCGGGTACTTACTGCAAGTTCCGCTGCTGAACATGGGAATTGTTTCAAACATCATCTTGTGAAACAGCAGTGCCACTGGTCTGTAATCCAGGTGATTCTTTAACAGGTAGCTATAGTAGTACACGTAGCGCCTCTGACTGGGAATTGTCACTCCCTAAAGAGAGGGAAAACAAACGTCAAAAACCATCAAGACCATTTATTAACATCACTAAGAGAGCTCCCGCCCATTATCTCAGAATTTAACTAAAGGCAAATAAATCACGAACGAAAAGGTAGCTAAAGCACCTGGAATAAACACACCATCGTGATTTATGCTGAGTATACCTCTGCAGCCCGGCAGACAGGGTAAAGCATCTAAGCTGGCTGTGCCTAGAAAGCAGGGGAGCGCTGCACTGCTTTCCACGCTGCACAGAGCCCCAGCCACGCCGGGTTTTAGCACACTAACTCGTGACGACCCTCAGCGATTTCTTCCTTGGGGACCATCCTGGGCACTTTAAGGACTAGCAAAGACATAATCCACCTCCAAACCATTCCCAAAGACAGCCTCCGTATGCGTTCCCTTTTTCCATAGACACGTGTCCGCATCTCTTGTACTCCTCCTGCAGAGCGATGGAAAGGAAGCTGTTCCTTATCTAACACCAGGCAATTAATTATCCACCACTCCCCTGCACGGAACGAGCAGGACACTGGTTTTCCAGTTACTTTAGTAGGTATCTCCAAACATCCATCTCAAGCGATGAGGCAACGAATGCAGACTTTTCCATATCTTAAAAACACACACCTTGGACACCCTGAGGTCACGTAAAAGATGGTTTCATGCTGCCGGGTTTTTTTGCGGGGTAGGCAAGAGGCGCCCCGAACATACTCTAATTTGAAAGCACCAAAACAGGAATTACATTTTGACAGCAGTTTAAGTCAAAAGATTCTGATTTTGTTTGCTAATATCACTGCACTCACAAGACCGATGCTACCTTCTGAAGACAAAATGCCCTTCTGAAAGGTTTTCACAAAAAACAAAAGTGGAAAGTTTCGTTAATATAGGCCCAATAGCCCAAACTGTTAAATGAAAGACTTCTCAGTTGGATTACAACTCTGAAGTAAACACTTGCTTTGAGAAAATATAACCAAAGAACATTTTTATGACTGTTTTTGAATCAACTTCAAGTAAAGGAATAGTTTTAAAGCTCTTACAGCTAATATTTTCAAGCAAAAGTGATAAAGATGAAAAATAATTTAATTTCCCAGAAAATGCATTACATGGTTTATAACAACCCATAATACAACCTGCAACAGCATCAGTAAGTAAACTTCCATACTAAAACTAAATGTGAAATTGCAATGAACTGGAGATAAACAAGAGGTTTTCATATACAACTCTATGAGCATTTTGGTAACAAACCCTCTAACACAGTATTTCTACAAACTGTTAGTTCTAATACCTGCTTTACCTTACAACAGCCGTAAGCTAAGAGTGGCCACAGTACTTTCAATTCAGCAAGCATCTACTCTGCACAGATGAAAATATACACTTCCTGCCATTATTTAAAAAAAAAAATAAATAAAATGTTGACAATTATGCCTCCTTACCACTTCAATTGTTCTTAAATTACACAAAAGACTTTTCCTTACAGCACTTGTACAATGACCTTCTTAAGTAGCCTTCTACGCTGACCATATTTTTGGTTCAGATGTCACCTCAGCAGTTATCAGACCCACTTCTTAAGGGAGCTTTAAAGCTTGCTTTCCTGGGATCTGAGCTTCGTGACTTGAGAAAATCACAGCCTCAGAGCAAACCATCAGTAATTTGCCAATGATGCCAACCAGAAGAAAAACCATGCAGGTAAGGAAAACGCATCCTCCTCTGCTCACAGCTTCTTCATGCTGTAAAGGACGTGCCCCACGGAGACACCCCAGCACACCTTACCAGGACAGCCAGGAGTGGGACCAGGACGAAGGGAACACAGTCACTTTTACGGCTATATAAAGCGACGGTTGATCTCAAAGCAAAACCAGTTCTCAGCCAAGAGGGCAGTTTTATCCCTCCGGCCAGAGATTTTAACTCTCCAGAGACACAGCCTTTACCCTGAGATCCGAAGAACCAGCCACACTGAAGCGGAACAGAAAGTTCTCCATTTTCCAAAGGTCTGATTTCAAAGCAGAACACTTTCATAACAAGCTAATATTCCAAGAAGTACAATCAACCCCCTGCTTGCTTTTAGTCAAGAAGAATAAAGAACAGGGAAGCAGTTTTAAGTATTTTCTCCTCCAGAAGCTTACATTTCCCATTTATCACCATCATCTCTTTTTTTCAAATGGACATTAGATAAGCTTCTCTAGTCCCTATGCCAGAGTTTCACAAGGCACTGCCGAGCTGTGTAGACATCACAAAAATTGTCAGGTGCAGCACCTGGTTCTCCTCTCACCATAGCACGGGCAGTATTATGAAGAACAAACATTTGGAAGTAATATTCCCACAGTTACTTTAATAACGTGCCCTACTGTGAGAGAAAAGCTAAAGCTGCAGCCTCAGACTAGGCTTACGGCATCGGGTTTAGCAGAGGTTGTCACCTGAGTACGTCGAACACACAGGCATCAATTACAACAGACCAGCTCTGATACATCAGACTTTGGACATCTACCCTGCTCCAACAGCCATCCTGAGACTTCCTTGCACAAATTAATTGGTTTCCATTTCCTGGAAACAGTTCCACTGTTAAGAGCCGGTCCTAAAAATACAACTGTATGACAGTCAAAGAATGCTCTGGAATGGATCATCTCCAGCTCAAGCATTTGAATAGATGTTCCCAGCTGATACCTATCTGTTGAGTAGACTATCCTTCCTTCTGACTCTAATCCTCACCATAGAACCCTTCAAGGCAGAAGCAGGAAGAAATAAAGACCTTCTCCAGCTGTAGGAAGGTAAGTTGTCAGTCTTCGTCATCACAGTAGTATTTCAGGGTCCATCTTAAGGAAAAAACAGGTGATAAGCTAACCATTTCAAACAGTGGCAGCAACAGATTTTTAGAAGACTTCTTGGGGGGTTTACTTCTCCTCCAGCTCTGAAAACAGGCTGGACAATTACAGTTCTTTATCCAATTTCAGAAAACAGGTTGTCTCCCTTGGTTCAAAGAGAAAACAGAAATCAGTCCTCTTCTACTACAGTGGTGGTGACTTATAGACACAACCATTTAGCCAATACTTTCTGATCTTCATCATTCCCTTCTTCTGACAAAGCTCCCCGCACCACGCTGAGTTACAGAAGTCAAAAGAGGCAGCTTACAGAGGGGGGGAAAAAAGAAAAAAAAAAACCCAAAAGTTTTTGATCAGAGACAGATTTTTAGACTCAGTTCTACAATGTCTTATTCACCACTGCCTTTCCCAGGACGACAGTACATTAACGGACTATGTAACAACTGCCAGCCTCACCTACAACAACTCTCTCTTAATGGTGCAAAAGCCTCCGTGATGCTTCTTCTCCCAGTAGGCACTTGGGAAAAGCTTGCTACAGAAGTACTTGAGGTTGTTCTCTCCACCAATTAGTCATACTTCCTCTTGCAATTAGACTCACGCTTCCTGCTGGCATGGACTAAACCCTCTCGAGAATCACTTTGCCACGCACATTAATGGCAACAATGATTTTAGCTGTACCCTTCTGAGCAGCTATATACAGAGTGCGCACCTTGTACTTGCTTAAATAAAGAAAATTTGATACCTAATTAAAGCCAGTTTCCCTTCATCATACACAGGTTGATCCAGCAACAACAGAAAAAGCGCATTCTCTTGTCCCCAGGTGCAAACAGCTCTTTCGATGCCTCGTTTCCTTTGAGTCCAGGAAGTCAGTTATATAAAGGTGTGGTGAAGTGTCAAAATCAGAGAGCAGCACTTGACATATAACACTGAAATATGGGCCACAGGGGAAGAAAAAGCTTCCGGAACCTGCACTGGAATACCCGTTTATAAACGCTGCTTTAAGGATTATGTGGATCACATGCTGCCCGCTGTCCACATAAAGATAACCATGCTCGTGGAGCTGGGAAAAAAATAAAAATAAAAAAATAATCAACTCTTCCAGTGGAGACACTGAAAACAAAACAAAGTTGCTGGTTACAGACAATATTTACAGTGAAGCTAAACAAGGCCCTCACTATTCCTGTTTACCAAGTTCTCCCTTACCTCAAACATGCCAGAGGTACCACTGGGGTACCGATGAATACCTAACGGACCTTACCCTCAAGGCACTGAAGTGGGGAAATATTAAACTCTTTTTACAACAGGGAAACTGAGATACAACACGCTTCACTGTCTATTTGTTCAGTTTTGTAGTTTTTATGATCCAGCTCTTTAGATAACCTTCATCAGCAGGAGTTATCTACACCGTTTACTCACTGCACAGCTCATTCCTATTCACGATCGTGCAGTCTTCCCAAAAGCCACAAAGTTTTGATGGCAAACCTTGACACCGTCTCCGCTCTAGTATTACACCGCAACTATCTTCTCAGCGGGATGTGGAATAACAGCTCCATCTTGTAAAGAGAGCAAACTAAGAAGTTATTTGCTCCTTCCGATTAACAGCCAAGTTCTAAAATTCCTTATGCGATGCACTTCTGCTCTCAAGAGCCTTCAAACACGAAGCTCTGCTTATTAGAGGTCTGTGAAATTAATACTTTATGCAAATATTACAGGAACACGGAGAGGTCTGTACGTGAGCAGGGTGAAACTGGCCTGCCGGGATGATCCCCCTGGGCTGCTCCACCAACATACACATGGAAATGATGGAAGATGAGCAGGGAAGCTTGTTGAAGTGACCTTGCAAGTCACACCTTATCATATTTGGAGAAGATTTTAAATAAGGAGGTTAAATTCCCATTAACGAGGCACAACCATACCAGAAAGGTCCAACACACAGCTACTGCTAAATCTCTCCGTACCATTGACAAGGTCTTAAGAGAAAGCTCTTGCAGCCATGAACATAATTTCTCTGAAATGAGATTCCCACCCCATTTCCCTTCAGGAGAAGTACAAGAGACTAAATGGCAGCACCTCACGAAGCAGGCTCTGAGGCAGCCAATGTCTGGGCTTAAGGACCCTTTTATTGAAAAGGAGAATCCAACAACAGACTCTTCCAGTACACTCTTCCAGTAGTAGGGATTTTCAACTGTAATGACGACGCATCTCTAAACACTGCCACAAGACGTTAAGAGAACCTCAGGAGATGAACAACTCATCCGTTCAGGCAAAACAAGCTAGAATAATCCTCTTATTTGGGCTGAAAACGCTGAACAAGAGAGTTCTTCACTCATCAACTGCCCATTTGATGCAACACACAGCAGAATGCTATTTAAAAGGCTATTTAAAATGACCTGGACAGATCATCTTGAACGGGAGACAGGAAAAAAAACACACTGTTTTGGTGTTGTGATTAATTGCTACTGCTGCTTAGGAAAGCTTTTTCATTTAGAACAACTGCACCGATCCAACAATGTTAAAGTTAAATCAAACGAGATATGATAACTCATGGAAAGTATTTCTTAAAAGGCTCGACTATTCAAATTGACCTCAAGCAGGAAAAGCATGAAGATACAGGTAGGAGAACATAAGAACAGAAAATAGCTCACCTTCTTGTCTCTGGTCCTTACTTCCCCATAGAAATCTAGGGCTTCTTGAGCCTTTAAAAACTTGCCTCGATGCAACAAATATGCACAGATCATTACACCAGTTCGTCCCTTTCCAGCTTTACAGTGGATTGCTGCAACGTGATTGTCATCTTCACTTAGCCATTGGTCAAGATCTTCACAAAAAGGTTTGATAAGCTCTAGCTGTGGTGGGTTATGGTCTTCAAAAGGGTACTGTGCAACTGCAATGAGAAGTAGTAATTAATCTCAAAAGGAAATAACAGCAAGATCAATTAGACAGGTCAACTTGGTGACAAGCGTGCAAAAAATTTACTTTCTAAATAAACCCCCGTCTTACATATAGATATGTACTTTTTTTTTTTTTAATTCCAGTATTATTCAGCAATGCACTGCACATTATATGCATTGCAGACAGTTCTCCAGTAATACAAAAGCAAGCATCCTGCTCCAGGAAGAGACTGTTTCACACCGCTACTGAAATGAGCGGCACAGAGTCTGCATCTTCAATCATGAATTTTCTACTACTTAAGAGCGCATTGGCACAAAGAATAACCTTGTGAAACCCCATTACTCTAGCAATAATTAGACTACCTGCTGAGAGAAAACAGGGCCAGACCTCAGTCACTGATCAGACAACAGGAATTCTGCCGAAAAATTCTGAGCGCAGTTGGGTCTAAGTTGGGAACAAACACTCAGAATTTGCTCAAAGGGGTTTTGAAACAAAAAACTGCCACTTCCATATTAGAAAATGGTAATCGAAAGAGAAATTTCGTGTAAGGTACTTGCAACACCTCTGGGTTTTAAAGTCAAACCACCAAATTAAGTTGTCCTTTTCCTTACATGGATGCACACAAACACTTTTTCCATCTAGAGATGGAAAGAATTTCAAGCAAGCATGCAGGAAATAACAGAAAACTCAAGAGATCAAACAATAAGCAATAAGATAGAAGCACCCAAACCTCTGACATCTCAGATAAGATGACAGACAATGCCACGCTGACTGGCAGATTATGTGGGGCTCTACTACTTTCACCAGGAGAACAGCGCTTTATAAAGTGCACCCCAATTCTTGGTTGACAGACTTGGGATCTTAGAAATACAAGTCTGCTTCATTTAAAAAATTCTCAGCTAGAACCACCAGCTAAACCAGAACCACCATTTTCTGGTCTAAAAATTAATACATCTCATTTTTTAGCAAGTGTTTATATTTGTTTTGTAAGCACTACTGTCTTGTCATACATGCAAGGCTTCTTTTGATGAATCCCCAAGGACTTAAAGAAGCAGAAGTGAGGGATGAAGATACGGACTTCACTGCAGAACAAGTCTGAAGCCTTTGGGAGGTATTCACAAGGACAATCTATTCACTCACAGCACAGATCGCCCCCTTAATCTCCCAGGAGACCAAAGAGGTGGACCCGATAAAGTGAATAATCTTTGTTAAAGAAGCAGCAAAAGTTAAAAAACATGAACGTGCACTAATACACTCTTCCACGTGGAAGATCCAAAGACTCCCCAAATGATCGTTTTATGTGAACTCAGAGATGCCACCTTCTGCAGCAAATGTAAATGAAAGGAGGAGTTTATTTAGGAACCCCTACGAAAAGAAGGTGTTAGCAGATGCTGAGAATTTGTCCATACAACTTTGAGTCTGTCTTAACTACATCCAATAAGGTTCTCGTGAAGAGGAGAGACAAAGTAATCCTGAAAGAACAGCCTGAAAAATCCCAAGTAGTAACAGCGCGCTGAAGATGCTCTCCAAGATCAGGGGTCACAGGCAAACCTTGTGGTATTTTCTTCAAAGATGGAATGAGGAGCAGATGAAATGCATGCCCTGTGGTGGTGCAGAGCGATGAAGAGTCAGAAAGCAACCTTAGAAAACATTAAGCTGTGCAACCTTGAGCTTAGAGGGTGCAGGTCCTCCGTGGATTTTGGTTCCTAACACTGGGGCACACAGCATGGAGAACGGTTCTGATTACTCTCTCCAAGCTCCTAGATGTTACAAGAAAAATCCCATAGCAAAAAAGAAAAGAAAAAAAAAAGGAAAGCCTGTGGCAAAGCAGAAGGCAATTTCCAGCATGGAAGTACTTCAGCAACTGCAAAAACCCTGGACAGAAAGGTAGCATCCAAAGAAGATGAGGAGCATTCAACACTTGGTTTTGAATTTGATGCAAGAGCATCCAAGTTGAAAAATTAACTACTCTGGTGTTTCATGCTAAGTGCACAAACAAGAAGTTCCCTTTGGAATTAATTCACTTCAAGAAGATTTTAAAGTAGAACTGTTGTTCCTCTGCTAAGGGAAGCTCCGAGTCACCAATTTGGTTACCTAAAGTAACTAATTTGGAGATGAAAAGAAAGAAAGGCCACACGTAGCTCCCTACAACAGTGTTGTCTTATGCAGAGGAGCTGTGAAAGGTGTTGTCACAAACAACATTTCAGGCCGTGATTGAGTGAAGGGATCTGAGCACCCCCATAACAGAAACCATAAATTAAAGCAAGCACATGTCCTGGACATATTAGAAGCACGTCCTTTTCCTTGACGCCTTTTCTCCTCTTACCAAAAGTACTGTTCAAGCAGATCTTAAAGCACTTTCTTTCTGGCTTGTATGTATTGAGTGAGGTTTCAGGAGACTCATTCAACATCGTAAGAGCAAATCAGGAGCAAAGATGACTTCAAAATGAAAATGTCAGTCCTTCTATATTCGGACATTAAAGCATCCAATGACATTTTGGTAATGTTCTAAACACTCTCTTTACAACTAGAGGGACGGTTTAAAATAATAATAATGAAAGAAGAAGTTGAGCCCTTGCTATGATGTAGTATTAGCCAGTAAGGCCAAAATTTATTCATCTCCTACAATTATGTACACGCAAGTACCCCTTATTTCACCAGCCATTCTGAAGCATTGCACAAAGAGGAACTACAAGCTCTAGTACTGTGCACAGAGATGTTCCTTTGCACAAAAAGCAAAGGTAAATCTATATTTATTTATTACCTGGGGAGTTAATACTGACAAAACAGGTACACTGGTTTCCACTCACCAAGGGTCTGATCAAAAGTAGCCACTAAAAGTTTTCCCACTGGTTCTGGTACCTCTGCAAAGTGTCTAAGAACCAACTCATCTCAAAGAAACATCATGTGGGAATTAATTAATTTTTTTTTTTTTTGAAGCAACTGAAGGTTTATTCCAGATCTTCAGAAAGTTGTTTTATATGAACAGTGATGTAAGTGTTCTCTATTTTATTCTATCTATTTTATTTTATGCTTCTGCATAAAAACCAGACTTCTCTAAGCTTTACATCTGAATTTTACAATAAGTTTCCACACTGAACTTAACAGAAATTTCTATATAGCTCATTCTGCAAAAATTTGTCCAACAGTAGACTTCCGATTGTCTTATTAGACCTTGATCTAGTTAACTGTCAGGAACATACTTTTTTAAAAGCATCAAGAATATAACAAGTTCCTCCAATGACTCGAAGCACTCTGACATCATTCCTTGTGCCCAAATCCCCTACATTGCTATTCATCAGCTCCTCCTTTATACCTTCATCCAGAAACACTGAAGTTTAAAGAACAAATACTAGACAGACAAACATACCTCTGCAGTTAAATTTGGCGGTGTCATAATGTCTTTCAGCACATCTAAGAAAGAAAAATAGACAAGAGTTCAAGACAAGTCTCTAAGGCACTCCCAACATCTGTCACACCTTGGAACATACAGATCAACATATGAGAAAATCATGTATAAATCATAAAAGTGATGGATAAAGAGGTTACACAGAGAAAAACCATTTTGTTGCAGATGCACTAAAACATCTTTTTCTAAAAAGCAATTACTTACCCTATGGTAATTGTGGTCCATCAGCATGTTTTGGTCTGCGTGACTCTCAAGAGAGACATCCACACAAGTAATGCAGTACGCTATTACTGTTTAACACCGTAGTATGAACAGCTCCAGCCGCTCAAGCAGCTTTATGCTCCCACACAAACACACACAGAGTGACTATGACCTTAATTCAATTGACTCTGAACTCGAAACACATGTCAAGATCCCTGAACAACAACATGGGTGCTAGGGATGATGGGGATCACAAGGACATTTCAAAGACCCTTGGCTAGGGCAACCTAAGCAAGCATTCCTCCTCCAGTTACAGGACCGTACCAGTACCACCGGCAACTGAAAGCATCACTGAATACTGTAAGAGATCACTTGTATCAAGCAGAGATTGTGATACCTCAGCATTTGTTCTTGAAATTAGGTGAACTCAAAAAAAAAAAAACCCAAAAAAAACCCCCAAAAAAACCCAGAAGACCAGTCAGCCAGTTTTCCCCTCACAGACCCTGGAAAACAGCAAATTTCTGAAGACATCGGAGTTGCATCAATGTCTGTCCCACCACTCTGTAAGAGTGGTGAGCTAGCAGCGCAGCGAACCACGCTGCAGTCTTGCAGGATGACTTGCCTAAGGACAAACATCAGTAACTAGATACAAACAATCCAATCAGTAGGGCTGTAATACAGCCAAAACAACATGCCGTAAGGAATCAAGCTAGATGAGATGTTGGGGGTAAGGCAAGAAGTGGATGCTCTCCATAATTTTCCTTGGAGTTGCTCTCTGCAGGCAAAAATGATGCGCCCCTACAAGATGCAAGTGGAAATGCTGTTGAAAAGGAAAACGAGAACAATCCTGCCTCAAAACAACAGGACTCCAGGTTGATTGGGAGTCATTTCAGTAGACAACACACATCTAAACCTTCTGTTCCAATTATAAACCTGTGCTCTTCACAGGGTTCAAATACCCAAAACCAGTTTCAGGCCTAGTATGAACTTATCTTTCCTAAATAGCTATGTTACGACCGCAGCCTTTGGAGCCGCATGGAGCTTACTTGACACTTTCAGACACGTAAACTTTTAGGCTCCTACTTGTATGACTGTTGCACATAACCGGAGCCTCGCACGTGCTGCATTGAGCTTTGTCCGTGAGACTCAGACGCCAGGGACAGCGGCAGGTCTGCTGGGCTCGCGCATGCGCTCAGCACTTCTCTTTCTCTGAATTCCAGAGCCTTCTCAACCCCAGCCTCCGCTAGGGAAAAGTCTGGTGGTTTTTACAGCTCTGATCACATTGCTGACACCTTCTCTGGGTCAGAAGGGATACACAGCAGGTTAAGCTGGCAGGTGGGACTCCAAAAAAAACCTATTATCTGCACTCGAGAAGAAAGGTTAGATGCAGCATGTATACCCAAGGAGGAGTCATCACGCCTGGAGTGGCCACCAGCAACGCTGGGCAAAGCTGCTAGGAAGCAAAGCAGTTAACCCAGAGCATCTTATCCAAGAATGTTTCCTTCTTCCTTTTAAAGAAATACCCTATTCAAAGGGGTAGTAAGAGATTAAAGTCTTCAAAACAGAAAAAAAAAGTCCACATATGGGCAAAAAAGCCTTCAAATTTTGAAGTTTAAGAGAGTACCAAGTAGAATGCCATCAGGGATAAAAAATAGTTTTGTTGATACCAAGGATGGAAACTGAGCACAGAAGATAGCCACGTCACTCTTTATGCCCTCTTAAGGGAGCTGCACACAACAAATGCGGAACTCCAGACACGGCTGTACGAAATATACTCCCATTTTCTTTACACGGAAAACGTGTGTATCTGCAGCAGAGATCCCACGCACACTTTAAGCGATGCTTCCATTGCTTAGCGTTTCAAATGCATTTGGGTTTTTTACAAAGGCAAGTGTAGGGTACTGCATCTGGGGAGGAATAACCCCATGCACCAGTACAGGTTGGGGCTGACCTCCTGGAGAGCAGCTCTGGGGAAAGGGACCTGGGAGTCCTGGGGGACAACAGGATGCCCACGAGCCAGCAATGTGCCCTGGTGGCCAAGAAGGCCAATGGCATCCTGGGGTGCATCAAGAAGAGTGTGGCCAGCAGGTCAAGGGAGGTCATCCTCCCCCTCTACTCTGCCCTGG
>NW_009646433.1:1483692-1506528 GCF_000708025.1 Charadrius vociferus | reverse complement strand
CTGCCCAGAGAGGTGGGGGAGTCTCCCCCTCTGGAGCCATCCCAAACCCGCCTGGACGCTGTCCTGTGCCACTGCTGGAGGTGCCCCTGCTCTGGCGGGGGGTGGCACTGGGGGAGCTCCAGAGGGCCCTTCCGACCCTCACCAGTCTGTGATCCTGTGATATTCTATTACACCTGTAATACAGTCAGCTCTCCCAATGAAACCTGGAACATTTTTTTGGATTTTGGGGATGGGTTGGCACGGTTCTTGTAATCATCCTTAAGATTAAAGCAAGTTTAAAGCAATCCACATCCTAAGTGCCGCCAACCAGGCACCGTTCAGATCAAAACCATGATCCCACTGATGACAGGACTGTAGGCTACAGAAAAGATGGCAGCCTGTGCCAAAGTCCAACCCCACGTATACAGAGAAAATATGCACATAAAATCCACATAGTTCACTACAGCTCCTTCCTTTAGCTATCTGCCTGTAGAACAGTTAAAAGAAATATACTGGAGAAGATGGAGATGATTACAATAGGGGAGGTAACAATCTGGCAGTATGTGAAGTTAGGAGATGAAAGTGGAAGAGCATCTTAAAATAAAGAAAAATATTGAAAGGAACACATGAGAAAACCAACAAAAACAAGAAACTAAATGAAATTGAACCCTCAAACATTCACTGGGAAGTTAAAAGCCAAGATGCAAGGATAAGGCATAACTGACATCATTTAGCATCCCTTCAGAAAAATCTCTCCTTTTAAACAAAACTGCTCAGTACACACGTTATTATCAAGTTCATATAACAGCTACCTTAAGGGAACTCAAACCTCATGACAGCGTTTGAAACAATTCTGAATATAATCACGTAACTCCTCTGAACTCCCACCTTCTTTTTAACACAGACAATAGGCTGATTATTTACAAAGGATCAGCTTAAGCTGAAGAGATGCTGTTCTCCGAAATACCTGAAGGCTGCAATTTCTTCCCATCTTATGACCAAACATTGCAACAATTCACCTAATGGCATTTATGTACTTAATGTGTATAAATTTTGGCTGCATAAAGAGATAACCTGGCCTTTCTAGCCAGAGATGTACAGTTTTTAAAAGCTATGCTTTCCAAGCTGTGCAGTAATCACTTGGATCTTCATTTGCAACCGATGCATGCTTTGGGGAAGAAAAAAAAAAAAATCCCACACTTTAAAACGATGTTTCATCCTGCAAAAGTTTTCATCTGAGGGCGAGTACAGTAATTTTAGGAAGTTCCACTTGTGATTGTTTTGAAGTCAGCAACAAGGAAAAATCAATGGGGGGTTCTGGCACTGAAAACTGAGAAGTTAACATTTTTATATGAAAAAATGGAAGACAAAAACCTTTGGCACACCTGGACAAGCTCCTTCCACAGTCAAAAACACAGGTATCAGCACCGTAAACGTCAAAAGCATTTGTCTCATCCCATCACTCTTCTCACCTAAAAATTTTGAAGTTGTTCCTGCATAGGGTTGGGGGATTTGTTGTTGCTTTTTTTTTTTTTCCTAAAGTAAAACGAGGTTGCTAGCATACGGCAAAGCGGAAACTTTTCAAGCACCACCTCCCTGAGGAGCTACTTGCTAAGATGCAGAAGAGCCTTACTAAACGCTTAGCTTTCTGACCCTTGAAGTTTACACACAGCGTCCTGTTGTTTTTACCTGTCACCTCTCGAGGCAATTCGAAACGACAAGCTCAGAAGTGCCACCAAGACGGCATTCATTAAAAGGCTAATATTCTGGAGAGCTGCTAGGTTGGAGAAAATTATTTTGGTACTGAACTGTATAAAACCCAACCAATTAATTTATTTTAATGCCTATTTTGTTTACATATCATTTTTGTCGCATCCTACCCCAGGCCTTACAGACAACGGCAATAACCAGCATACAACTTCTCAGCTTCTAGTATCACTTCGCTCCAACAACAGGCAACAGAGTTGCCTCATGCATAGTCCTTCAACTAATTTAGAGGCATATTTAAATATTAACTTTTACTGGTCGACAGATTACAATATAATGCATTGCCTGTATTTCCATACTACAGTAATTTTTCCATTAATTGCAGATAGCCTGAACAGCTCAGAGAATCAATAAATCTTCAACTTGGGTTTCTGGGAAAAAATGAGGGATAGAAAAACCATGACCTACTTTTCAACATCAGCTGACATCACCAAATCATTTATACAAATGAAATTAGCCTAAGATAAGGTATAAAGATAATGAAAGAAGAAAAAAACAACAAAAAAAATTCCCACCTGTAACAAGAACAGCGTTCTGCATAACTATATCTTCAGAAGAAAACATTACGCTTACAGAAGTGAGTAACCATCACATTACCAATTCCTGCAATAGTTTTTTTCAAAGTACTAAACCAGGACAGTCAAAAAGAGTGAAGATGCAAACAGAACCTGGGTACCAATACAGTTCGATTAAAAAAAAAAGAAAGAAAAAACCCAAGAAAATATAAATTTGGCAATTTCTTCACTGTGGACATTAATGCATTAATAGAAAGCCTGCTGTGAATTACTTTTCACTTTTTAATCACATGGTACCAGCTCCAGATGGGCTAGATGCCAAGTCATTTAAAAGCGTTCAAGTAATATGAATACACACCAGCATTTCATTTAACCTCGCTCAGCTCCACTAAATGAAGTAACAGTGCTCTCAATCAGGCTTAATTGTTTTAAGAAATGTGCAAAACATCTCTAGCTCCGCTTCAGTACAGCAACAAGCCACTTTCACTCATAAGCTATTTTTAGAAGTCATTATTTTGGAAAAATACATCTATAAGAGCATACTTACAGATTGTATATCTTGTAATGGTTTTTATGCTTTGAATCCAAAAACCTTAAATAGAAAAAAAAAGCGTATATTAATATACATCGCAATAATGTTGGACCTTAATTTGCAGCATCATTAAGGCAGCATCCAGCACGTGCGGTTCCGCGTTCCAAGTCCCAGCTGGCCCTGCAGTGCCTCAAAACCACGGAGGCAACGTGTTGCAAACCTCGCTCCTACAAATAATCCAGCAGTATGGATGCAACCGAAGAGACCGAGATCTGACCTGCAACTGAGATATTTATTGTATGGACCAATCTGCGCTGATTTCTAAGATACCTGCACATCAATATATTAAGCTGAGCAAGGGTTGTTTATTTTTAAAGCAGAAAGCATCGATTACAGAAAGTATCTGTAAACACCTACTTCCAATTTAATCACCTATGCAAAATATTTTGCCACTGTGGGGTTTCCAATGAAAAAAAAAAAAAAAAAAGCACAGTTAAACTAACTTTCGTATTCCAGTCAGAACGGCCAGAATCATTTAGTTTAATACCAGGTTTCTAAACCGGCCGTTATTTGCCATTGAACTCCAAGGACAGTGCCCAATGATATCCTGGGTTTAGAATGGAGGAAGACGACCACTATCCTTTTTCATCCTCATTTCATTTTCATGCTTACTTTGTAACAAAAACTTCCCATACAAGCCTCGGAGAGCCAAACTGCAAACATGATTCATCAAAATTGCCACGATTACATATGATGTGTCACCTGGCAATGTTCAAGAAGAAATAACATACAAATGTTTACACTTAACATCATCAACAGTGTGTATCTGCACATCAGCCAGAAGGAATTTAATTAGCCATGACAGAACATGCTGTTCGAATTGAAAAGAAACACTAGCTGCTAAAATCCTGGAAAGCTCAAGCGAAAACAAACTCTGGTTATCAGTCATAATATTCCAGAAGAACCTAGAAGAACTCTGTGGCTAAACCGATGCGTTAAAATAAGAACAGATGTGAACGCTCCTCGTGCGGCATCAAGTATGAGATTCCAATTTCATTGGCAAAAGTATTTCACGACTCCCACTGGCACCCCTGGTGGCAGACTTGGAGAGATTAAGGAAGATGGTGGATGCGGCGATTTGTTCAGGAGATGTCCCCACTTGTTTAAAACACACAAGGAGAGCTGACTCTGCTTCTGCCACTAACAGCCAAAAGGCTGAGCATAAGCTTTCACACAAGTATTTTTCTATGGACAAAATTCCATCCAAAACCTCTCCAAGCATCAGTCACAGGAGACAGCCAGCAGTCCAGGTCGTACTTCTCAACCAATATCAGCATTAAATTTGTCAGGATACCAGCTCTTCAGAAAAAGCCCACTGGCTCAATACCAATTGCTCCGGAGCTCAAACACAGTGAATTTCTGCATAAAAAGCTCTTGGGAAAAAAAAAAAAAAAAAAATCCACCATAAAGAGACAACAGGAGCAGATGAGGTCCTGCTGACTGCAACATGCAACGTTCTGCATGATCACATTTTGCACATTATTCTTGTTTAAAATAAGGGGCAACAAACATAACACTACTTTAGCATCCAGTTCCCTGTGGCCACTTGATTTATATCTCTCCATATCTTACTTTGGTTGATTACACTTTTAGGTGATCACTACTCCTTTTGATCGGAGTGTTTATGGACAACTTGATAATTACATAGTCATTCACTTTCAAGAGTCTAATTTACATGTACCTACATACTTAACCAATAAAATATATTTCCTTCATACAGAAGCAACTGAAATCAATGCTGCGAACGGAAGAAGGCATCCAAAGACTACTGCCTATCATTATTTATTTGGATTACTGCCATGTCATTTAGTCCAAGTCCAGCCTTTGCCCTTATCCTACAATTTCTGAAGGTGGAGTCCACCAAACACCGTGTATTTCACGTAGTGGATGCAATGCCCACATCAACTTAATGACAAGCTGGCTCTGACTGCTGCCAAAGGAAGATGCCTAGATAGTTTGAGTTTGTGGGACAGCCCTTAACCATCCTAAAAAGATGGCAAACGCTTTTTCTTGCGTGCAAACTGTGTGCAATGATACAATTAGAAAACACAACTTCATGCCTCCGTTAACAATTCTACCAGAGACAATTCTAGCAGAGACGTACACACTCTGCAAGAGTATTTAGAGATTGCTATGCTGAACCTCACCGAGATGACCAGCTCTGGAAAAGTGACTTCTCCTCACCGCTGCATGACAGAAGGAGGTCGCTTCCGCAAGCCTGCTCAAATCCAGCCTCTGACATTTTCTGTACCATTCGTGGATAGCGAGCTGCATCGCGACGGTTAACTACACCAAACCGAAACCCCCTCGAACTCATCTGAAGCTAACTGCAGCTGCGCAGGGAAGTCGCTGACTCTCAGTTGAGGGTTACGATTCCTCCCAGCGTGGGAACCAAGGAGCTGTCTCAACTCATTTCTGTACAAACCTGGATGCAAACAATTACCAGCAAAATTCAAGCACCGCCAATTCTGCCCGCCAACGATTATGAGAAACCTTCTGCGGCATCTCAAACCTGGGTGCGGCACCTTCTTGCCCAGATATACCTACTTCCAACTTCACAGCACAACCATGCCCTGTACCGCATTATCCCTCCCATCCCCAAACATCAAGTCTCTTGGAGAACTACTGAACTTAGGACCTCAAATACCCAAGACCTCAAAAGCATCACACGTGACTTAAAATCAGAACTTGGGATGCTAAAACCACTAACATTTGGCAGCTCCTGCCGAGTATTCAGTTTTTAATGTGACCTCTCGCACTGCATTCCCCAGATTTGTCGACCAAATACATCACAACGATGCCCCTAAAACACTAAGTACACCTTCCACAGTTGTACCCAGCAGTTCCGAGTAGATAACTACTTGATGTTAAAAATGACAACCTGTCGTGTTTTGTGTTTCTTTTTACCAAGTGTGCTATAAAGCATCACCAGCAATAACAAATTTTAGCTGATTCTTCTCCTCATCCACAATTATTGAATGTAAAAGATGTAAAAGCCTTTATCTCAAGTCACCTATATTTACTACTTTCAATCTAAATTAACTTATCAAGCACTTCATTTATCGATTGAAGAAAGGATATGGGCAAATGTATCAGCTATCTGAGGAAACTCTCAACACTGTGAACAAGGACATGGACATCTTTCTAAGAGCAAAGAACCTCCTTTTACTCCAACGTGACTTAGTGAAGTCAATTTTCATACTAAAAAGCAGATCACATGTATTTGAGACCAAGCCAAAACAGCAGCCTGGCCTAAAATTCTTGAAAATAGCGTTTCTGTTGTTTTCAGCACTTTTCAGGAAAGCTAATAAGGCAACATCTACGAGATGCAAAATTTGTGCCGTTTCTACGAGTCAGACCACACATTCTTTCCTTAGGAGAACATAAATGAGTGCAGAAAAGGATACTTAATATTTACAAGAATAAGGTTAAGGAAAATAAAAATAAAGCCTTACCTTACTACATCATCAATGTTGTTCCGGTATACTCCTTCAAGCCTCTCCGCAGGAAAACCCATAGCAATTATGTTTGGATAAATATCTGAACGTGCAAGTTAAGGAAACGTCTGCAAAGCACATGAAATTTCTACAATAGCATTAAACAGATATTAATCAAACATTTAACCGTATCAAAGTCAGAGCAACAACTCTGACCGACTCCCATAACAATTCAGCTGCATATATGCAGTAATAAGGAATCTTTTCCAAAAAAAAAAAAAGCTGAGAAAAAGGTCGGGGGAGGGAGGGAAACTTTTGAAAACACAACACTGACCACAGCCGCTGTAACAAAAATCTCCTTACTCAAACAGGTAATTTATTAGAAGTCCGTGCTATCAAGCAGCCGATTGTTAACATCCATTAGGAAGGCAAGCCACTAGAAAAGCAGAGTCAAGTAATTCACTTTTATCGTACATCATCTCACGCGAATCACCTAAATGCTACGCGCTGGTCTTTCTCTACAGTTTGAGTGCCATATTGAATCCAACGGGAAACTATTAAAACAGTCTGTGTGACTAAACTGCAAGACAGTCCAAATTAAAACCCATGTTCGAGTCCCCAGTGATCCCAAAATAGGTGTATCACACAAAAGAGCAAAACAAACAAAAAAAGTGTATTTCAGGCAAGCAAGACCTGGCAAGCTTACATTGAACAATAATGTTTTTATCACTTTTCTTGATTTCTACATAACAGACCACTACAGCAGCCTAGGTAGCCCTGAATGCCTACGTGTAAGATATTGCAGTAGATGGGACTGTACAGATCTGAAAAGGATTATCCATCTAATTAATTAAAAAAAATATATATTCCCCACTTCGGGAAAAATATTCTGGTTTCTTATTCCAAACTACCTGTAATTCACTTGCCAAAAGCAACCTGAGACAAAGAACTTGGGAAAAGTACCTCTTAGTAAAAACAAATTAGCGCTAAGGGAAAAGGCCAAGTAAAAATATTATGTTTACATCCAGAGCTGATGTAGTAAAGAATTCAAAACAAATTGCCAGAAAATTACTGGTTGTTTATTTTCCTGGTGGTGTAATGATGTATGGATTTTAATTTATTTTTTTTTTAAACAGAACTCAAGAAAAGAAGTTTTAAACATTATTAGAAATTATAATGTAGTGAAGAAGCTTCACTGAAAAGCAAAACAGAAATGAAACTAACAGCTCGAAAACAGACCATACCCTACCACATTAACATACTCCTCCTCAAACTAATTTTAGAAGGAGTAAGAACAAAGCATGATATGTTTGAAGCTGGCCCTGCTTTAAACAAGGGGGCTGAAACAGGTGATTTCCAGAGGTCCCTTTCGACCTAAATTACCCCACAACTGTAAGAATCATTTTTATTTTTATGGTTAAAATCTAACAAAGCTCCAAAGAGTAATCATCAGAATGGATGACACTGCAGCAGCTTCCAAGATGTTAATATTCCAGTTACTTGTACACAAAGAAAAGCCTGAAGTAGGATACAGACTCATTTACTGCAGCCTCGCAGAATTCCCACAAGCCTAAGTACTCACAGGGAAGCAGCAGGGACCAAGTTCCGCATTTACACAGTTAACTAGAAGACTTAAGAAAAACATTAAGAACTGAATACACGGAAATAATGTTTTCGGCTCTCAAAAAAAAAAAAAGAAAAGAATTAGCATTTACTATGTTGTAATCCAAGTATTAATAGACATTGGTCTGCCTGGACTATTCAAAAAGATGATTTATGCAGACAATGAGAAAAATATGAAAGCTTTTAAAAAATCCAAATAAATAGCTATAGCTGCCTTAAATACAGACACTGAAAGGGGTTCTTGTCTGGTCTCCAAATTATTCTGTACTTGCCCAAACCCTAAAAGCAGCTTACCTTTGAAAAAAAAAAAAAAAAAAAAAAACCAACAAAAAAACACCACCCCAAAACCCCAAACATTAAGTTGCTTAACTTTCAGAGCTTGTGATAACTTCAGATACTATCAAATCACATAAATCTTAAACTTTGAACTTCACTCTGAGTGCATTTTACTCCGCAAGCAGTCCACACCTCTTTGTCAAATTAACAAAAGGCGCTATATAATTAACAATGTACTTACTATTTTATCAGTTACTACTTGCCATAAGCAGAAGAAACGGGCTATAAATCATGTCCAGCTGCTCTATGCCCTATTAGCAGCGAGTTACCTGACTTTCAGCTCGCACACCCCATCACTCCCTCCCCGTTCTTGGTTTCTACCTGCTGCCTGTTCTAGCATTTATACTCCAAAGCACCTCCTTTCGTGTCCTGCTCCGAGCAGCGGGGCTATATAAATTACCAGAGCAAAACGAGCCAGTAAAATTAGCAAAATTAGCCTCCTTTCCACAGCACTTCTCTGTAGAAGACGAGCGTTCATGCTAGCAAGAGGGGTAAAATAAATTCATTTTGACGCACCACATCAAAACAAAACTCAGTTTCATCTACAGTATCACACATGAGAGATGCCCAAACTTCACCAAATTACCGTGCGACTTGCTCAAATTTCTATTCGCAGTCGTGAGCTTTACTACACGTTTTTTTCTGTGCAGTTTGTGTTCAGATGCTTTTCTTCTGCTGTTGGCTTTTCCTCTCCGAGAGACTCAGAAACGAGACACTTTCCAGGATTCCCAGCTGGTGCAAGATGGAAGAGAAGCAGACAGACACCCCAAGCGAAGGGAACGGAACATCTTAACAGCGGCGTTTCCAGTTTGCACGCTCCCAGACTTTCTCCAAACACCAAAGCCTCAAAATATGCAGCCAGAGAGAGATAAAAAGCTCCAAAATAACCCGGGCGGTCTCACGCTTTTGGAAAGCACAAATCCCCTTTTGGCTCCCACATCTCATGCGACCCCCTCTCCCCTCCCTCGCTCCTTGAGGGCGATGCACGAACGGTACACGCACAGCTCGCAGGCATTTCATCTTTTAAAACAGGAGCAAGCCAGCAGAATTGGATGCTTAAGCTTAACCGCGCACCATTACAGTTGCGTTTTTCAACCCAGAGCTGGTGTCGCGAAAGGTGTTCCGTGATACGCCAGTAAGCCAAGAAAACGTTAAAAAAAAAAAAAGACTTCAAATGGGGGAAGCGGGGGAGAGTACGAATCAATTTACTGATGCCGGCTCAGTAAAAGTGATGTGTGCTGTGGAGTTTTGCAACCTGACAGCACAAAAACTGAAGTGTTGCTGAAAAACAAATATCCAACCGTGAGCCTGGTGGGGGAGGGCTGTTTCTAGAAAAAACAAAACAGGCAAGGCAATTTCTCCCACACCTAAATATAAGCATCCTGAAGTACCTTGCTTATTATCTCAAAGTATTAGACCGGGATGCCATTCACACACCACTGCTGACTCACTCTTCTGTCTGCAAGAGATGTGGCATTAAGGGACATCGGCCGCCACAAGCAAACAACACCCTTCCATGGCACACGTGTGAGGCTGCAGGCTTCACCTGCACCCAACCAAAGCAAGCAAAAACTATCATAGAATGGTTACGGTTGGAAGGGACCTTAAAGACCACCTAGTTCCACCACCCCTGCCCTGGGCAGGGCCACCTCCCCCCAGCCCAGGTTGCTCCAAGCCCCGTCCAACCTGGCCTTGAACACCTCCAGGGATGGGGCAGCCACAGCTTCTCGGGGCAACCTGCCCCAGGGGCTCACCACCCTCAGCGTGAACATTTTTTTCCTAGGATCTAATCTAAATCTTCCCTCTTCCAGTTTAGAGCCGTTACCCCTCATCCTATCACTACATGTCCTTGTAAAAAGTCCCTCTCCAGCCTTCTTGTAGACCCCTTTCAGATACTGGAAGGGCTCTAAAGTCTCCCCGAAGCCTTCTCTTTTGCAGGCTGAACTACCCCAACTCTCTCAGCCTGTGCTCCCAGCAGAGGGGCTCCAGCCTTCTGATCATCTTTGCGGCCTCCTCCGGACCCACTCCAACAGGTCCATGTCCTTCTTGCGCTGAGGACTCCAAAGCTGGATGCAATATTCCAGGTGTGGTCTCACAGAGCACAGCAGAGGGGCAGAATCCCCTCCCTCGCCCTGCTGGCCACGCTGCTTTTGATGGCAGCCCAGGATGTGGTTGGCCTCCTGTGCTGCGAGTGCACACTGACGGCTCACGTTGAGCTTCTCATCCACCAACACCTCCAAGTCCTTCTCCTCAGGGCTGCTCTCCAGCCGTTCTCAGCCCAGCCTGTAGGCATCACAAAAGTATTCATATTGCTGGTGAAGATCATTTTATGTCTTTTTAATATATGCTTTTGAAAAGCATGCTGAACCACTACGTTGCTTTGCAACTCTTTGGTTGATTCAAGCAACTGAAGAATGCCTTTTGCTTTAAGGATTAACGTAAGATGGAAGAACAGAGCGAAAATGCTGTTTGCGGAGATGATCTAAATCTCTAAGCAGAAATAGCAGTTTCATCACTTAATTGAAAAATCTGCCGCAAAACCCAAGCTCTTCCACCCTTTCCTCTCCTGCGAAAAGATGCCCCAAGATCTGCAGCAAGTGAAGGGGACAGTTGTTACTGCAACAGTACTTGCTTGCTTTTTTCCTGCTGCTGGGGAACGAAACAGTCCTCCTCCTGGACAGCCTGTGATCGCCGCACGGAAGGGTATGGGTATGGAGCCAGTTATGGGAGCAGCCATCCACCGAGCATCACCTTTGGCAAGTTCTCCTACCACCAGCCACGCTCAACAGTGCAGAGACACGGCTTTCCACACCATAATAATTTAACATTGATTTCCAAAGCTGAAGTGAAGATATTTGCTACCAAGATGAGATTTCTTACACAGGAGCTCGGTAGCTGGGCTTACATTCAAAGCAAGAATTCTGAGTCATCATGAAATCAGTAATGATACTGACAATTTTAGAAATCTGGAAGAACTGCTGTTTTAAAGCATGCGACAAGTTCGTTATCAATTCCAAGCTTTGGGTTTTTTTTAGACAGGCAAATGAAAACGGATAAAGCCCCAGCCATTTATTGAAGCAGTTCTACAACACATGCAAAACAAAGTTAACAAAACTGTCGTAACTACCAAAATTTGAAATGGGCTTTCTAAAAAAACATAAAATAAACCCTGCCGCGTTTTGCCAAAGTAGCTCTTTCCTAAGAAACCAATTCCCAGAAATGGTTTTAACAGTTTTTAAATCACTCATTCCTTTCTCAGTCTTGTAAACATGGAGGCTGGGATTCTAGTCAGCAATCATAATAAAAATACATGTGACAGACTCACAATACACAACAGCAAAACACTAAAATGCCAACCTCTACTCAAGCTCACACTTCTTACTAACTGCAAAACTTCAGCTTTCAAATGACCAAAGACGACACTACGCTGTACGCAAAAAACCTTAAAATGAAAACACCCAATAATTTGCTAAGCTACCAAAGGCCACAACAGAAAAGCAATGCTTCGTCAATAGTGAAGACATACCAAGGCAAATAATCCGTACGCCGCTTCAGAAACACCACTGCTCTAATGATGTTCATAGATTCAACAAAACACTGTTCTTAAAGCCTGAAATCGTTCCCACATGCTAAAGACGACAGTCTCTCCAGTTGCTATGAGAAAAATCCTGTATCATTATGCAAATCAGCAGTTATAATCACTTTCAAAAATAGCTGTCTGTATAGTTGCATCATGCTAAGATCAAACTAAAGAATATGCAGTATACACTTCAAATCGTATATATACATACACAAAAGTAAGTGACTTGTATTGGTCCTATAACTGACTTTACTCACAAATTCAGCTTTTTTTCCTCCTAATAACGGAAGGTGTCCAAAAAAGCATACCGAAACATTTACCAATTCCTAAGTTCTTAAAACAGCCACAAGAAAGTTGTAACAGCTATAGCCTTTCCTGCAATGGTCAACATTTTCAATGAATATCTAGAACATGAGTCATCAGAATTTTCTAAGTAATTTTATTAAGTCCTATTTCAAACAAAGTGTTTAATCCCTTATCCTCGCTCTGCTCAAGAAGGTGGCTGTAACAGAAAAACAGAAAGCAAATGACCTCATCTTCCAATTTTATAAGCATGTTAGAGCATGCAGTGCGTAAGAATTTACATACAGCTTTGCTTTTTAAACCTACCACTAACGACAGATTTTAAATCAAAATGCAAATAAAACCCAACCTTATACCTATTAGCCCTTTACGACCCAAGGCTTCTGGAAGCCCTACCAGGCATAAGACTTCATCTTTCGTTAAAAAGGAAATTTAAAACAAGCTGAGCATTGCTGAAGCTGTGAGTGACGGTCACTGCTCAAGTCATGCTCTGCAGCTAAAAACTTACTGCAAAACCTAAACCTGAACCTGACACCTGCAAATAAAAGGACAACAGTCCATTTTTCCCCCGACCCTCAGTTTCCAGCTTCCAAATATGAATCTTATTTAACAAAGAACAGATTTACATTGCTTAATCTATGGCCTGTAAAAAGCTTCACAACTGCCAGGAATGCAAATTTTCACTTCCAGTCGAGGCAAGCAAGGCATGTACTTGCTTTAATCCGCTCCTAAACAGCCCACTCCTCATTCGCCCGCCAGCTGCTGTCACAGTTTTGCTCCACTATGCATCACCCATCACCCTCCTGGCTGCAGAGAGCCACAACGCAAAGGAAGCCAGCCTCTAGCGCGGGGTGGCCAAGCTGTCAACTGCTAAGTCCCATTTGACAAGCGACACCGAAGGGCAGAGGAACAACGTGACTTTGAAGTCTCCGAAAGTTGCTTTGTTGTCTCAATTCGCTTGCAATTTTCAGGAACTCCGACTTCGGTAACTGTGCAGCGTGGTCTAGCAGTGCATCTGGCCCTACCAGCTATGAAATGTTAGTGTGCTAACCTCAAGCCCTTTTAACTCCAGCTTAAACAAGTCTGTAAAGCAACAGCAAGAAAAAAAAAAAAAAAAAAAGGACTTTTTTTGCTGTTCAACAGCTTGACAGCCTGCAGCTACAGGGGGAGTGTTACGAGAAGTGTCCACACTCCATCCTCAAACAGATTTAAGAGTCCTGACAAATGGCCAAGCTCTTATTAGTGCCATTTTCTTGACAGCATCCCTACAAAAAAAAAAAAAAAAAAAAATAGGAAAATATACCCAGGCAAATCCAGACAAGTTTTCTTGCATCTATACTGTTTAGCCTGTACACATGCATAACTTTTTTTTTTAATAGGCAGCATTTTCATTAGCCAGCATGAAACGCAAAATAAGTTTACTATTTTTCTATGAGTCGAGATAATCAGGAAGTATAGAGGAAATGAACAGGAAGAAAGTTCTTCAGAGCAAAGGAGGATTCCTTGTAGCCAGCCAGCTGCACTTGCCAACTCTACCATCTGTGCCTTAAAGAACAAGAAAAGAGACCAACTCAGATGTGGCTGAGAGAAACATTTTATGATTTAGAAGAAATGCATTTAACCCCTTAATGCTCAGTATTTCAACTACAACCCTTTTCCTTCTTCTTTTGTTTTTAAGTTTTTTAATCTCTCAGCTTGTAAGATAAATGCAGCAACCTAGACAAAGAACAACAAAACCACAGCTCCTTCATATATGGGGAGGCAAACCTGTCCAGATGAGGTCACAGGGCTGACAACAGGTCTGGAAGGGAACTCAAATTCCTGCAGTGCAAAGAAGTAAATCAGAAAATGCTTGAAAACGATACTGCCAGATTGTCTCAGGAACCAGCTACATTCTCAACTCGCTTCCATCTCATAGCGGGGCTTTTGGATGTGCTTACTATATTGCATTTGGGATGTATTCCCAGAGCCAGAGTCTCTCCCCTCCTCTGTGAGGTGTATGAAATGTGTCCTGGAGCTCTCAGCCATACGGAGGCTTTGCTGAACAGCTAATATGGGCAAGAAGATTGGAAAAAAACCCACACGAGCTACACACTAACAAGCAGCCTTTTTTTTTTTTTTTTTTTTGCAAAACGTGGTATAAACATCAAACCTCACAGCATAAATATAAAAAACGGTAACAGAGGAGCATGAAAGAAGATGATGTCTACTCTACAGAAGAGCTTATTCAGACAAAGACTGAGAAAAAGATGCCTTAAACTTTTTTTCCCAACATGGTCTTGAATCACAAAGAAAGACAGGAAAGCACGCAGATAATAAAGCAAACATGAGCTTGCTGTCAAGAGCTGCGAATCTCTCTAAAATAGCTGATGATATTCCAGGACACCGAAAAAAGGGTAGCCTTCCTATTAAGAAAAAGCCAAGAGCAAACAGAAGCATAACAAACGATACTACAGCACACTATATTATTCACATAAAATCCAACAGAAAGAGCTCTTCAGCTGAGGAGTCAAAGATTGGGTCTCAACTCCTTACCCAACTTCAAGTCCAGGTCTATGGCACTGAACAAAATACAATCCCAACGAGTTTCTAGAGGTGAAAACATGCGGAGAGCCGGTTAAGAAGGCTTTTGTTTCTGCTCCTGCTTTGGAAGAAGCAGCGTCCCACCTTATCATACCTACTCCGGCATCCCAATTAGCGGCAGCAACACGCAGCAGCCCGAGGCCAAGAGCTGCGCCAGTGGCAAAGGACAACTCTACATCCAAGGCTGAGTGGGAAACACTTCTGCTGAGTGGATCTTCTCAGTAGGAGGCAAAGCTTGACCATGGCATCTAAGTTTGAGATTTCTGAAGTGACAAATTTACCTACTGTAACCCACGAACCCAATTCAACACAAACTCTTTCAAGGCAGAGTACGGGACCTCCCTGGTACGTGTTCTCAGCGCACTACCACGCTTTGCCGGATTCTCCTTTAAAGAAGTCCCGATGTGTACTTAAGCACATCCTAACCTCAAACACCCACAGAAAAATACAAGAATTTTATTCAGTAAAAAGCAGCCAGCACAGAGAGTCACTACTTTGATATTTACTGACAGGAAGTGAAAAATGGCTCAGTCTCAACTTTCTGCAAGTCTGAAACGACGTCCAAGTCTTCCAGAGACAAGTGATTTTGAAATAGCTACCGGGCTAGAGGACAAATATGTCACACTAAAAAGCTTTATAACACAATAAGCTACAAACCCTAGGATTTGTATGAATTTATCAAAGCTTAGTTTGGGAAGGGGGGGAGCGTGGAAGGTCGGTGTGATCCAAGAGAAGATAAAGCAAGCAGCAAAACGAGACATAAGGCCATCCTCAAACTGCTTCTCAACCAACAAGCCCTAAATAGATAGTAACAAGAGATCTACCATCCTCCTCCTCCTCTAAACATTAGTACAAAAAAAAAAAAAAAGGACATTACTTCTCTAACTCACCCACACAAGAAGTTGAAGAATAGAAAATACACAACTACTTCAATTCTAGCCCAATACATCGCCAGGCAATGCAACGGAGTAAGCAGAGGCCCCTAAGAACATTAATCATGCAATTAAAAGCTATTATAGTACAGCTCCACAAAGGCAGAATTAAGTTTTATAAAGACATTTCTTAAGCACTTTGCTACGAAAAACTGGATATTAAGCAGTTTTTATGCACTGCTGCACGTTGGGGCTGCGAAGCTGGGACTTCATCTTTAAAGGGAACAATGCCAGCTTTTGCAATAGTAATCATCCCAAACACAGAGCAGTCGAGTTTAATTTTTTTAGCCGCACAGCCAATTACCATTTGAATCACAGAGCCCACTACTTTAGCTACGTCGCCTAAAAATCGTTATGAAGATAACCTAGATTTATGCAGCCATGATACATGGCCTAATTGCACGATTATTTAGTTCCATTCTGCAAAACTTTTTTTGCAGGGCCTCACAGGCAAGACAGTAAACGAGGCAGATGACAAGCGGAGCAAAGAGGATGCTAGCTTGAATTAGAAACTGGAAGAAGGATTTGTTTACATCTGAAATATGAATCTGGGAGCAAGACACATTCAAAAACTAACAGCAATCTCCGAACCCAAAGCAGAGTCAACCACCCACAAAGCATTCCTGTTTCCGCAAAGATCCTGCTCCGCAGAGCCACTTATGAACGTTCCCATATTTTCAAATAAATTCCCTTCTTACAGGCTGGAAATCACCATCCCAGTAACTCACATGAATGCACAAACGTGCACAGCTTTAATCCCTCAAACTTTCACCGAAATGCCAAATCAAAGCAGCCCACAACTCCCCTAGTATTTAAGACGAGGCATCATCTCCAGCAAGCACCACTCACAACTCCCGGCTATATCCCATTTACCCCCCCCGAAAAAGCTATGCAATAATTAACCTTCAATATCCACCCTACATTCGGCACAGTAAACGAATACAAATCACGTGGAGCTCTGAGCTTCAGATTACTCGCTGGGTACTCGAACTAGAAAGGAGGTGGGCTTTTTAAAAGGGAGTTAGTTATGACTAATGACAGCAACTTCGGTCTGTAATGTAATTAAGGGATTTGACAGCTCAACTGCCTATTCCCTCCCTTTTCTTCCAGTTTGTCAGAACACAACCATTGTCCCTTAAATCATTATACAAGAACCATTTTCTTGTTTAAACACGTTGTAAGGGAAGACTCTAGGCTAAGGTACCAGGGGTATAATTTGTCAGCTTATGCAGTATTAATGTGGCAACAACAGTAATCCATTTAAAATATAATTTCATTTAAGAAACTATTCAGAGATTCACAACTCATAAAAGCAACTTGGTAGACAGAACCTCTGTACATAAAATTTCAACTTTGCAGTTATTACATTCTGAAATTTAGTTTTGTCATGGCTTTACAGGGGGTTTTAACATAATGTGTTAATAAAACACATTCGTTCATTCGTATTATTACGGAACAAATTATATCAATTGCTTCCACAACAAAGAGAATTTAGGTGTCCAAGTCATCCTACAAGGAAGAAAACTTGAACATACAGTCACCTTTCTTCTGGAAGAAGATAAGAATATTTTCTGTACTCCTCTACACGGTGTTTTAACACATCGTTTAGCAAACAGTAGCTTTCTCTACAGCAGTCGCTGTACTTCAAAACCTTTTGGTAATTAAAAAAAAAAAAACAAAAAACCAAAAACCCCTCTCAAATGAGATGTATTAAGCGTAGCACTGGATAGCACAGGAAAAACACGTTTTTGCCCCAAAGAAATCTGTCAATCACCAGCCTAGCAGCCATCAAGAGCCAACTAATTTTTCCATGTGTATTATACTGCGGCACTAATAGCCATTTCAAGTGTTGCATAAGCTCCACACTCAAGGCTATTGCCTTTCCCTAAATATGCTGTAGCCGTCTCACGAAGTCAGTGGAAGTCACGTGTAATTATCTTGAGGACAGAAAGGCCCTCCTGACTAGCACAAGTTCCTAGAAAGATGCACTTTCAAAATTCATCAGCCTCCTTCAAGAGTCAAGTTGGACCTGGTGTCGACACTATGGCCAACCAATTACACCCAGAGCTAAACCAAGAGCTTAACGGGTGGGATTTTCAGAAGTCCTCAACACTGACCTAACTGTCCTCACCAAAGTCACTGCCTAGCCTCAACAAAGATAATTTCTCAAGGGCTTCAAGTGCCAACACCTCATCAATCTTATTGTAAGAGATAACGAACACAAACTTGGAATTTTCCTTAAAAAAAATAAAGAAACGCTCAAAACCAGTACCAGTCCCAGTAAAGCTTGCATTTTATTCAGCCTTACCTTCTTAATGTTTAATGGCAAAGCTTTGGATGTTCTGAAAATTTCAAACACTTAACTCAGCTTACAAACAGATTTCAATGAAGATTAGCTTCAGTTGTGTTTTTTCTAAGAGCTCACCAGATAAGAAAGTTCTATCAAGTGCCCACATTAGCCGTACATGTTCCTTTCCCCACCTCGAAAAGAACATCCAGCCATCACTTCAACAGCAGAGCTACGTGAAACCAAGAATCAGTTTGCAGCTTTTGGTCATTTAGAAGTGTGCACAGGGAGTTATTTTTTAACTTCGTGTTTAGCTTGTGCAAACAGTCTCCAGCAACGCTGCACATTGATTAAAAATTTCTGATGATGCAAGATGAAGTAGCCCGTTAGGAAGCCCGCACTACATTTAAGCAAGCGCGAAGAGATGAGCTGTGATTTGTCAAGCATCTTTTAAGCCCCTTTCCAAGCAACTGCAGTCAAAAAGCAGGGCAGAAAGAGGCCAGGATGACTCTGAATGGATGCAGGGAAGGTCGCACAACAGAGCGCTTGCTCCAACGGTGGGGGTACTACTGTCAAACAACACTATCCACAAATATGCACGTACTATGGCAATATGTCAAAGGGTTGGGTTATTTTTTTTTTTAAGGTTCCGAGGAAAAGTGATCCAGCACGTCTCTAACCCCAGAAGAAAACTGCATGAACCCACTCGCATCTCTCACCACCTTGCCTTCTCCATCTGGACAATTCAAACATCTTTATCCTTGGTGAGCACAGAAATACTCATTTTCCCAGGATCAAACACATCCTAAAGCAAGCAGGTAATCGAATCAAACTCAGGGAAGTCCCCAGCCAGCGGCGTTTTACTGCTGTCTATTCAAACAGACTTCTTAGACAAACGCAGAGCAAAACTGGCACTAATCTTCTTGTCCAAAACCCAAGATCGTCCCAGGCTCCAGAAGCAAAACGAGTCTGTCGGGCTCTTAAAACTGCTAAGTAACATGGTTTACTCCGGAACAAAGAAATACTTTTCCACCAATAAAATGCATTGCCAGTTGGTTTCTTCTAGTTTCTTCTAAACCCTTACCAGCCCTTACTGCACTTGTGTGCAAGAACAACTTATTACAAAACATCTAATACACTTCAATTTTAAAATGAAACCAAGTATTTTAAACGAATGGCATTTCCAACTCGGGCGCTATTTTTAAACGCGGTACGTACCTCATGCCACTAATTCATTTTTTTCCTGGAAGCTAAGCCATTTTGAGTGAAGTCACATAATTTAAAATTTCATTTAAAATGCAAAGAGCTTTAGGACTGCAAATAGCATAAAGCAGTATGATATTCCAAGAAGCTCCCACTCGCAATTTTAGCGTTCTCCGCCTTTCATTACACGAGACACACTACATGTGAGACTTGTAAATAAACTGCACCCAACATCTAATCTTTAGTGAATATTGCTTACTATGTAGGTCACGAGCTACACATGCTTCAATTAAGTATCAGAGTAGGCATGCTCTACCCTATGCTCGGGCTGGATGGCCATTTTCATGCATAACAGAAGGCCTGGAAATACCAGACAAAGTTTAACCAAAGCTATAATGGGCACAAGAAGCAGATACCTGATTTTTTTCCAGTTTACTCTCAAATAGTTAAACCACTTGCTAAACTCAAGTTCCACACGGACCTCTTAAGAGACACCAGCAATCAATGCAATGTGCAAGACTTGCACGCAAGCGTTCTCTCTTCACTGCTGCCTGCAGTAGAATGGTCAACAACCAAGCCACACAATTTCAGAAATGCCAAAGATTAGAGTGCCTCAGAAAATATACAGGCCATTGCATCATGAAGAAATGCAGCCATCTTAGAAGAAAGCCATTAATCCAAACTTTCCTCCTCACCCATTTGTACCAAAAGGTATCCAGTACCACAGAAATAAAACAGAAACCCAAATAATTCGGGAATTAATACAATATCTGAAATAAAGTATTAAAAAGCTGACTTAGTCTCCATCCTTAAAACCCTTTCCTCTTCTAATTTCATTTTTTTTCCCCCAAGAGGTACATGAAAAGACTGTTCAGAGAGAAAAGAACATTTGATTAGATGAAAAGTAACATCAATACGTTTTTTTAAAGACACTTGTTTCATAATTAGCACGTAGAACTAGTCTTATATTGCACACATAGAATTACTGATTTTGAGAAGTCACTATTTCCCTTTTCTAAAATCCTACATTATCCACCCAAGAAGAATTCCTAACCAACTCGTCAGGAACGGAGAGTCCCAACTGTGATGCACTGTACCGTCGGCTCTAGTTTTAAAAGGATTTGACACAGCCCAACAGAGAAACAAAGAGGTCCTCGAAGGGGACTTTGGCACTCCAGCACCTAACCAAGCCCACTTTTGGGCACTCAGGTGTTCCTCACAACATCTTGGGAGAATCAGCCGTGACCCAAATACGAAGACTGCAAGTCTTTGTCCACCTGGGACACTGAGACACGAACCCTCAAAGATGGGTAGAAGGCAACGCAGCCCACAGAATACAGGTTGGACATCAGGCACCTCACCTGGATTTACTGTAGAGATTCATTTTATCCTCCGCCTCCCAAAGCTTCGGTAGCAATCACCAGCTCCTGAGTATTTTGGAGCCACCACCAGTGAACTACTTGTACAGAAATATTTAGTGCAGGAGGAATTCACACCTCCATTTCCCATATCCCAGCTAAATGCCCAAACCACTGGGCTATCCAACTCACGTCAGTCTTTCTCTTTTAGCCTGACAGAAGCAGCTACCCTGAAATAACCAGTAATCTGTAACACAGGACACTCTTACAGATATGGGTGCACAGGGAAGCTAAGCTAACCGACACCACAAATGCAGATGGTAGCGTTGGTTCGGTCTCAAAATTTTAAGCTCCAGCACAGGGTGAGAAGTACCGTTGAGAACTTAAACCCTGGTCCTCCTACCACGCACCGCATGCCTTCCCGAACAGCTTGCTTAGGTGTCAAGTTTTCTTTCTTCCTCGAACGTCGCATGGTTGGAGAGCTAACTCCCAGCTCGGTCCTCTGTCTGTGCATGTAACGTTATTTTCCAGCTACCATGTACGTTGAGCAACAAATCTATCAAAGCCCTGCAAAAGGAACATCTCCAAGAAGCCTGCACAAAGTGATCAAAAATTAAACTTTCACTTCTGCAGCAACATCAGCCTTCAAGCAAAGCTATCAGACTGTGCAGGCAGCAGTCTTTATTCATTGTCTGTTCAAAATGTGCAGCTATAAAAAAAAAACAAAAAAAAACCAAAAAAAACAAAAACGGACTGAGCATAAGCTTCTTCCAAAGATATTTTTGCAACCATGAAAAAAAGAACACCTTTCTATAAATTTCATTACAGACAGGTACTCCTTTTAGAAAAACTAGCCTAAGCCCTGTGTTCAGTGGCCTACTTCAATGCAAAATTCTAAGAATAAAATTAACGAGACAAAAAAGTAAAAAAATAAGCAATAAACTCAATTTGGCGGATCATTAGCAACCTTGAGGAAGAAAATCCAGGCTCAACATTCAACAATTTTCTTTCCAGGAGCAGATTACTAGTTAAAAAGCTCTGCTCGGGTCCAAAAAAAATCTCTTCCTACCAATGGCACATCTGGGCACAGATATCTGAAACACCAAACTCTTCAACTGGGAAGCCAAAACCTCATCGCTTTGCCACCACTTTTTTTTTTTTTTGTCATAACCCCAAAGTTCCCAGCAAACCCATCGCTCAAAGAATCAAAAAACCTAACTCAGGCTTCTGTTGTTAAGTCAGCAGTAGAGTGCTGCACTGGCCTATGTCAGCGTTACGGCTGCCTTAGTCATAGGCCAACGTGCAAACATTTAAAAACGCAAGCCTAAAATTCTATTTTACTCGTACTGCGAGCAGAACGCAGGACTTACGTACCAGACTTGCTGCTTTTTAACTAAACACCCAGCAGCCACCTGCTAAAGTCAAGAACTTCTCAGGCCATTTTAAAGCCAGCAAAATTTTAGGCCAAAGCTCGGTGCAACAGCACGAGCTCTGCGGTAGTTACAGATGTTATCGGTTTTGATCCTGCCCAAGAACTGGATTTATTTGTAGCATTTGCTATGACACGAGTGTAATTGCTCCAAAACCCGTTAAAATTTCACCCTGATCCTGTTGCAGACCAGAAAGCACTCTCTCTATAGGGATAAGCCTAGCTCTGAATACTACTGTCAATATCCATTTTTCCTAGCACAGTTCCAACTTTTAAGCAAGGTTCCCGCCTCAAAACCTCTCACACACAGTCACGATCGCTCCCCACCACAGAGAAAGACCATGCCCACAGCTCAGCCCCTACGTACGATTAACTTCGCAAGGCATTCAAAGCTAAACATCTGCCTACCGCCGTTAGAGCGCATCTGCTCGAAAGGCCACCAAAACTATACGCTCGCAATGCTTCTCTATGGTTTGACTCATTAGTCGTAATTGCATGCTAATTACATATTCCAGAATTACAATCCTCCTCGACGAGACCCAATGCGCTCTCGTTTGTAACACATCTCTGTGTTTACTGTATCCGAGGATTACGCCAAAGCGCAGTTTGCACATTGCCTTAGGAGAAGAGGTAATTTTTTTTTTTTTTTTTTTTTTTTTATAATTTGAAAAATGCCATTGCCACCTCTCGTCGTCGAGAGCCTTGCTGCATCACAAGGCAACCGAGCCCGAGCTCGGCCTTACTGAATGGATGAAAATCAGGGCAGCGCACAGGGGCTTCGCCTCTCCTGCCGCACAGGCTGAAGCAACCCGAGGAAAGCCGTAAGGCCTGCCACGATTACATTTGCAATTCAAGACGAGTCACTCTATTAAAATAAAATTTAAAAAAAAAAAAAAAAAAAAGAAATTAAAA
>NW_009646433.1:1476173-1481812 GCF_000708025.1 Charadrius vociferus | reverse complement strand
GGCCCCCCCCTCCCCCCCCCCGGCTCACAGGTCGTGGCCGTGCTGTTTTGGTGGAGCTTTCTGTCCCTTTTCCTTCCCCCGTTGGTCAAGATTGTCCGGGGGGGGAGGGGGGTGGCGCCATCTCTAAATCTCCAGCCGTTAAATTCCTTTAAAACCTAAGCAAAAAATTCCCGTTGCACAAGTTTCTTCATACTCTATGCTGAAAACTCCTATAAGTCTTTGCCGGTGTTAAGGATTTGCACGAAAATGACCCGTCAGGTAGCCCGTAGCAGCCTGAGCTGCTGAATACGAACAGTGGCTTCATTCTCCGTTACCAGTTTCCATCTTTCTTGTAGTTTGGTAGGGTACGTTTGGGGGTTTTTTGGTCTGATTTTTTTTTTTCCTTTTGTATGCGGAGAGGCAAAATACTAGCCTACTGAAGTCATACAAAACAAAATTATAAGGCAGCTTGGAATAGCGTGACTTCTGTAAAGCATCAGGAATGGAATCTGTTGGGAGATCAGCATCTGCCCCAACTGCAGGGGTAGGGAGAGAGCTTGCTAGAGAATACATTTGAAGAAATGGGGTTACTAGGCAAATAAATTTGTAAATTTGCTTTCCTCAAACATACTGTCTTCTCACTTCATTCTCGTGTTGGACAGTAAGTAATGTGAGGGATATCCCACGGAGGTCAAAGATAACATGCCTTCGAAGGAGCGAGAGGGGAGTTGTTTGTTTTACAAAAGGGTGATGGACATCTCCAAAAATCCACAAGCAACAGAAGCAAAAGGAAAATTAAACCACTTCCGGTACAACTAGAGAAGAGGCACCATGGGAAGGACCGACCGGGCTGGTGGGAAGAGGAGAACCCACACATCCCTTTTTCCCTTCTCTCCGTGAAAAGCAGATGACGTAAACCAGGCAGTTGTCTCCCTAAAGAACGCATCCTGGGTTTAATTCATAAGTGCAGCTCAAATGTGTCTGAGGCTGGCAGGGCACCTTTGGCACCTTGCCAAAAAGAATATATCATGCTCGACCCATCACCCCACAGTGAAGACAGCCCTTGCAGGAACGCGAGTGGGAAATGCTTCTGGGGTTTGCTTAGTAATCGCATTACCCAGGGAATGACTATCAAATACATTTGTGCAGGGCAACTTGGAGTAAAATAGCACTTGCTTGCATATGGGTTGGATGCTGTGGGAAACTGGTTAATAAGCAAGTCTGGCAAGTGTGGAAAATGGGATAAAACAGAGTACTCCGTGTATAAGAAGATGTATTAAATAGCAGTTTTTGCATATATACATATATACTTTACAAAGCTTTCCGTCTCCTTTCTGAGGAACAGCAAAAAGGAATTCAAAAGTGCAAGATAAATTGAGTGGCTTGTTCAGTCTTTAAACAGCTTTTAAGAGAGGTACTGAAGTCCTGCTGCAGATGGCTGGAGCAGGGAGAGGAATGGGAGGGTGAAATGCTACGCTTTGCCTTTAAGGGCTCAAAATAAACTGGAACATAAGGTGGAGGGATTTCCTGGGTTGCTGCGGCCTTCAGCCTTTGCAAATGCTATATTATATAATTCCTTTCATAAATGTATCAAGTTTCATCTTAAGATCTTTTGCCACCATTATTCCCACCGGGAAGCTGTTCCCAGAACCTTCTTCTGATTTTCATGCTAAATATATTTGTGACTGGTTTGTATCCATTTATTCTTGTGCCAGCCTTGGCCTTAAATAGCTCCTGCTCCATAGCATTTACCCTTTTTACCCTTTGTGCGCTTACTCGGCTGTTGCCTGACTACGCTAAGCTAGCTGAGCTCCCCTAACTTCCTACTCTCCCTCATCTCAGCGCCGACTTTCTGCTCTGGTTTCATTATTATTCATCTCTCTTCGATATAGATGACCAGAATGGCATGCAGTGTTCCCGAAGGTATCTTGCCGGCCCCAAGGACAATCCCTTCCAAACTCTGCTGAGAACACTGCTCCTAAGACCTCTCAGGGCCTTGTTTTCGTGGTCACGTTGGCTGCTCATAGTTATTTTCAACTCGTGTGTGTGGGTGCGCGTGCAGTGAGATTGCACTGTTCCTCTCCCAAACTTCAAAGGTATGAAACAAACCCGTGAAACTTAGTTTTAGGTCCCAGATTCAGAGGTTATCCATAGACAAATACAGATGTGGCTAGCAAATCAAGACCATCTTTGAAAACATTCCTGAAAGTCCTCACATCCTATAGACCGCCCCTCTCTCTAACATTTGATGACGTCTATGTCACTAGGAAGTTGGTAGAGCTTAATTGAAAGTCCTTTTGCTAGATTGCTGATTCCAAGTCGGACCAAGGCTAAAAAGCAGTCTAAGCAGTAGGTGTCTATCAGTGACCGTTGTGTCAGCAAGGCCTGGGACAGATTTTCATCACACCATGCAGCAATGATCTTTGTAACAACAACTGCTGCTGAAATCTCATGATCCAACCGGTGGGACGATGCCAGCAATTGGTAGGATAGGGGAAGAGGACAGAATTATGCCACCGTTGATATTCATACTGTGTCTTCAAGTCTGCGTACAATTGAGGACCCACTTTAAAAAGCGAGCTAGAGGTCTGTACAATTTTCAGCTAGTGAAGAGGTTGGATGGGGACTGCTCGCTTTGCTATCTCTTCAATATAAAATGTAGGGGTTCCAGATGCTGGCAACAGCTTCAAAACAATAAAAAGAGGTAGGTGGTGTGAAGTTCAATTCTGGGACTTGGCTGCAAAATGCCATGGATGCTCAAAGTTTTTAAGGAGAGAGTAGACAAATTCATGAGAAAATTGACGATAAAATACAACGCAACCTCTGATTTGGGAAGTCTTTGATCTGCAAGTTGGTGAAGCTCAGAAGAGTCTTTTGGAGAAAGACCTCTACATGTTTTTGCCCAATTATGAAGCTGTTCCTAGGTGTCTTCTTTCCTCTAGCTTGTTCCTTACTTTCCCATCTTTCATTTTGTTCTTTCCATACACCGTGCCTTGCTTTCTATTTGTCTTATTTCATCCCTGTTCCTTCTCTTTGTGTTTCATTGTTCCTGTGTCTTGCAACCCCCCTCCCTGTCTCCAAGCACCATGGACCCTTCTGATTTTAACATACCATGCCTTTCCCATCTTGCTCCTGTTCAGGTCACTGGCAAAGCTTAGCTTAGCCGGCACTGACTGGAGAACGAAGTTCACCAAAAATAACACGTTTCATAGCAAAGCACCCAGCAGTCAAAAGCAAACCAGTACATATACTGCACAACCTTCATCGTAACCTTCTCCGATGAGTTTTCCAACTAAAATAGGTCCCTTTGGTGACCTTCTCGACCTGTTTTCAAGAGCTACAATCTCCTAGAGTCCAACCAAGTCATCCATATGTTTGATCTGAAATTTTATGGGGGGGGGGAGGGGGAATTTGCAATCTCATTTTTCAATCTCAATCAAAAAAAAAAAAAATTAACCCCAAATGTTCTCTTTTTCCACAGCTGCCAAACCAAAATTAATGACGAAGTGTGCCAAATGAATTTCAACTTACGTTACCACTTTCTAGATCTGTCCTTAAGTAGGAAGCATACTACTTGATCCAAAGCAGCCGGTGGTCCCTCCTGGCTCCTGCAGCTCCCGATCAACCTGGTGCAGAGACAGCACAAGCGGCGGTGAAGCAACACCTCACTGTGGCCAGGGCTGTGCAAACGGGGAAAGCTCCAGCAGTACCAGAAGGATGGATACTCCATGGAGACTTCTGTAGGATCAGCTTCTAAAATGAGTCGAGTCCTACGTTGAGCCTTCAGGAATGTAAAGGTTCTGAAGCTGTGTATTCAGGAAAGCACGAGGAATTTGGTTTTTCTCACCATTTTTGAGAAATACTTCTTCAAGAACTTATAATCTCTCAATATTTTGTGAAATCGGGAGCCAATCCAATTTACGCATTCTGTGTCAACCTTACCTTCAACCTGACCCCGGTAGGCTTCTGAAAAATTGCATCTCTCAAAATTTTTGTAAGCATTTTTCAGCAGAGGATTTTTTCCAAAGGTTACCGCCACAGCTGTCAAATAGCAGTGACAAAATGCAGGTTTTGAGCTTTTATTACTTGTGTGTGTGTTTGCATTTCTCCTTAATTGCAGCAAAACAGGTGTCACTTTTTTTACGAGTGGGAGAAAAAACAGAAGGCTCCTAAATATTTTCCTACGGTGATGGTAATTCAAACACAATAGCGTTTTCCTTGTGCATGAAATGCAGATGGTGAAATGATTGATGATCCTTTTTCTATTCAAAAGGGGTGATTGCAAGAACGAGCATAAGCCCCAAATTAATAGCAAAAGCTGTCAGCATCACTAATTGTATCTAGTTCATTTTTAAAACATCAAAGGGAAACTGTTCACATATTCTACATAGATTGAAAAAAATAATTCTCGGGAAGATTATAATCTTATTTCCCATCAAAGACTGGAGGAGCAGCAGGAAAGGAAGGTCTTCTGTAAATCAGTAGCTGCGTTTAGACATTGATACATTTATTTTCTGATTAAATGCGCTTTTTATTTGGAAGAGCTATAGCACACAGAACAATAAAACTGATTCACCAATACTGATGAAGAAACAAAAGTAATTGCAAAACTTTTTAAATTTTGGGTGGGTTTTGGTGTATATTGATCCAATGAACAGGACCAAGCCTAAACTGCTGGAACTACTTTGGTAAAATTGCAGCCACTTTGCGACCGTGAGTATTTTCTTGCCCGTGCATTTAATGATGGAAACACCACGCGTGACCGATGGGATGGCTGGTGGGGTGGATGGCATCCCACTCGGGTCACCAGAGATCATGCCTATGTTTCCGCAGGAGCCAGGGCAGCTGCGGGGAGGAAATTCGGCGCCCTGTTCTCTGCCTGAGGCGGTGTTGGTGGAGCAGGAACGATGGAGGAATCGCAGAAGCAGCGGATCCGCTCCACAGCCAAGGGGCTGTGATGGCCACCAGCGGGATCAGCAGACTCCTGTCTTCGTGCCCAAGGGATGACGTTTGAAAATGACCCCTAATAAAATTAGCGGTGGGTACAAAGCTAACCGCTCTCGACGAACAAATTAACGAACCCCAGGGAGCAGGCTGAATTTCATTAGGAAGCCCCCGGATAATGCATGAACTACAGGTAAGGGCAAACCAAAGCGATAAGGCGCTCTAGGCTTTAAAACCCCAGCGGCACCGACACAGGAGCAAAAGGGTCGAAGACATGTTGCCAAAACTTGGGATTAATTACGCTCATTGCAGCGATCCTCTCATTTTAACCTTTTTTTTTCTGGACATTTTCCCTTTATTACATACAGAGAGTGAAGTTACTGTTTTCATTACAAGTGGAAATTGGCGAGCTGCTGCCTCAATACCTCTTAATAAACTGCTGCCGAATTCTGACGTTTTGACCATTTTCACTCTGGCAGATCCCCCCCGGCGCATCCCACCCCCGTCACGTTTTCCAAACTCGAGCTGGTCAAACCCTCCGAAACGCCGCTGCTTCCCCCAGGGGGAAACGCCGCTGCTTCCCCCAGGGGGAAACGCCGCGTGTATGCGGGGAGGCACCCCCCGGCTCAACCTCCGCCCTCCCCGGGGGAGCGGAGGCTCCGTCCCGGGCGGGCGGAGGGGGACCGGACCGGTGGGCGGAACCTTCGTGCGGGGCG
>NW_009646433.1:1453941-1475864 GCF_000708025.1 Charadrius vociferus | reverse complement strand
GAAGCGGCCTCCTCGTCCTCCTCCCAGGGCAGCGTTGGGGGCGTAAAACCGAGCCCCCGGTGGGGAGGCGGCTCGGGGGGGAGGGTGTGGGCCGCCCTGAGGGAGCGGGAACCTGGGGCCGGGGGTTTGCTCTGCCGTTAACTGTCCTGCGCCTTCTCTCGGCCCTCCACACGGAAAATAAATGCTAAGATTCACGCAGGGTAAGCGGAACTTCGTTTGGAAAGGTTGCGCTTAAATTTCTCCCATGCTATTCAGGGCAAGCGTGGCGTAAATTTTTTTTTTTTTTTTAATTGGGTTTGGGGCCTTTTTTGGAAGCTTTGTTTTCTTGCTTGCCCTTTTATTTTAATAAATCAGGCTTAAGAGAACATGGCAGGGTCTCCTAGCTCTCTATTCCTTCCTTAGATGCCTAAGCAAGGCAAATTTTAATTTGATTTCCCAGCAGGTATGCACAGCAACAGCCTTAATGTTTAAATTTCTGAGCAGAGAATGAAGAGTTTTTTAAAAAAAAAAAAACAAAACAAAAAGCCAACACTGTTTCAGCAATCCGCACTGGAATATCATAGCGAGCCGCTGATGTCTTTTGGTAAACGTATCGCCGGGCTTCTCCTAATTCCAGCTTGCTGAACCCTTGTAGACAGCCCCGACGGTACGGCATCGCCTTGAGTTGAGTACAGGGTCGACGTCGGGCGACCGCTAGCCAAGCGAGGGGGAATCCAAGGATATCTTGGCTCTAGGTCGCCTGGCTTTTCCCTGGCCGCCAGCTCAGTTGGCAGACAGGCCAGGGAGCCTCGCAGGCTGCCAGAGCACTTGCCACCGATTTTTGCCCTTGCGAGCGGGGAGAGCGGGCAGTGAACGAGGAGAGCGTTGGGGCTTCTCAAGGGGAAACCCCGCCAAGTTGAGGAGACAGTAGACTGGGGAAAGAGGGCCCTGATTTTCTAAGTCATTTTTTCAGTGTTTTAGGAAGAGATTTATTTCTCTCTGCAGCACACGCTCACTTAACTTGAAGGTGCTGTACTTTCTGGGCTGGTACAGCAGCCAGCCTTTTCCCTTGATAGCTGTGTGCCACATACAGCATTTTCAGTTTTCCAGGGTTATTAATAACTCAAAATGTATTCTGCTGGGTGTAGGCTCCAGCTCTTAACCTCATTTTATTCAAATACAAGTCGTCGATCGGTCCTTAATGTGGCAGTTGGGTGCCTTTCCCTTAAAATTCCTCTTAGGGAAAAGAACTCCCTGTTTAAATAATGTAGTTATCTTTGCCTCCATGACTTAGCATTCTGAGGTCGGTAACAGTCACAAAATGTCAGTCTTAATGGGAATGTAAACTTGGCACTGAAATAAAGTAATCTTTATTACTTTATTAGGGTATTATTGTACAGCTGAAAGAAACGCAGGTTTCTTGAGGGAAGAGCGAAATAGGGACTTTTTTTGCATGTAGTCAGTCAGGAAGTAAAGCCCCATTGTTGCTGCCATTTCTTCTCTGCTTACTGAAAGTGGAAATGAAACCATCGTTACACTCAGCGCTGCGTGCTTTAATCTCGGGCAGTTTGATATGTTGGGGTTGTACTATTGTTGAGATATTTCATTATAACTTCGCGGTAAACTTTATGCCCACTGTGTGCATGGGAAATAGTTTTTATAAAACAGTGTTTAAATATAAGGCAGGTGTTTTCTCAGCTTTAATTTTCTTTCTTTCTGTCCCTCCCTGTGCTTTTTCACATTTAGTGTTGAGAGGCAAAATGGTTCATGCCGAAGCATTTTCACGTCCCTTGAGCCGGAACGAAGTGGTTGGATTAATTTTTCGTTTAACCATATTTGGTGCTGTGACATATTTTACCATTAAATGGATGGTTGATGCCATCGATCCAACCAGAAAGCAAAAAGTAGAAGCTCAGAAACAGGTAGGATTTTGTTCATAAATATTTCTGTGAAAGGCTGTCTTGTTCGTTACCACTCACACAGAGAAATCTGCTAACTGAAAGCTGGGCTTGCAATAACCAACGAAATAATTGGCAAAAGCATGTGGAATAATCAAAAAACCCTCGAATTATTTTTTAGTAAATCTCAGGATCTAGGCTGTTAGCGTTTTCAGTGCTTACATTTTATAACAAGTTAACATTTCTAGCTTGAAGTGGTGGAAAAACTGTTGAACTGGAGCGCAATGTTGTCTCTAATTATCTGCAAGCGTGTGGTCCCAGTGCCGTTTCTGCTTCTGACAACTTTGCTAAGCAGCAGTCGAGTTAAATAATGCTCTCGTCAGTCTCTTGGTTGCTTTTTGAAACCCTCAGCAGAAATAGCTTAATTCTCTGATGCTTTTTGGCAACTTAATGGCAGAGGCAGAGACTGTAGTTACTTTGTCCCTCTTCCTCTGTTCTTCCCCCACCTCCAGCAGCAGTCAGAATGCCCTGGAAAGGGGAGAAAAAACGTGAAAAGCCTCATTCCTTATGTTGAGCTAGAATGATTCATGGGGGTTAATGCGCTGGGAAAAGATTTAGGTCCATTTCAAAACCAAAAGTTAAATGTTTCCTTTGGAAAGTATTGAAGGAAATGTTGCAACTTTTTTTTTTTGTTGCTTTCTGGCTGACACAAATTTCACAGATTCAAACAGCACTTTTGAGCAACCTATTTCTGGTTTTGGGTGGGTTTGCCTTTTTTTTTTTTTTAATGAAATCTTTAGTTAAAAAATTGGCCCCGCTTTAAAAATTGGCTTTTGCAATCTGTGCTAGTGCCAGGTATTATATAAGAGGTTGCAATATCCCAAAAGCATGTCAGACTTAACCGCAAGCTTGAGTATAAAGAGAAGCTGAATTGTGAAAGTGTGTTGACACACCAAATGACTTTTCCTTTTAAATTGGGAAAAAGAAAACGTTGAATATGTATTAAAAAATGACAGGCTTCTGTGAACTATCTTTTTTTTTTTTTTTTTCTCATTAAAAGTATACTAATCTCCTTGATATAGTTCTGTGGAGGTTTGGGGGGGACGTGGTCTTTATAATAACACAATTATATCTCCCGATAAAGTGTGTTCATTATTTGCTGTGTTCTGAATGAAGGTAATTAAGCACATGAAAGATCTCTAGAGTTCTATTTAATAGCAAGTTTCAGGCTTTTCATCTGAATCCCGTACAAAGTTTATAACAACTTTATGGGCTTTTTTTTTTTTTCTTTTATGTATAACATACCTGTATCAACTTTGAAATTCCTGTAGAGATTATGGCAATTATTTTGGACTGTTCTGAACAGCAGACTCCGTGTTTTAATGTTTATTTTGGTTGCTTTTCAGGTCATAATGTATGACTTGTGAATTTGAGGGTGGGAGGGCTGGTGTGCCACTTATTTGATGGGAACTGAGGCATATGACTTAGTTTCACTCAAGTGACAGCAAGTCATTAGGAAATAGCAGAACCTTCTACTTCAGAAAGATTTAACCTCTTTTCAGATATGGCTTACGGAGAAGCTTTTCAGACTCAAAATAACTGTTCTTTAAAAACTAGTTTTTGAATTAAGCATTCAATTTCTTTCTCTGATTTTATTGGCGTTTTATTTCCCCCAGGCTGAAAAACTAATGAAGCAAATTGGAGTGAAAAATGTCAAGCTTACTGAGTACGAAATGAGTATTGCTGCACATCTCGTAGACCCGCTTAGCATGCATGTAAGAAACTCTTTTCCATGCTACTCCAATGAAGGCACTTCAGACGTGGAAGATCTTGATTCTGACTTTGGATGACATTATTTGTCTCGTATATGTGTCTATGGAAATACATAAAAAATATTTCTGTAATTTAGAACTAAAATTGCAGTGTTGAGAGTGGAGGTTTTTTTAATGACTTTTTTATTTTTGAGGCCTTGCACTGCTTTTAAGCTTGTTGATACTTTTTGTTGGCAGAGACTACGATGATAATTTCTAACACTATCTTTCCCTGTTAGGTAACCTGGAGTGATATAGCAGGCTTAGATGATGTTATTACAGATTTGAAAGACACTGTCATTTTGCCCATCAAGAAGAAATACTTGTTTGAGAATTCCAGGCTCTTACAGCCACCAAAAGGTAGGAAGGAACAGTTACAGATTTATATGTTGATATTAAAAAAAGAAAAACTAAAAAAAGGTTACAATTACCCAGAAAGGAAAGAGGAAGTGGGTTCCCAGTCCAAAATGCAACCATTAGGACTGATGCCAGGGAAAATCCTCAGGTTTTTCCTCTTCTCTTGCCGTGCAATCAAGTTCCAGTGAATAAGTTTCGTTTTAATAATGAAGTAATAATTTCTTTTCAATTAGTGATAGTACATTTTGGTGCACTAATCTGTGTAGCCTGCATTTTTAACTGCCTAAATTGTCGATTTTTTTCTTTTCTTATACTCCGTCTTGTCCTTTGGCAGAGGTGAGCTATAACTCTGCTGTACAGCTTTGTACGCTTGGTTAATGTTTCTGCAGTGTCAAGAACTGTATAAACTTGAGACGTCAACCTAAGCTAATCTTGCAGACATCTCTGTTCTAGTCCTAGAAATTCCAGTCATTCAAAGAGACAGAGATCCCATTTTTATTCTGGAGATCCCTTGATTTTTCTCTGGAGTTGAGTTGCACAGTATTGAGGCAGTAAGGAAACTGGCGGGTGACAAATTAACTTTCCAACAGTAAAAGAGAAGTTGGACTCTCTCTGCTGGAATCCTTACAGCCATATTTGCTGTATGCTACTGCAAGCAAGCAGAATTTAAACCTAAAATGTTGGGGAAAATACCAAAGTTTATCTTTACTGCTCTGATCCCTGGAATATTGTCTGCTGAAAATTCTCTGTAAACTATTAATTAGTGCCTGTATCTTTGACCATCTTATTTTCGTGTCCTAAACGGTGGAAAATGAAGCACTTTTGTAACTGGTTTGGTTTTTCCAAGCTACTTTCTGCTTAAGTCACAAATTGAAACTGTCTGGAAAATTACTCTAATGTCATGATCTAATAAGCTGAAGGAAAAAATTATTTTTTATTTATCTTTTTAAAGCAGACTTTCCATATAGAGCAAGCTCCACAGTTTTATTAGTGGCTTGCGCTGTGTGTTAGTAGGAAGTCATTGCTTCAGAGTAATTTTGTTTGTGGTCATCAGTCACATAAACAGAAAAAACCCCTAGTAATTCTCTGTGTTTCAGGCTTGTTTGACTTAATTTTTTTTCTTTAAATTGTTTTCTTTACAACTATGTTAGAAAAACACGTCTGTGAATTCTTTCACTATGAGATGTTTAAAAATATGAGATGTCATATTTAATTGTGGGTAATTTAAAATGTTCGTGGGCTCCTTTTTTTTTCCTTTTTTTTTCTTCTCCTCTCTCTGTGCTAAATTTTATTAGCAAGACTGAAACTGTCTATTAACAAGGCCTGTCAAGTGTTTAGAGGAAATAAATACGGTTTTAGTTTTATGTAACTGTAATAGTCTCACTAATAAAACAGTCATCTTTCAGACAAACGTCTCCTTTCAATTTCACCATACGTGTTTTTAGATAGTCTTAGCTTTAATTTTATAATAAGGATATCTTAAATAACTCTGTATTTGATTTGATGGAACACTGTGTAACTTGGTTTCTTATCTTTTAAAACTTGGATAAAATACAAGCCTGCACACTATCAGGTCTGTCATACCAAAGCGTGTTTTCTGTACAGAGGCCAGAGAGCATGAATGCCGTTTCTTTTTCAGGAGTACTTCTCTATGGCCCTCCTGGTTGTGGCAAGACGCTGATTGCCAAAGCTACAGCAAAGGAAGCAGGTTGTAGATTTATTAATCTCCAGCCTTCAACACTGACGGACAAATGGTATGGAGAGTCTCAAAAACTGGCGGCTGCTGTCTTCTCCCTTGCTGTAAAGCTCCAACCATCCATCATTTTTATCGACGAAATAGGTAAAAAAAAAATCTATCTTTCTTTGTAAGTAACCATAGCAGAGTGACATTAAACTGTAGGTTCAAGTTGATGGGTATATTGTTCTACTGTCACCTTTTCCTTAAAAAGAGAGATAACGGAACAAGGTTTAGTAGTATAAATAGTATTGTAAAGTAATGGTGGCAAATTAGGAAAACCAGTGCATTTCTTCCTCATGATAGTGGAGGAAATGACAAGTAGAACAAGTTGCTGCCTATTTTTGGTTGGGAAGAGGGGGTTCACGAGGAACGCTTTTCTTCTGTCAAGGGAGCTACTTATTCAGCAAACCCATCACCAAATACACTTCAACGCTTCTGCAGTGAGGGCACATAATGGAAAATAAAATATGGGTTTAGGAGAGCTCAGGAATAATAGTTTAATAAGGCTGAAGATGTAGGAGGAGGACAGCTAGGAGGACATCGAAGGTGCCAGTTGTACAGTGCATTTCGACTTGCCACATCAGTGTTTTAAGTCCCTGTGAACTGGAGCAGTTTAGTTAAAATTGCTCATTGTCTCATAGCACTGGCACTTCTTGGAGCGAGTTATACGGTGTGCAGAAACAGAGCCTGGCAAAACTTTTACTGTTTCCACAGTTTAAGTTTATGAAGGGGCTATGTTCTTTTGATCCTTGTATAGTATGGAAAATGTGGTGGTTTTCCAGCTGTTGGAAATTCTTTAGACAACTACTATCAGGGTTAGACCTCTGCGTGACAAAGTATATAGCCTACTTTATGTCAGTCTTGCAGCTTGCTGTTCTCCTGTGCTTTGGTGTCTTCTAGCTTGCCAGGCTCTGGACATTTCCATGAGAAATTGCATGAGAAACTAAGGTGAAAGTTATACTTCCCATGAATTCAGGAAAGCGAAAAATTTGGAGTGTAAGATTTGGGACAGTCTCATGTGATAGGTACATACTCGTGTAGTGTGATTTGAAAGATGTGCTTAAAAATGTGGTGAGATTCCACTTTCCTGTTCTTCATCGTGAGAACTGTTTTTTGTTTGTTGACAATGTTTATGAAAAAATGTGTTTATAAGACAGAGAACAGCACAGGTCTGCACACAAGAAATCAAACAGCATGGTTTCTATGGCAGGATTGAAAGTAAACTGCTTTACTGAACCCTTTAATACAGATTCCTTCTTACGAAGTCGGTCGAGTTCTGACCATGAAGCTACAGCTATGATGAAAGCTCAGTTCATGAGCCTGTGGGATGGACTGGACACTGATTATAACTGCCAAGTAAGTACTAAGGATTTCAGGAAAAGTAACGTGATTCTTCCCTCTCGCTTATTGTGCATTGAGCCATTTGGGAAGAATAGCAGATTGCATGTAGTAGTAATAGCCAAAAGAGCTTCTGTACCTGTCAGAGTTAGTGATTACCAATATATTATGGGAATGAGATGAGTTATATTAATAGATCATTTTTCTTCTTGAGAAGACTGGTTTTGTAGGTATTTTGGTTTAAATTAAGAGCTGTTATTTTCAGAAGCAACTTAAGTCTCAATAATACAGCTGTATAGTTTGAGCTGCCAAAATTGGGACTTTTTAAACTGTTTTGAAAAACATTTAGTCAAGGATATTTACTTCAGGTGAAGTGACTCTTTGATTTCAGGAAACGTATTGAAAGATCTGAGTATTCATTCCAATTGCAGGTTGGTTGGTTTGTTTCCGGAAAAGCGTTGGACTAGCATTTGACAAGCACTAGACTCCGGAGTTAATCTGAAAGGGTAGAGGCATTGATGTTATCAAAAGACAAATTCTGTTAAACAGAACTGTGCTTCCGTCCCGTTATTCCTGTGCGCTTCTCTCCTTTCCCATAATCTCAGAACAGAAATACTGTATTTTGGAGAAAAAAAAATATGCGAAGCTGCTGGTGCTGCAAAAACGACAAACAAAAAACATTTATGAAATAAATGACTTGAATGTAGCATAGATGAAAGCCTGCTTGGTGTGTTTCTGAACTGTCACCTGGAGCAATCTTTTTAAGGCCTTTGAAAAGGATGTTTATTCTCCAATTTTAAATTTTTCAGCCTTTTAATTCTATATTTTTCTGTGAATGGGTTCTGATGCTCTGACCTCCATTAATTCTTTCTTTGTAAAAATCTGCTTTTCTTCCTCTCTCAGGCTTGTGCTAAAGATTTTTTTCAGTTGATTTTTTTAAAAACTGATTAGAACACAGTCAATATGTATACTGAGGGGCTTGAAAGCAGAGTGTTTGCTTACCATTAATAAGAGGCCAACAGTATGAATATTTAACTGGAAGCTAATACGATCTTGCAAGCACACATTTCTTCCAGTGTTTGAAGGTATTATCTTTTTTTCCTCAATACGCCAACAACTTCTTGGAGCAAGTCAAATTGTCCATTCCCTGCTTTGAGACAATATGTGGTCTTACCCATCTCTTGAGTTCAGCATGCGGAGCCTGAACGAGTCACTCTTGTCCCTTACTCCTATGCCTCTGCAGGGTAGGGAGCCGCGCCGAAGTAAAATGCGATGGCAAACAATTGGCTGGAGACATGGCAAGATGGAAATTCAAACTTTTCATAACTAGTGTTTTGTTTCAATACCGTATTTCAGGCTCTTTTCCGAGTTGTCATTGCAATTCAGGAAGTGTTCTTTAAGCAATGGTTTTGACATTTGCATTGTCTCAGTTTTTGACAGCCAGCTTGCTGGGCTCTTTAGTTAATTACAGGTGTTTACTTGGGAGCCAAACAAATTTCCTTTGAATAAGGATTAAATTTGACTTTTGTTAAGGTGACAAAAATTCCAAATGCTCGGAGGAAATTGTAAATAAGCATTGTGATGAGTGTTCTTTGTTCCTGTGTTGATTGCAGCTGAAAGGCATGTTCAGCTTTGGGCTAACCCTGCCGAGGATATAGTCTTGAGTCCGGCAGGGGCTTGGGGCGCAGCGCCTGGGAAACAGAGCTGTGCTGCTTGAAGAGACAGTTCAAGCCTGGAAGCCCTGTACCGCTGCCTTGGGAGGGTGCTGAGTTCCCAGAACCTGCAGACAAAGCCGGTTTTGGGAAGGCTCCTCAGCTCCGCTAGCACAGAGGGAAGCAACGCTTCGGGTCCAATGTTGCGCCTTGATGAAGCCCAGAGAAGCACGGCGTGGGGACAGCGATGCATCTTTGCAAGAGGCAGCTCAGCCAAATGTCGGCGTGTGTTTGGTGCAAGGGCATAACGCTTTCTAGAAGCTGAAGGCTGCCGGAAGAGCCCTGGCCAAAAAATGCGCCTTCTGGATATTTATTTATTATTTTTTTTTGTGTGTGCGTAGCCATTTGCCACCGTATAATTAAGCCTCTAGGTGGCAGGGTGACTCTGCTGCGGGACACACAGCACAGCCTGGTCAGGGGCTGCGGGAGCTGCCAGGGCTGGCTGCGGAACAGTGACTCGGGACAAAAGACCAGAAGCACGTCAGGAAACCGTATTTGATAGGAGATTAATTTTCCTGACATTTTTCACTTTTCGTGTCTGGGTATTTACAATGTACATAACTTACAATAACAAATGAGAAAACAAGGCTGATGTGAATGGGAAGTAAATTTGTTCTTAAACTAATAACTGGAACGCGGTTACGTGAGGTAAATACTCGCCTTGTATTGAACTTGGCTTGTGCACATCTAATGCACTGCTGTTACGGTATACCCGTGCATATAGGTTCTCATTGACTTTTAATGCTGCTTCTTAATGCTTAAAAAAAAAAAAGAAACAGCATTTTAGGGCGTGCAAAAGCTGCCAGTTTGGTTGTTCTGGTGAACTGATTGCCTTTTTTCAACACAGCACAAAAATGGCACATTTTTTTAGTACCTTATCAAAACATCTGCTTTCAAGCTCCTTCCAGACCACCAGGAACTAAGGAGACATCGCCAAGACTTAAGAGCAGAAGTTTGGGGTTACTGCTTAGAGTTTGAACTTTCGAATTGGGCTCAGAAGTCTTCAGAGTAATGTAAAAATCTGGTACACGGTGGTACCAATGTGAAGCTGCCTGTTTAAATCCAGTTGCCGAAATCCCTATCAAGAAACCTTGTGTAACTTCTTGAAATGTTGATGTTCTTGATAAAGCGTGGAAGAGTCACGTGTTTGGTTTGGAAACTCCCAATACGGTGGTGTTTTCAACAGCCGGTTTCGGGCTGACTAGTGTCTTCTGTTGGTGTACACAGGTGATAGTGATGGGAGCCACCAACCGTCCTCAGGACCTTGACTCTGCAATCATGAGAAGAATGCCGACCCGCTTTCACATCAACCAACCTGTAAGTCATGCCGGGTTTGCCCAAAAAGTGTGCCCAGTGGCTGAGCTACAGGCAGGTGCCTTATCCGCCAGGAAATGCACGTCTCTGGTTGTTTGTTCTTTGGTTTTGGTTTGTTTTTCAAAGTAGTACTGTATTATTTTGACCTGGGTTTAGTTTTTTAGAAGCACATATATAACTTGGCTTCTTAAGGTGAAGTTTCTCACAGAAATCCGGGTTCCTTGGGTCTTTTATCTGAAACACCACCATGTGCTCTGAGAGCTTCACACCCATTTTCTTCCACCTATAAGAACGGAGCGGCTTAGATGCTGCACTCTGGAAAGAGCTTAGTTTTAACTTGAAAACAGCCCCAAAAAGCACAAAAGTGACTGCACACACTTGCCTACTGGGGAGAGCAGCACCCAAGCCAGATAATGTCAAGAAGCAGGTACATATTGACCACCATTTATACTTTCTGGATACACAGTATTTAGTTTTCAAGGCGAGAATGGGGGAATGAAATCTGCATATCAAAGTCTACATTCTGCTCCAGTCTTTCCACAGGTGGGCGCAGCAAGCCGTCCGAAAAACTGCTTTTATTCTGCTTGTGATTTATGCCAAACAGGCAGTAATTAAGGTCTTTATCAATTAGGCCAGCCGTCACAAGGTTACCCTTGTTGTAAATTTTGCTATTGCCATCTTTTTCAAGGTATCTTAGTCACCTTTGAACACTTAGCGATATCACAAGACATTGTTGCATCAATATTATAAAGAGTTCAGTCGTGGTTGTCAGTATTCCCTTCTGGCTACAGAAATACCCTTCATTATTCATTTTTGGTTTGTGTTTTTTGGTTTTTTTTCCAGAAACTTAGAGACAAAACTGGAGGAGTAAAACCCTCATTGATTGTGCAAGAGAGTAGTCGTGTTCCCAGACCTATCTTGTTTGAACCGGCTTTCACTCCTTGTGGGTGGATGCTTTTCGAAACAAAGCCTTTTTACCCTAGTCACTGCTTGTCTGCATCGCCTGCTCGTAGGGTTGCGTACACCTTGCTCGTCTTCACTCCTTACTAATTCGAGGAAAACTTGAAGTTGTGTATTTTAGTACTTTATTGTGTCTTTCTATCAAGAACCATCATTAGAAGAGGTAATTATCCACCGGTAACAGTGCCTCAGGGTAGTACAGGGGTTGGCTCCCTCTTCCAGGATCAGAATTACAACTGGAGGTGTCATTTAGTGCACAGGCCCACAACTTTCCTCACCCCGCTACAGCCCTGTCATCGTTACCCCTTGTCTCTTGGCCTTGTCTGTGGTACTTTGGGATACAGCCAAGATTGTTGATGACTCTTTAATTGAGGGCCAAGGTAATTTCTGTGCTGTGGATGGGAAGTAGGCACAGGTGGCATCACTGTGGAGTAGCTAAAGCCTTGCAGATTTTATAACTAAATTTGAGATGAAAATGCCCGCAGTTACTCCTAAGAAATTACCTGCCAGGCAGAGGGAAAGGGAAGAAGTATTTTTTTGAGGCAGAGTATCAACCGTTCAGCTGCCGGTGTATGTACGGGGTAGTTTTTTCCCCTTTTTAACAATGAAAGTGAATTTAGAACAAGTTTGGTTTTTGGGAGACACAAACCCCAGTCTCTGCTGCCTGTGTTTCACCTCGCCGTTCACAGGCCTTAACTGTTTCTTTCCGTAACCTTATCACAGTATGTGATTTATATTGCTTAAAATTTCCCAAGCATCATCTGTAGAATTAAATTCATTGATTTTTTTTTTTTTTTTAAAGCAGAACAGTTTATCCTCTTCATCTGATTTAGCAAAGTATCGAAAGCATCCCTTAAATCTAGTGAGTCTGCCCTCCGTTAAAGATGATGGGAAATCTTTGGAGATGGCTGCTTTCACTTAGGGCCAAGTAAGACTAAATGTCAGTGCGTTTCCCCTTTCGCTGTAGTTAGTGTAAGTGTATATGCTCAAATGTTTAGTTTCATATGCTCCTGGAGTCAGACTACCCTAAAATCTCATTTTTCTGAGTCATTTGCCATCAGGTAGGTTACCTTAGTGTGTATCACCGCTCCCATGTGAGGGACCAGCTTGTGTCACCAATCTGTGACTGAAAGCCACAGTGCAAAATTGAGACAGATGTTGCAACGTGTTTATTTTTGCACTCTGGTAACTTTAATCTCTTTTGTTTAAGGCTCTGAAACAAAGAGAAGCAATCTTGAAGCTGATTTTGAAAAATGAAAATGTAAGTAAACTTCTCTTAATGGTTGATTTGCTGTGTTACTGTTTTCATGAGTGCAAGCTCTGGAGTTGTAGAAAACAACTCTAATTGACTTTCTTGGAGTAAGGTAGAGATTCTCTGGCAGGGTATTTCTGAGTATAACTTAGGAATCTTTTGCGGGTTTAGGTGTGGCGTTAAGTTCAAGCAGTAGAGTTGCCTACTGGTTTAAGCGTGAGCCTCAGTCAGAGCAGCAGTCTTGGATTTTGTGCTGAATCACCATCTCCGAGGAAAATGACTTAATTTCTCTGTCTCCATTTTCTTGTTATGCAACAAAATAATATGTTTATCTCGAAAGATGCTGAAGGTGAGTCATGTCTGGAAATCACTTTGGTCAGGGATAGAAATCATGAAGCAGGGAGAAGAGATACTGAATTTTTAACTGTACAGTCTGTTGGCTCAAGTCAAGAAAGGTGGAATGACATTTTCTGGCAGTGCTGCTTTTTGCACTTTGATCCGTAGTTCGTTTTTCCTTTAGAGGAAAGCTGCTATAGATGTTGTTACTAATACTGTATGGTGTTCGTGTCGCCATCTGCATTTGCATTCCAAGATGAGGGGAAGGAGTAGCTCTGAGCACATCTGGTAGCATCTGGTGGCAGGATACGGGACCTGCATTATCGGAGCTTCCTGCCAAATTTAGTCTGCAGCACTCATTGTCTTGAAGTTAATGTCGCAAAGTGTCTCTTGATTGACGTCTATCCTAAAAAATAGCATTCCTTAGTAAAACCAACTTACGTTTTCAAAGAAAAATCACAGCTTATCGTTTTTTAAGAAAAATCACAGCTCATCACTGCGAATGGCGGCGATACTGGGGAGGTTGCTTTGCAAGTGGTCATTTTGGATTGTTTGTGTAGGATTAGAATATAGGTTGGCTTTTTTTCGAAATACTAGACATAGGTGTGAAAACAGAAGAGAGATGAAATGCCAAAGGAGTTGTGGAGGAAGAACGGAGTTATTTGCAGAATATCTCAGAGAAACTAAACTGTCTCTTGCGAGTGGTGATTTTAGGCTCGGATTTCTTTCTTAAGAGCTGTTAGGGAGTTATGCCAAAGAATAGACGTTTATCCAGGATACCTGCAGCCACCCGGCCCTTGCACGCAGGTGGACCTTGTGGCTCCTTTGCCTCAGCAGTTGGAGCACCTTGGCCTCAAGGCCTTCAGCAGAAACCTCGATGGGCTCCTGGAAGAATGCAAGGTGCATCAGGCATCTGGTAGTGGATCGCCGCTGAACAAATAAAATTTTCCAGAGAGAAAACCTGCTTTACCTTTTTGAAAATAAAATCCTGACGCGTTGCGAAATGTGCTGGAAGGGACTGTTATCAGAGGTTCTGTAAACGGACTGAATAAATACAGGGTCTTGGCTGGAAAGAGTTCAGTCCCTGATCCAGTGCAGGGAGCTAGACGCGTTATTTTGCCTCCCAAGTTCCCCATTTTGTGGTTGTATGAAGCAGGAGGGGTTATTCAGGAACTCAGCAGACAACCGAGTTGCTGAGACGGTGAATAACGGCTTTTGAAGTTCTTTTTCTGCGCTGAAAGGTGGCAACAACAAAACCCGATTGTGACGGGAACTTTCTCCAGCCGTGCTGCCTTACTGGTCAAAAGGTGAAAACAAAATGCCCTGATCCAGTGCAGGGAGCTAGACGCGTTATTTTGCCTCCCAAGTTCCCCATTTTGTGGTTGTATGAAGCAGGAGGGGTTATTCAGGAACTCAGCAGACAACCGAGTTGCTGAGACGGTGAATAACGGCTTTTGAAGTTCTTTTTCTGCGCTGAAAGGTGGCAACAACAAAACCCGATTGTGACGGGAACTTTCTCCAGCCGTGCTGCCTTACTGGTCAAAAGGTGAAAACAAAATGCGCTCTTTCAAATAACGAAAAAAAGGGTTTGTGGCTGTGAAAGGAGACCCGTTGGGTAGTGTTCGTTGTCTATAGATAAAAAGATACACGTAGGGGCTGATCGAGCACTTTAACCAAAAAAAAGCGGTGCTGTTGCAGGAAACCTGTGTGGGCATTTGGGAAACTGGGTAGTTTTTTTTCTGTGATCGCGTTTCTGCCACCCGGTAGGCTTCCAAAACCGCTCGGGAGCTTTGTCAGTAACAGAATATTCCGATACGATGGTTTGCTTTTGGTCGCCTATTGGGTTGGTTGGGTTTTTTTTATCAGCTGCAGAGTTTTACGAGATGAAGCATCAGTTTCATTTAATGAAATGAACTACTTGGGGAGTTCAAAGCGTATGTTAATAAAACAATCTTCCTTTAGCTCTTAAAAAAAAAAAAAAAAGACTGAAAACGATCTTCTTAGGGCTGGTAAAAATACTCAAGAGGTGGCCGTTTCTTGTCCTCGGTGAACAAAGTAAGCGACTCAGAGTTTTCACGCTCTGACCTTTTTGTTTTTCGACAGGTGGACAGGCGTGTAGATCTCCTTGAGGTTGCCAAAGAGACTGACGGCTTCTCGGGCAGCGATCTGAAAGAAATGTGCCGGGATGCAGCGCTCCTCTGCGTCAGGGAATATGTTAATTCCGCCTGCGAAGAAGAGACGTATGTGTCTTTTATTTTGTCTGGTTATGATAGCTGACCAGCCATCGCGAATGCTCTTGCTGCCCGATTATTAGTTTGCATTTTCTGATTTGAATTGCAAATTCATAGAGGTTTAGGAAACCTGGCTGGGAATCACAGAAAGCAGGAGTTCTCTCTTTCTTGACAAATCACCGCTACGCAACGAAAAAAAAACAACAAATGGGTTACCTTTATTCATTGTGATGGTGAAAATAAGACTGTTTGTCCCAAGGCATCAAGCTTGAGGTGGCACGAGCCAACACGAGGGTGATATTACTGCGCTATATCACCAGGCTCACGTGCTGGTAACGCTCTTGCACAGGAATAAAATCCCTTCGCTATGATGTTCCTCTGATTATCTCCTGTCCGTGTGTGGACAGGGGGCATGTTCCCAGTGTAACGTGGGATCTGTGTCAGAGCTGCTCTTTGCAATGATTACCTCTTGCTGTTCGAAAAGCCGTTACGCAACACCTGAATCGTTACCTTGGTTTTTTTTCTTTCTTTCTTCCTTTTTAAAGCCACGACGAAGATGAAATTCGGCCCGTGCAGCAGCAGGATCTCCACAGGGCGATTGAGAAGATGAGAAAATCGAAGGATGCCACGCTGCAGAACGTTTTGATGCATGTTAGTTTAGATTAAGGCAAAAGAGCACGTTTGCCGTTTCTGACGTGATTTAGCTTGACTTCTATAATCAGCTAGCAAAAACAATGTCCGGGGGTGGGAGCGGGGGTGTTCCTCAAATAAGGGAGTTCTGTTTCGGGAATCGTTTTTGTACAACAAATTCTTAAGTTATTGAAATTTCGCCGTGCGCAACTAGAAGCGTTAACAGTAGATCACAAAGCGGAACAATTCTAGCCCAGACCAAGAGCAACTGCCTGTGTCTTGTCCCGCCATCGATACACTGTGCAGCCTTAAAGCAGGTTCCCATGTGGCCTGGGGGGGGTTCGGCCACGGACGGGAGATGATCCATCACCGGTGTGTGTATATACGTACGAGCGTGTGTGTATGTATGAAATGTATATATCCACACATTTTTTTATATATATATAGAGAGAGAGACATAATCTGTAGATAACTTGAGTATGGGAAATCTTTTCTACTTACAGAATCAAACCAAATCACAAGATGTATAGATTAAAAGATCCGTCGATACTCAGTCCACATTTACTCCTTCCTTTTAGCAGCAAATACGAAGATAGAAATTCTGCTTCTTCTAGAATAACTTGCCGGCAAAACTTGAGCTGTTACTGATTTTTCCTTTCACGTGACCACTTGAAATCCAGTGCCATTTAGTAAAGGTAGTGAGCTACTGTAAAAACGTTTGAATACTTTTCATTTTGTATGAATTCTGCTTTTTTTTTGAGGCTTTTTAAATGAATGCTGGTTTTATTTTTATTTTTTCCTTGATGTGAGTAATTAGAATAGAATCTTAACTGGTCTTTCATAAAGCCCCGCGTATTATAAGCTCTCTGAAATTGTGGCTTTCTGATCTATTAAGCGCTGTAAGGAGGGGCTTGCTGCTATTTCATCTCCTCCGGAAGACCCGCTGCTGCCCTGTGGCGGCGGCAGCCCATGAAGCGTCACGCGCGACGCTCTGAGGCACGAGGTGGGGATGTTTTGTGATGTTGTGCTCTGTCACATGCTCTGATCTGCAAAACTGGAGAGAAGGGAATGGGGTTTGGGTTTAGAAATGTGTTTTAGCGATGTTCTGCTGTACTTGCTGGTAACAGTTTTGGTAAATTCATGTAACGTTATGTCGTGATAAAGGCAAAGGGGTTAAAAATGTAAGCGGTAACAGTGTTTCGGTAAAGTCATTGTCAGTAGGTTTGTGAAAAACTTGTTTTTTCTTCATATAATTTTATGAATTGTGCCCTAATTCGACACAAATATGTAATGGGAATTGTTCGAACCCAAGGGGCGGTGTGCTGCGTCCCAGCACTGCTCGCTCTCGATGGCAGGCAAGTGTTGAAAGTGAGGTAACGATGTAAAACGCAACACGCAGCAAAGTGAAATAAAGAGGGCTGGAGGCAGCCATCGGGCAGCATCAGGTGCCGATGACCATCTCCCTGGGCCGCAGCTTTCTCACTGGTGTCCTTTCCTCTGGCACACGGGTTGTGTCCTGACCCAGTTTAATCTTTGCGGGTACCAAACACGGTTGGTTTGTGGGGTTTTATTAATAATTGCTTTTCTTTTTGATGTGGGCGGGGGGAAGTCTGGTAGGTGTTGGACCTCATGCTCCAACACCAGGAGGTAGTAAATTTGGCAGGGCGGAAAATACTGGGCTATGGGAATCTAAAAAGTCTGGGATATGCTAATCCCACAAGTCATGTCGTTAGCGGCAGGGCAGAATGCAGTGATGTAAACCACTGTGAGCTCTGGGAGAGCCCGACTTCAAGGACGAACCTTAAAACTAAACATGCAAATAGCGCTACTTCCTGGAAGCTGGTTCCTCGGGAGGTTTGGGTTACGCCGGTGCCTGATGAAGTTCTGCAGCTATTCCCCTTCTTTGTCAGTGCCTGCTCTGACTAAAGTTCTCCCGGCCCCTTGTGGTAGTTGTTAACGCCTGAGAGATGCCAGGCTGGTGCCGTTAACGCGGCTCGTCCTACTTGGTAAAGCTCTAGCGCGGGCAGCGGAAGAACGCCGCCTTAATTGGTTTTAATAGAGTGAGGGTGAAGCGTGTCCTCCAGCAAGTTGAAACGTCAAACAGCGCATGGGAATAGGGACAAACCCCAACAGACGCTGGCAGGGCTCGCAAGCTCTCCCCACATCACTTCCCTGAGCCGGGAAGCGCGGGCTGCGGCGCTCTCCGACACCCACAGCCCCTTTAGGAAGAGACCAAGGGATGCAGCAGCATCACCCCCTATTTCTGCAGGGTTTTAGCAGCGAGGAGGTGCTCGAGCACTGTGCGGCTGGAACAGTGCAGCGAAACACGACTTGTTTCACAGCAAAAAGGTAAAGGAGCTGAGGTTTCCATCTGGACAGGGGGTTCCCTGGCCGGCCATCGCACAGCTGGAACTTGGGGGCTCCGACCACTACAGGCCCGTTGCAGCCCCAGATGAACCACGTGGTTGTAATTCTCCCCACCCCCCCAAAAAAAAAAATTGCAAAGTGAGAGTTAGTTCCATGTATAAATATTTATTTGTACTAAAAGTGAGTGTTTTGTAGCAGAGTATCAAGTTCAGAATATATCCAATCATGAGATGCATCAGTTGAGGTACAAATTCCAGTCTTATGTCTTTAATAAATACACTATAAAAAAAAGCCTAGTCCACATACTCAATTTTAATCAGAGGTAATCAGTACGCTACTATACTTTAAAAGGCTAATACAACATTTGTGTTTTGCTGTAACCATTTGGATTTACTGCAGGGGTTTTTGTTTGTTTGGTTGGTTTTTAACTGTCTGATTATTTTAAAAGATGAGTGGCAACAGCACTATTTTACTACCTAAAAATGACGAACATTGCGATCAGAAGTGGGAGTATTGCTTTTGTCTTCCAGGTCCCTGCCAGAGGGCCTGAGTGTAAAAGGCACGGGCGCGAGCACGCTTTCGGCTACTGCTGTGGGCCTGGCAGCATTTTTCTGGAGGTATAACGGATTTGGGCTCTTTGCTCTGAATACTTAAAAAAAATAAAATGAAAAAAAAAAAACCCAAACCCAACCCAAAACAGTTGACAAATGAAAAAAAAAAAACTTCTTCCAAAAGTATTCCCAATGGCATCTGTAGCCTCAGCCCCTGTACTGTGGCCACAGCAAAACAGGTTTTAGCTGGCGATGTCATTCTCTATCTTAAGTTAAAGGAAGAAGCGGTGATTGTTTTTACTGAGTGTGGATCCATTATTCATTAAAACTGAAGAGGAGAACACAATTGCCATTTCATTTGAAACACATTCTGACCGGTCCCGGGGCATCTACTAAAAAGGACGAGTACAAAAATCATCAAATCAGGTTCTTGCAGTAACTAATAAGTGCATAGATGGGTTTTTCCACCCCCGCACCCCTAAAACCTCCACAGCTGAGCAGTGGCCCTGGGGAAGCCTCCGCTGACAGCAGGCAGGAGGCCGAGGCACAGGAGGCCGAGGACTCGACGCTCAGACCTCAGCAGGCACTGAGACACGCACCAGCCCCAGCGGGACGTGCTGGGGGTGAGACGCAGATGGGGCCAGGTAACGCTGCAGTGTTGCGGTCACCCCAAGAGCTGCCAGTCAGCGGAAAAGCCTCAGGCGCAGCGGCAAAGTCCATGTCGGGGAGAGGGGAGGGAGGGAAAAAGAAGATAAGGTCTGCAGTAACTTTCCACCAGCCAGAGCTGGGAGCTGCACCAGCCACCGTCTCTTGGCTCAGCCCCATCAACCATCCCCCAGCCAGAGCCAGCGTCACCGGCCTGCGGCCACAAAGTAAAACCAGGTCACCTGTACCCACAGGGGGCTACAGGTACAGATGAGGGCAAGCGCTCAAGCCATCTCTCACCTGATTCAGGGGGTACAGCCGCTCGGACCCACCTCACACTGTGATTTTTGCCGTTTTGCCTTTAATTTGCCTTTGGGATGGGAAAAGCATGGGCAGACGGAACAGGAATCCAATCCTGCCAGGTGGGAGGATACCCACGAAAGCACATAACAGCATCCCCAGTTTCTGCTTGCCGCTCGGGGCTTTCTCGGTGATCTGCCAAGCTTTATGGTGTCTCCCAGGACAGCTTCCCCTGCCCACGGGCCCACCAGGCTGTGGGCACAGGGACGGCCACGGCAGAGGCCCCAGGGAAAGCTGAACTTGGAGCACCAGTGACGCTCAACCCAGGTTTTGTTTTGACCAGAGGGGTCAGGCAGGAGGAAGCAAGGAAGAACAGTGAGCAACAGTGAGTTGGCCACAAGGAACTGGTGATGGCCAAGGCTGATTAAAAATAAAAAATAAAATCCTTTTTTTTTTTTTTAAAAAAAAAAAAAAAAAAAAGGGCATTAAAAAGAATCCTGCTGTTTGTTAGCAAAAATTGTCTAAGGCACAACCTGGAGGGCAGCAGCTGGATCCCAGCATCAAGTACCTGTTTTCCACCCCAGCAGCAGCAACCGCTCCTTGCTCTAGCAGCTGCTCCTGCCTCTTCGGGCAGCACGAGGCGAAGGGTAGTGGAAAGGCACTTCTTCATTTCTGCTCCGTGCGGGGACAGACATGTTTTTACACCGGTGCCAAGGTCCCAGCTCTGCACCGGGGGAGAGGGGTGGCGAGCAGCCCTGGCAGCACCAAAATGATCCAACGGACCGGTCCGGAGGCCGTGCTGGGCTTCCCACAGCCGCGCCCAGCTGGGAACGAAAGGCCTGCTGCTCTCCCCCTTCCAGCTCCATGGGGACACTCCCAGCAGCTTCAAGGGGGAGAAGGACCAGTCTCAAAGTATTTCTGATTAGTAAAAAACACTCTGACCCAGGTAGGAAAATCCTCCAGTCAGAGCATCGGAAATGCCAAGTAACTGATCTGTGTCATAGGGAATCAATCAATCATTGCTCACTCTTAATACAAGTATTTCTAGGGAGGAGGAGTAGTGTTAATTCTTTTTTTCCAGCGACTGGTAGTACTCGGTTAGGATCTTCCAAGCTTTGGGGGCCATGAAGCCGTCTGGTGGGTTTTCACCTTCACGAGCAAGCTTCCTCATGCGTGTTCCCGAGATGAAGTCAAAATCGTCGTGCCTGCAGCAAAACAGAGATGGGTGAAATCAGCACGACCGGCCCAAGTCGTCCCCAGCGTGGCTCTTCTGCCATGCCAAGCGCGCGGTCGGAAACCTCCCGGTGTTGGCAGCACCCATCTGCGGCTTCACGCCTGGGTTTGCGATCGGCAGCAAACTGGGGTTGCTCTTTAGAGAGGAGCTGGAGTTGTACATACTTCTCCAGCTGCGAGAGGCTCTATTTCTACTGCCACTTAGTCCTGTAAGTGTCTTATCCTCCCTGGTGGCTACAAAGGTGCATCTTTAGCTTCACGCGACCCACCCTTGACCTGGTGCCAGCTCTTGGAGAGGAAAGGGGGTGGATTTCACCAGTTCTTCCCCCACTCCTCTCTTTAAGAGGAATGACGACTGCTCTTCCCTCTCCCCTGGCAAGCTGCAAACCAGAGGCGATCGCAAACCGCACGCGCTGCATAGGCTGAAGGAACAGCGACCCTGCTGCCTGCATTACCTTTTTGGGTCATAAAAATCCATGGCCTTTTTCAGTTTATTGTAAGCAGCCACCCGGAAGGGGATGATTTCCACTGAGGTGAGGCCCGGCGCCATGCTGAGGACCTTCCCTCCCTGCGTGGGCTCGTAGAGGTCCTTCTTGGTCTCGGGGTGAGGCATGCCTGCCGGGTCGCGCCCCACGATGTAGAAATTGGCCCCGGCAATCATACGAGCTCGGCAGTGCCACTGCACCTGCAGAGACACAAGGAGCACTGGCTGAGGGCTGAGCCGCAACCGAGCTGTCCGCCCTGGGCCCCAAAAGAGATCCTGGCGAGCCTCGTGGAGGAAGGAAGGAAGGAAGGAGACGCGTCAGCAGCCTTGCTGCAGTTTCTCACAGCGATCAGGCTGCCCAGACTCGTTTTCCACCACTTGGACCTGATGCAACATCACAGTTCTCCTCAGGACATGTATTTCAAGGGAAACACTGGGGATGGGAACTGGGCTTGTTCCAATTTGGCAGCAAAGGGAGGTAGTGGTTTGCATTTTGAATGTGCAAAGACAGTGCCCGCCAGCCCTCGAGCCTCACACGGGCAAGGCTGCCCATGTATCCCTCTCCTCCCTCCTTCAGGGGAGGTTTAGAGTCTACTCGATTCATCCCACCAATTTAGGGACAGAAAGGAAACCACTGGGAGAAAACAAACGAGCACCCTTGCTCGAGAGAAAAAGGTCACAGCGGTAAAGTCCGTTTCTAGTCCCTTTCTCCCCCGGCTCTGCACACAGCACAGGAGCCCACGGAGCCGAGCTCTGCCGGGTGATGGCTGCTGCAGCAAGCTGCGGG
>NW_009646433.1:1427688-1453928 GCF_000708025.1 Charadrius vociferus | reverse complement strand
ACACGCTTCACGCCTTGTCGTGGTGAGCAGCCGATGGCTGTGTTACCTCTGTGGGGCCGGCGTAGAGCATGGGAGAAGGGAAGATTGCCACGATGGTTGACTTGGGGTCCAGGACTTGCTCCTCCAGCACCGCTGCGTGCTGCTTCATCCGCCACTCCAGCGGGACGTCGTCATCTTTGGTCCACCCGCCCAGGGGGTGGAGGAGAAGCACGGGGTTTTTGTAACCCCTCTCCAAAAGCTGGCGCCGCGTGTCCTGCATGAGCAGGGCGTGCCCGTTGTGGACAGGGTTGCGCAGCTGAAACGCAAAGATGGCATCTAAAAGGGAAAGATTCAGAGGGTCACAGGCTTGTGCTGACCATCAGACTTCATTAGCACACTACATATTTCGTAAGATACATACATTGTAAGATGTGTGTCCTATCTTCACAGGACCGAGGCCTCGAATACCTTAGATGAGTGTTTCATACATGCACAGTGCCTCTTCATCGCTCTGCCAAGTTTATTTTCATTGCACATCCTTCCTTTGGGGATGGTTTCAGTCCTATCAGCTCTCCTACAATGTTCTTAGAGGCCCCTGGACACCTCCACCGAGTTGCCTGACTTCCTAAGTGACCTGCCACCTCTCCAAGCTCAATGGCACCTTCAGGAAGGCCAACGCTCTCTCCCCAAAGTGAGGGTAGGTGTCCAACGCCTGCCAGCCTGCTGGGACAGACACCTGGGAGCAGATACCTAACCTGTCCCCCATGTGTGAAGGCCAAGCCCATCAGCACTGGGCTTTCAATGCCCGGGCTGCGGAACGAGAGGCTCTGACCTGCCACGGAGGACGTGAGCAGGACGCTCGACGCTTTCCAGTCTGGTGCTAAGGGTCACCCATTGAAGATGCAGCCCACCACAAGCACCGTCCTTAACCAAGGAGATCCTGCATCACTTCTTGTGCCGTACCCTGCGTCCCCCTTACTGCTCACCCCACCTGAATAGTCCCATTTTGGGGGCACATAGAAGCAATTTGGCAAGCGCTGCGAGCTTGAGAACAAGTAATCACAGAAATCTCCTGGCGCCAGGTAGGGCAAGAAGACCCGTGTCACCCGTGCTAACCCAGGGCACTCACCAGCGTTCATTTCTCTGAACTTCTGCTTGAGAGCGAGCGGTGTCAGGCGGTACTGGTCCAACCCGTCGTTCCATTTGATCTTCTCCAGCACCAGGAGGTCTCCACCAACCAACCAGTCTCCGCTCTCCATCACCATCTGTGAATTACGCACACGTGCGTGACACAGGGGACAACAAAATATCTCCTTTTCCCTTTCACAGCCGCCTTTGAAAAGTGTTAGGCTTGACTCCGCCTGTAGGGTCATCTTCCCTCCTCATTCAGCACATCGCAGGGGGGGAAATATTCTTACAGCGACCATGGGAACTGAATGTCAGGGGCAGCGCAACCCCGTAAAGCGAGGCATCAGCCGCCGAGTCCCAACCCCTGCACCCAGCTAGGCGCTGGGCTCCTCGCTGGCAGCCGGGGGGGAATCTGCAGGTTACGGCGCAAGACCTTCCTCCGCTTCGCTCTTATTTCCTCCTGGGAATAAGCCGCTTGCAAGGTGAGCCACTGCCGCTGAATAATTCAACGATTTATTTTATGATAAGGGAAAAGAATTAACATGGCTTTAGACTTTTCAAGCGGGACGCTCAAGTCACTTGGTGTAACCTGGAGCTCTCCCTTTCTAAGGGATGATGTTTGTACTGCCAGAGAGGAAGTGGGAAGAGATAAGCTGGAAAAATGTAACGCCCTTGTTGGCTGCCTGTATGAAACAGCCAAATTGAGAAGTAAAACGCAGCTAAAAGGAGCGCAAGACCGCGATCTGCAGCACTAGCGTTTGGTAGCATCACCGAGATCATCACGCTCCCAGCGCAGGAAAACTTTGGGGGCTAAGTTGGTGGTTGTGCTAAAAAAGTTTGGATGTCGGCACACCGGTGACCACGAGTGAATGAAAGGAGCAGCTCCTCAGCAGCACGCTCGTTCTCCCTTTCACCTTGTGCTTGTTACCTCATGCTCTCGCCAAGCGGCGAGCGCAGCGTTAACTCGCGAGCCTAAAAATTTGGTCCTGCCTGCTTGGGATGTGATGGTTCCCAGTGAAGAGCTGGGCTTGGAGAGCAGACAGGACACCCAGCGCCCTCAAAACCTCAGAAAGGTTCGGTTCTCCAGCCCCAGCTCGCATTTCCCATCCTGGCCGGGTTTCCCAGAGCAGCAAGGCGAGAAACCTACTTTGACGTGCGGGTGCTTCGCGCAGGTGGTGCCCCAGACGCGGGCGCAGCGCTCCTCCTTCCTGTGCTCGAAGTACTCGGGGTTCTTCAGGACCGCCACCCTCCGCCCCGCGTAGCTGAGCGCCAGCGCCTCGCAGCCCTCCAGCCGCTCCTTGTCCTCCGTGGAGATCGGCAGCACGATGGGGACGCTCAGGTTGACAACGCCATCTGGCAAGAAGGGGGAGGACTTTAACATATTCCACCCTCAAGACACTGCTCTCGGGCCCCGAGTAGACAGAGGTTTTCAGAGACACACATTCTGCCTCTGGAGAGCCCAGTTATCCAGGACTAGCTCGGGGGTTCACCATCAGTGATGTAACTTTATTCACTGCCCCATTTTTTTTCTGCACTGCTAATAAATAACGATGTCAGTGGAACACAAAAGCTCCTTATCTTTGGACCAGAGATGTCTCAAAGGCACCTGGAGCATTTCATGACTTTCCGGATTCTCTATCTCCCTGGAAAGGTCGGTTCTTTTCCAGTTAGCCTGCTGTAAAGTCTCTTTGAAAAGTCTTAACGTACGTGGAAAATGCAACCCTGGGTATAACCCCTACCTCCTCCGCTGGGAGAACAACCTCTACTAAGACAGCTCCGGCTTGGTGTTCCCTGGGGCATCTCACTCCCTGCCCAGCTCCTGAACGGCCTCTTCCAACGGGGAAAACACCGTCACGCTTTGCTTTGTTTCTTCGGGTTTTTTTTCTGGATATCTCTATACTGTTACTGCTTTTCCTTTATATCTCTGCAGAGTCCAGTTTTAATCTGTTCTCTGTGCGTAGACAGCGAGCCTACGTTTGCCCGTGTAGTTTCTAATTTCAGCGCTGTCTCTAAATACCTTGAAGTCATGTTGGTTTTATCCCCAATTCCACTAAGGTCCTCCCATTCCTCCTTGGATATCCCAGTATTGATATAGAAGAATCAGCCTCTCCCATGGGTTTCCATTCACAAAGAAGAATGCACAAATCACTGATTCAATTTGTTCTGATCTGACTGAAATAATTTTGGACCCTTGAGAGTCTTAATTTGAAGATTTTTGGCTATGATGTAGATTTATTTTTTTTTTTAAATCTTTATTAAAATGTTTGCATTTGCTTTTAATTTACGACTGGGTATCATTAGTCTGCCAGACAGCAATTTTCAAGCATCTTCATGAATAATCATAACTATAGTCACATGGCATCCAATCAACATCAACTCCATACATTTAAACGATATTAACCAGTGATCAGTCAATGAAGTCAGCGTGGAAAAAGCTGGATTATGAAACCAACAAACGGTGCTGAAGCTGAGGATCTCCACGGTCCATTTCCAAACGCAAGACGCAGAGTTTAAAAATAAAAATCACTCTAGTGGAGGTAATTAAAAAATTACAGGACTGGGATTTTTGTGAAGACCGGTTGATAGGACAGTGGGTGCGTCACACCACTTCGTAACCAGCCGAATCATAACCAGGCTGTGTCTGTGTCTAGTTTTAATAATTTTCTGTTTTAAATCTCCAAAAAATTACTTTATAACAAAAAACCCATAAAAATATCTAATTGTAGTAATTTGCATACAACCTAGGAACAGTTATATACATACCAGCTACAGAGCGATTCCTTCCTGGGAGGATACAAACACAATTAAAATAATTAACACTCACAGGCACCAGTTACAGCAGCCACTTTCAAGAACCAAAGGCGCTCATATAAAACCTTCGGCAAAGCGCCGCCTAACCGCAGGCGGGGTGCCTGCCGCCGCCGCCACCACCGCAGTCCTCGGCGGCACTGCCCCAGCCTCTCCGGCGCTCACCCGTCCAACGTGGGTGGCAGCGGCCGGGAGCGGTGCGCAACGCCTACGCTCTTGCTGTCACCCAGCCCCAAGAGAGGCACGCGCCGCTGGTGCAAGAGGGCAGAGCGCCGGAGGCTCTGCAGCACTCCTGCTGCCACGCCACGGGCAGATCCACCTTTCTTCCTGGTGGCCACCCTGCCCCTAGACAAAGCACCTCGTCCACCCAACTGTTGGTGGTATCAAGGTGGGATTTACGGCTCGAAGATTGAGCGAGAGGAGCGCCAACTTGCACAAGCCCACCATAACGGATGGTGGCCCTTCCAGGTATAGCTGGAGCTGCCAAAAACATCTCCTGCACTGCAGAGCAAAAAGGCTGCACCAATGACTCCGGGAAGACCAGCCTCAAACCTCTCTTTGGCAACACGCACTCCAGCCTTGGCACCATGAGATGGAAACCCTCCACCGTTTCCCAAAGCTCATCGAAGCAAACCGGGGGTGTTCTCCTTCTGGCCCAGATGTCACCCTACGGATCTGACCACTGAGATGTTGAGTTTGGAGACCTCCATGGAGACAAGGTGAACCAGGGACTGACATTGATGCCCTCTACTGCAAAGACCTTGCTCTGGAGAGTTCATCCTCCCCAAGAAGCAGGTGTCCTGACCCCAGAGAGCTCTACAAATCCTGACTATATACCTGCAAAGCCAGAGGAGCTGTGCTCAGTGACGCCAACAGGTTTGGGGGAGCACCCCAAAAATAGATGCTCTCTGAGACGAGGCTCCAGCGCAAAGTACGGAGCTTTGGAGCAACATGGCCATTACGGAGTGCCTCTGCGACCTTGTCAGGCACAACAGGCAGCTCAAAGACCACAGGTCGGGGTTTGATAACAAGGACATGTGCTTTTGAACACTGTTTACACACCAGGCGGGAGGTAAAAGGCTACGATGTGTCCGAAAGCAGAAGCCTCCACACAGACATTCCTCCAGTCCAAAGCAAGCAGCCCCGAGCTTTGCAGCGGCTGCGTGGTGCCCAAATCCCAGTAACAGCAGCAAGTCACCACCCCGTGCAACCACGGGATCCTCTAGAAGGAGGGCAAGACTCAAAAGGCACTCGCTCACCAAGATCCCAAACCCCCAAGGCCAGAGATAGCTATGAGGTCTACAAAACCCAAAGTGAGCGCCCTGAGTGCCCCTAAAGTCACAGCGATGGCATCTACAGCTGAGAAACGGGACGTAAATGTCTACTGCCCCCGTCTCAGCTGTAGGTGATCGCTGCCTCAACACTCTCTGCCTTTTCCAGGAGTGAAGCACCTCTAACGTGTTGCTAATGAATAGGCAAATGTGACTCATTTCAAGTTACGGTAATGGATAAGCAGGAAAACAGGGAAGGGGGGGAAAAAGAGAAAACAGGCTCTGCTGCTGTTTCCAAGGAACAGGCTGTCTTCTCCTCCCACCTCAAAGTCAGCCTGGCAGCCTCCCGGCTTACTTGGCTTTGGGTTTGCATCTTTATTTACCCTGGTATAACCGGGCATGAAAAGAGCGACACAATGGCTGCCAAAATGTTTGATCGGCACCGTGCGAGATGTGAAAGCTGTGAGCCAGGGTCCCAGCCGGAGCACGGCAAACTGTGTCACCTTTTGTACCCTTTGGAGCATTTCAGAGCACGGCTTCCTGGCCCCCGCGGTCCTTCACGAGCCCTCGCGTTTAACAGGCGGGAGGAAAGGAGGAGGACAACACGGCCGAGCATTAAGCTTTTCCGTACGGCTGCCTGCCGAGACACCGCGGGGTGAGCATCACGTCCCGCAGCGGCTTGCCAGCCAGCGTTAACGCAAAGCGTGGGGATTCGTACCATTCAGCAGGGTGCCAAAATGGATCACTTGCAAGTACTCCGCCTCGCGCATGAAGCCGGTCAGCGGAGTGGCCCAGCCTTCGCTCAGCACCTGCACCCACTGCAGATCCAGCTGCAAAACAAACCCAAATGGCACTCCTGTCACCAGGTCACGCTCAGAGGTTGCTTTTCCTTCCCTTCTGCTGCAACAGCGCTCTCATTTGTTTTGCTTCAAATATAGGACATTCATAAAGGGGAAGAAAGCCATGGCGGGGTTGGTTTGGGGTTTTTGTTTTTTGGGTTTTTTTTAAGCCAGACACACACACTTTCATCAGCACAACAGCTTGCGGGGCTGCACTAACACAACGGAGGAGACTGACGGCCCTGGCTTGCTACAGCACAGGGTGGAGACACAGCAGAAGATGGCTGAGGATCAGGACCACACTTCAGCTTGCCATAAACCACAGCCACCAAAGGAGACAGCCATCCGAGGAACAGAGGCCCCTCTAGCAACATCCCTGTCAAAGCTTCTACCCTCGAAACAGCTAAATCACGAGCGAACGGCAACACAGCATCCACGCACGACGATACCTTAGTGATCTCTACGGATGGCAGCGTCTCTGCTTCGGCTCGGACGCTCTGGAGTTTATTTTCAGGTACAAACAACTCAAGAACATCCTTGATCGAGCCACGGGGCACAATGTTCTGAAAGAGAGAGACAGACAGCAACTGTAAGTCACACGCTGTTTTTTTTAACGCGCACCAAAAACTCGGTATCTGAAAGCAGGTTTACAAGCTGCTGGTGGCAGCGGCATAAAAATGACCTACTTGTGTTTGGAGGAGCTCCACAACCTGCTGAATACATTCAGACACCGAGGCAACATTCGTTTTCAACACTAGTTCAGGAGATTCGGGTTTCTCATATTCCGAGTCAATCCCCGTGAATCCTATGGACAATTAAACCCAAACCAAATTTACTCAATGTAATGCCCGGTGCCCCGGAGCCAACAAAGCTGTACAAACAACCAGCGAGCATTCAACCGTACTGGGTACTACAACTGACACTCATGACAGCAAAATTAGGGAAACAGGATACTCTCGTGCGCTACAAAGAGCCTTTAGTAACCCACCTCTACGTGCGGAGCTGCAATGACAAACTATCCAACGCTTCGGAAAGCAAAGTAAAAAGAAGAGTTCGCTCTTCCATACCTTTGATCTCTCCAGCTCTTGCCTTTTTGTACAGGCCCTTCACATCTCTGCTTTCACAAATATTTAGAGGGGCATCTACAAAGATTTCAAAGAAAGGAAGTCCAGCTGCCTCATGAATTTTCCGTGCGTTTTGACGATCCTGTTGGAAGAAAGAAGGCAAAATCGTATGTATCCGAATTACAGCATGCGCCTTCCTGCTACATGACGTGCCCTGGAATTCGACACGGGTAAATTCATCTCTGATATAGATTTATTCTAATTCTAATAAGGGTTTTTCATCTCTCTTCCCCCCTTTTCTTAAAAGACACTTTTTAAAAATAAAAAATCTACAACTTTGATCTGGTTTCAGCTTTTTCCACCCGAAACATCAAGAAAATCTCTTTGTTAAGCAGGACAGCAGAACTTCAGAATGTGAAAAATTATCTGCCCCTGTGTCAAAAAAAAAAAAAGGAACTGCTTGCATTGGCTTGATAACGGCAGCTCCTGGGTATTCTCAGGAAGCATAAAAACATAATCAATACTTCTTGTAGTGTCCCTGTCTATGGCAGGGGGGTTGGAACTCGATGATCTTCAAGGTCCATTCCAACCTAAACCATTCTGTGAGTCTGCGATTCTTCAACCAGAGTAGCAATAGCACTGAAAGGCTACCGTTTCTATTCCTCTTTTCTGCCTCCTCACGAGTTAATAGTAGGAGCCTCTGTAAGGAGACCTTAAACTCGTCTTAGCTTTTCATCAATTTGTAATACTAAACATATTCAGAGAGGTCACGTCAAACGGCCCTCCAGAAATCTATACTGACTGCGTGTGGTTCTGCGTATCGGTGGTGAAAAAAAGAATAGAGGAGAAGTTAAAAGGAGTGTCTGATGGCATATATAGGAAGTCCTCTACGTAAATCTCTCTTCCCCAAGAGCAATCATGAGATCAAGGCTGCCCAGAAAAGAGCAGAATATGACGCAGCGAGTTTACCTTTGCGAAAGGAGAAATGAAACTAGTTATGCAGACGAGCCCAGCGTCAGCAAACAGCCTGGCCACCTCTGCGATGCGGCGGATGTTCTCCTCACGGTCCCCAGCAGAGAAACCCAGGTTTTTATTCAAGCCATGCCGAACATTATCACCATCCAGGGAATAGCAAGGGATGCCATGAGAGACCAAGAACTCCTCCAGAGCAAAGCCAATGGTTGTCTTGCCAGCTCCGGAGAGGCCTGTTGGAGACAGAAACATGAGGTTCAGGTTTGAGGTCAAAAGAGTGAAAATGACAGTGTAACGCAATACCTCCTGGGACAATGGCAACAGAACTTCTGTCTGAAGTTCCTTTAAGGAAGGAATAAGGTAGGGAAGCTCGATTCATCTTTTTAGCACACAGTTACCACCACAGAGCCTGGGCCAAGCCTTCTCTTATTGAAGGGGTGGCATTAATGCCGTGAGAAAAGCTGCTGTATCTCAACATCCGGAGGGGTTCAACCCAGTAGAGTGGCGAAAGTACCTCCTGCTGAGCCATGGTGGGACAAACAGGTACCAGCACGTAGGGGAAGCTTGAAAGGATGCTGTTGCCTGTAAGTCCCTTGTCATCTTCCTCTTCCTCCTCCTGTTTCCCCTATGAACAGCCAACTGCTCTCCTACACTGAACCCACAGAGAAGTCCTTGCCACAACTGTGTAGGGTGGGACAGGCTCCACCAGTAATTGCCTCTCCACATCCACGGACACTTCCTTCTGCAGGAGCAGCACCCACAGATCTGTGCAAACAGGAGCAGGATGGTCGTGTAGACAAGCAGCGCATCTTCAGCTGTCCGCATCTCCTGGAGTCATCAGCCAGAAAGACAACAATCCAAAACAAGGTGGTTGCTTCCCATCCCAGTCCCATCCACTTGCACAAAAAGCACTTGCTAGTGGCTGTGTCAGAAAGCAGCAAGTGCAGCTGGAGCACCAAACTCCTCCTTCCCCTTGGGTGGGGATCCATGTCTTGAAAACTCCTTGAGATGGAAGAGGACCTTGACTTAGGAGAGATAATACCTCCAAACACCACACCTGCCTCAGGAAATACTTAGCCTTGGGGAATCTCCTACGGAGATAAGTCTTCCATATAGTCTTTTAACATTAAATTGATAGAAAGTTAGGAAACCACTGTCTATTTCAAAGAATAATCATCAGCCAGAGAAGCTCAGACCTTTCAGACATGGGATCTTTGAGTGATACTTGAAAAAGAAGGAAACTGCCTTGGATAGGTTTTTTGCCTTCAGAAATGACACTAAAGCAGATTAGGCGTTGGCCTTCTTTTCAAAATTAAAGAGGACAACGAAACAGAAATGTGTTTTAATCCAACATCTAGCACACAAACTGATATGAAGGCAAACCAGAATGGCTTTACAAAGCCTTCCAAGTAAGTCTTTCAACATTTTCCAGCAGTCAAAGAAAATACCAATATTTAACAAGCAAAGAAACAACTGGACATGCGGCAAAAGACAGAGTTGTGTAAATATTAGTGGAGCAAAATAAATGCAATTGTCATTTCTAGCAGCCCCTAATCCCCAAGCCATGTGTTTCTCTTTCAAAGCAGAAGAGAAGGGCAACACAGCAGAAGGCCTGCGAAATGAGAAATAACATAAGAAACCCGCGATGGCTGTGCAAGGAATCGCTTCCAGTGCGACTCGCTCTCCGGGAGCGTTTATTCTTCAGACGAGACGACTGCCTTGTTGTGCTGCTCACGAGATCCCTTTAAACACAATAAACTCAGGTGTCCCGATAAACTTCCCACCAACCCAGAATGAAAACATCCGCGTGCTGTTTTGGACAACCCCGGGCACGCTTCCCTGCCAAGGACCGGCTGGATTTGAGCCAAGGCTTCCTCAGCTACGCACTTGGGAACAACAAGTGTGACCCTTAGGGCTTCTGACGTGTTCGAAGGAGCCTGATAACAGCTGTGAAATTCATAAAAACAATTAGTTATGGGGCAGCAGCTGCCAGGGAGAATATCTTGCTGCGCCAGCACTGCGTGTCAGTGTTTCCCACGTGTAAATGTTTCGCAATTCCCCATTCGCAAGGAACGCTGATGTTTCCTGCAGATCCCAAATCCCCAACTCCGAGCCATACGCAAATGGGTTTCGCACACGAAGCCACGCTTTCACGCCCAGACAAAAATACCTGTTAGCCAAACCGTGCAGCCTCGAAATCCACCCCTGGTACCGACGACTTGTCCTCTCTTACTCCTGCTGACATGATGGGCTTGGTAAACCACGTTGGTTGATCCCTGATGAAGACAAAGCAAAACAAAACACTTTTGTTACCTCCTTGCTTGCTGTAGAAAAGAAAATCTCAGCTGGGACTAATATAAGGGAGAGAAACACAAATTCATTAAATTCATTAAAAATCTGCACGAGCCATTGGAGGAAACTTTGACAATTTGGTACAAAGGGGAAAACAGCGCAGAAAACGGCACCTTTGGCATAAGTTGGATTTCTGCCTGAACAGCACAGACTCGTTTGCCTCTGCTCAGAGCCCTTCTTGTGGCAATGCCTTCGTGTCCGCCGCTGCCGGCAGTGGCAGAAGGTGACTTGCTTTACCGCAGGAGCGCTGCCAGGTGACCGATACGCCCGCAGGCAGGCAGGGGAGGACACGGAGTCCGCGCAGAGATGCAGGCAGCACACTCACTACCTCTTCGGCGTCTTAAAACACAGGCAGACTCGCCTATTATTTTAATTGCGCTTGCAAAACAAAAGCAACTTAAGGTGCTAATTTACTTGCCGTGTTTAACATAACGCAGCTTCTAGTAATTGAGGATGGGGCAAGAAACGGCGACGTCGCAGGGCTCTTGAGCTGAGCGAGACAGAGCCCCAGCCGTGGGATGGGAGGCAGGGAAAACAGCACCTAACGCGTACGTGTGCGCTTGGCCGTGCAAGCACGGGACCGGCACGACGCTGAGCCAGAGGCCTGAATGCTGGTGGTTCCCAGTATCGACCCGCTCTCTGCTGGGACGCAGACTAAAACAGCCCGTCTGCGCCCTGCGGCTCCAGCAACGCTACTTCGACAAAGACTTTTTGCACATAGAGTATCTACAAGACCTTATTAATTGCGAGGATTACATTTCCAACTGAGGCAGCCAAAGGAAAAGTCTCCAGAGAGAGAGGAGATATAAATATTTTCTCCCCAGCCGGATTCTTCACCGCTCTAGGTTTATCCGTTTCCTATCATCAGTACAAGAGAGGGTTTGGGCTTTCCCATGATTTACATCTCACTATATAAATATTTCTGCATCTGAAGTCACAGCAGGGAAGTGACCATCTTTCATTTGTCCACGAAAAAAATTCTGACGAGAAAAAAAAAAAAGAAAAAAAGACGACGAATGGGAGAAATGATAAATTAAAAGGTGACTTTTAAATGTGTTAGCAAAATAGCCTGATTTTTTTTTTCCCTCTGCTTGCTGGGCCATTAACACTTTAACGTGCTTCAGCAAAGGCATGATATTTTGTATGCAACAGAGGGCTCTGCCCACACAGAAAACTGGGTGAAAATTATTCCATAACAGCAGAGAAAAAAAAATCCTCCTCTCCTCACCTGTTTTTATTATTATTTTTCAGAGAGACCAGCATCCCAGCAGAGACCAATCTCCCACCGCAGCGATTTATAACTATACTCAGAATTTCATGCCCATTTTCAATTCAAATTTAGTGAAAGGCCGCAAGTGCTTGCGGGCACACTGAACAGCTACCCCGCTCCAGAACACGTTGATGTACTGGTAAGAATACCTGTGTCCAAAATAATCACAATAATGGTCATAAATCTCGCCTCTACGGTTAACTCTCAGCTAGCTTCAATGTCGGTGCCACGACTGTGAGACTGCGCTGAAAGAAGCTCTGGGAGGGAGAAGCAATACCTCCAAGAGTTGGCCCAAGGTGACTGATTCCCACCCTGTGCCACCACCATACGACCTGACGGGAAGTCCTGGGCTAAAAAGGTTTGCAGAGCTGTTGTCCCAACAACCTCCAGTGATGCATCTTCTCCCTCCAGGAGTACCACTTCCCATTTTCGTTGCCGCAGCCACCAGAGCAGGTCCCTGACATCACTTCCCCCCTTCCGTAGTTGTTTCAAATGATAAAATCAATTATTTGGGGGTTGGAGTGTAGGGGACAGCCGAGATGCTGCCTGAAACGCAGAGCCCAGGTACCACAGCAAAACAAAAACAAAAAGCCAAAACCTCTCTAGACCTGACCCTGAAAAAAATGAGTGAGCCGAACACAACCTGATGACTCAGAAAATAAAAGATAAGTAGCTCAAGATTTGGGTTTTGTGTTTTGGTTTTGCTTTGGCTTTTTTGCAGGGGTTGTCAAAAGTCTGTTTGAACATTTTGAGCTTGCCAAGGTGAGACAGCACCACCGTGGTTTAATTTTCACCTGTCCTCAGGGGTTCAGGCTTCAGCAGCGAGACTAAATGAGCACACGCAGAAGAGCCAGCGGCCAAAAATAATCCCTTCTCCCAAGACACACGGGTGTGTTTCTGCTGTGTTTACTCCTGGTTGAGCTCTGGCACTGCTCTGAAATTATGTGTCACCTGGCCAAGGACCCTCAGCAAAGCACGAGTGCCCAAACTCACCTTCCCAACAGCTTGCCACCACCCAGCCCCACAGCGAACCCCCCCCGCTGCTGCAGCGTTAATGCCTGCTCAGTGATCACAAGCTCCTCAAGCATAGCACTCCAAAAACCACAAAGCGGGTATTTTGCTATTTGTTTGCAAACCACAGCAGACAAGACTGATGTTGCTGCGTGGAGAAATAAACCTGCACACTTCGAATCTCTCTTTCACGCCCTCTGCATCAGTAGGGACTCCAGCCGCGCACTTGCTTTGACAGAATGTTGATCTGCTGGATCCGTCCCGCAGGACATGAACTACGATAACATCCACGCCGCGGGAGGACGCAGGGACTAACACATTCCTACATGGCTGATGTAACGAGATTGTTACATTAAAAGTACACGCTGTGCCGTAAATCTGCAGCGTACACGCATCTCAGAGCTTTTATTTCGCATGCTGGCACCTTTCGGAGCCTGGGAAAGAATCACTGGGGGCATTTTTGAAATTCAGCAACAATGTCAGCCCTCCCCTACCTGCCAGGAGCTCCGGAGGGTACCAAATCCCTCTGATTTTTCTGCTACATTAATAATCTCACCAGTAAACCCTTCCTAACCCTGCGCAACTGCCCGCCACACACCGACTCAAATTCTTCTCACCAGCTACGCTGAAAGTAAAACAAAAAGGCGGCGAGAAATGCAAGCACACAGCAGAAGGTTGGGTTGGCAGCTCGCTTGGCCAGGAACGGGCGGTTCAGGCGGGATTTTTTTTCGACTTTCCACCTAATCATCTACCGGCTGGCACACGGTTTGGGAAGCCAGAGCTGAAACACGAACAAACGAAGCGAAGGCAAGACCAAAAGCAAGCATCAACGGCCCGAAAGCAAACCCTGGAGAGATTTCATCTAGAAAAAGCATCTACTGCAAGACCGTTGGGAGGCAGAGATAAGCGGTGGACGGGGTTTAATCAGATGCGGTGCTGTCCTACTGATTTTATTCTCACGGTTTTAAAACCTCGTCATCATAAACCAAACACATTTAAAAGATTATAATCCAACCGTCATCGCAACACACTAACACCTGAATGTTGGGCCTCACGGCGGGGACAATTTAGGGACACTGGCAAGCATTTCTTGCAATAGTCTAGATCAAAGAAGCGAGGTTTGGGAGAGGAACTTCTTACCTATAATTCGGCCCCAAACAAGGCTCCAAGCAAGGCAATAAATGACCCGGCAGCGTTTCCAATGAAGAACCACGCAGTCTCTGCCAGCCAGATGGTTAAGCAGGACATTGCCACGCTCCCTCCTTTCCTTAGAAATCTGCTGTTTGGCCACATCTGCATGATCTCATTCCTCAGCCCACTCTGGCTTACCTCATCCAGGAAATGAGCAAAAATAAAGACATGGCTCCAAACCTTGTGCCGAGGCGGCAAGCAGATCAAGAAGCCAAATCCTAGCTGTGCTTTTGGCCTTCCCTTCTATTGAACCTTTCCATGAGGTTGACAAACTGAGAGACGCCAAGATCTCAGGTGTCTTTAAGATCAGGCTTGGCTGAGCCACCTGCCAAATGTCTCCTGGACCCAGCTTCCAAAAGGAACAAGTTTTTTCCGTTGCCACCCTGGTGGGACAAGACGCTCCCCCGCTTTGTGAAAGCAAGTTGCAGGCAGAGGCAGGAGGCTCTTCCTAAGCGATCCTCCTGAATAAAGAGCTGGGACCTCCGAGACAAGAGAGTCCACCATAGCACAGACCCGTTGGAAATCAGGAACCATCAGCGTCCTCTGCTCTGACAGCTATGGCTGCTCAATTCATGGCATCTGAAAAAGTAACCTCAGCTCTTCCTCCAGTATTTGGCCCTGAAAGGGAGCGGCTGTGCTTGCCCACGTAAATCAAAGGTTGCGTGTGACTGCCCACGGGAGAGGTGTTACCAGGGAGCATCTTCTCTCACCTGAAAGCTAAGTGTACCATATCTGGGGGACCTCTCCCAACCACGGCTCATATTTGTTAGGAGCAGAACCACTGGACAATTAACAGAAAAATGCACTACATCAACAACATTTAGGGTTGTCCCAACAAACTATGCAGATGATCTGCCATCTTCTGCTAATAATTCAAGTACATATAAACTCTGCCCCTTAGGACACAAGGCAGCATCTCCTCCTGCCCCCACATACCCACTTCTTTAGCCGGCACCTACACGGCTGCGTAACGAATGGGACCAGGGCAAGAGCGAAGTGCGAGTGCCACATGCCACAGCCAAGGAGTGGAAACAAAGGAAGAGAGATGGGAACGGAGCAGGACATTCAAGAGATCCCTTAAGCGCATTCAACATCCTCAGGCCAACCCTTGCTCAGCCATCCATGGAAGACAGAGCTCTCCAATGTTGCAGAAGGAAAGACTTGTCGTTAGAAAGTGGTGCTGGTCATCGCGAAGGCAAATAAAGTCTAAACCAATGTCCTTATCATGCCCTTAGTCCCTCTCCGCCGCTGCGGGAGTACCTCTGCCTGCTGTAGCTGGCACAGGCAGGGTGCTGGAAGTGGTCCAAGAGCCACAGCTCGTGGCAGGCTGCAGCAACATCCCGCTCCGGAGAGGGACTCCCTCCTGAAAACACAGCGCGGATCAGCCTAAGAACGATGCCAGCAGAGAACCCTCTTGTAGAGCAGTGCTATTAAGGGCACGTTAGTCACACGTCCTGCTCACTCAGCAGAAAGGTCAGCCTTGTACGAACACGGGTGTAGCATCCAGCTGGTGGCTGGCAGCGCTCACCATCCTGGGGAAACCCTGACCCAACAGCGAGGGTAGGGTTAGGACTCCCCCAGCTGCATTTTTATTTATGGGGCTATCTCACATCATTAGGAATATGATTCATTTTTTTCCAGTCCAGCATTTAATACACTCCCTATTTCGGTACTGCAGCCTGGACATCTCTCCGGGAGAACAGAAAAGAAAAACAAACAAAAAAAATATAGAGGCTTTCAAAATGTTTTCAGCTGATCATATTTGCAAATGGTAAAATAGGCTTTTAAAATCATAAAATGATCAGCAAGCTCTCAAGTTTGAAGTCAAACACTTGCTTAAGCCTCCAGAGATTGATCTAACTTTTTGTTTAAAATCCCCCCCCTCCAAATCCAAATGGAAAAAAAAAAAAAAATCTTTTGTCCTATCCATCGAATTTGATGCATAAAAATTATGTTTACGGGACTTTTCCTTAAAAAAATTATTTCCTTCTGCAAGGGCAATTCAATTCCCACGGCTGCTCTTGTGAATAGGGGAGCTGACATGGAGAAGACAAAGTGTCCATCACCAACAAGTGGGAAAAACCTTCTGTAAATTAGTCATTTGCTGCAGAAAAGCAAAACTATTACACTCAGAAGAAAAGAAGGAAGAGAGGAAAGAGGGGGGTTTTGCTTGCGGAAGCAAAAGTTTGATTATGATCATATCAAAGAACGATGGAGAAACCTGGGAGTCTCTGAAGTCCCGATTTAGCTCTTGTAACACTAAACCTATAGACTTCTTTCAAACTTGAGTTTGATTCATTGAACGGACTAAGGCGGTAAACGCTTCGAAATCAGTTCCACTCTTTCTTTTTTTCACCAAGATGGAGTTACCCTGGAAATTTTGCCCATCTCACCTCCCAGGATCCCACCGGCGCAACATGGAGCCTGGCTCGCTGGTCCAGATGGGCAAGTGGGACTTCTCAAGCACCCCTCTCTCCTGCACATGGGACTCGTCTCCTCTCCCACCACTCGTACATGAGCAGAAATAACATCGTGTTTTCTGTTTCAGACTTAGCTGAGTAATACAGGCATGTGTCACCAAACACCCCGCCGAGGTTGCAGAGCTGGGGTTGCCAGCGTTCCCTCGCACCAGGCAGGATGCTGAACTGGGCTCCCTTTCTTCGTTCAGCGCTCTGAATAAACCGCAGCAGACCTCGCTTGCTGCTCGGCCCCCTCCGCTTTGGACGCTTGTTACTTTTGGCATCGCTACCTCGGCCCCTGTCCCCTGCCAGGAATGTAACACAGAAGATCCTAAGGAGACCAGCAGAGACACCCCAGTTACCTGAAACAAGCCGTCTTTCAGCTTGGAGACAGACAGTTGGAGATGCCAAACATCGCTAACACACAAGGTTTTCAAGGTGGTGTTAGCTAAAGTGTTTTTTCTCAACCCGCAGGAATTTTTGAGCTCTTAGCAAGACCTTATTTTTGACCACAGCTAAAATATTTTTCTCTTGGTATAAATTTGCATGTTTTGGGTTGCCACAGTCAAGTTTTATACAACCCTGGCAAAAAACAAAAAAACCCAAAAGCAGGCTCACTTTCCAGTCCCCTTGCAAATCAGATGCTAATTTCTAGACTGCGTGACTTCAAACCAGCAGGTCGGGCGTTAAAATCTGCCCCTCTGAAGGCACCCGGATCAGGCATTTCTTTATCTCTGAATTAGATGATGTCACTACTTTAATTTCCACCACACAGAAAAACTAGCGAGTCATCCTGCACTCCTACATTTTCAGGACGAAATTGCAAGGCCGGGGACAGATGTTATAAAAAAAAAAACCAAACCAAAACCCACAACCTTCCCATCTTCATTCCAGAAATCACAAGGGAAAGCTGCATGGGCAACAAAAATTTGACAAAGCATCTTGTCAGTCGCTGACAAAAATAACAATTTAAACAAGAAATCCTTCCAGGCTTGCCCTATTTTATATATTCAGAGCAGTTCTGCTAATTTACCTCCCCTAAACGAACCCGTTTCAGCAGTTCAGCTCATGCTCATTTTGCAAACAATAGGTTTGACAGGGCAAAAGGAGAACTGCTTTGCTTTGATGCTGGGGGTCCGTTACAAGGCTGCTCTGGATCACGTCAAGAAGCGGGACCACCACCAATGTAAAAACCAGTCATCCTGCAAAACAAGGGAACATAAGTGATGTTCTCACCGCAGTACGGATCAGTTTAGGGATCACACACCCATAGAAAGCGATCAAGCACGTCTATTTAACCTCCGAGAAAACAAAAAAAGAAGGGAAAAACGCAACCAGAAGGTAGGTGACTAGTTAAAAACCACAGAGATGGTGTAGTACGGTGACCTCCGCCGGCAAATCCAGTGCCTGGTGGTGCACAGAGCCATGACCGACAGCCAGCTGAGCTGAACTGCGCAGAGCAACAGCATCTGGCGTGAGAAATGTTGCACTGAAACAGCACACCACCACTCTCCTACCAGGAAAAACCACCCAGTACACACGGCCACACTTCTGTATCTTCTTTTGGAGAAAAATACCAGACTATGGGAATGGTGAGCCAAGGGTCAGTCCCTCAGATTTCAGGGACAAGAGGAAAGGAGAACAAGGGTACATATTTTGATTACACATTAACTTCAGTATCAAAAAGAATTCCAGGGAGGAGTTGTATTTACGCATAATCTTTTTTTTTTTTTCCCCCTTGAATGGGAGATTTAGGAATTTAATTGATGGGTTGTGGCGCTCTACGGTAAATAAGCCACTGTACATGTCCCGTCTCTTACCGTGGCAAGGCAGGAGCCCTATCCCTTAAAACAAGCAAAACAGACAAGCCAGGACTCCTGCACCACATACCGTGCAAAGAACAACTCGCAGTACCGTGTCAGGAGACTGTCAGCTGAGCTAAATTTTGTTCAGTTGTAAGAGACAATCAAAACCACAAGCTCTGCTGTTCAGAGATGCCACGTGGCACAAGCTTACCCAGAGGGTGCTCCAGCGAATGCCAGGAGAGCGATAGCCCGCTTCGTCAAAATCATTCCCTTTGAGAGCTGCAGAAATTAGTCCAACACACTGTCGTTAACTTACCTTTAAAAGCTGAACTGGCCTGGTGGCACTGCTCTACCACAAAACACAGCAAGTTGTATTCAGCAGTTTTGTGTCCTTCAGTTTGCAATAGGTTTTCAAATTCGGAGGCCAACATCTAACCACAGCTACAAGCAGGCTGGTGGGACACCAGCTCCATCTTCTGCTAAGGAAGAAAGCAGAATCTTCCACCCTCCAAGCTAGCACAGGTTGAACCGAGCACATCTAAGCTCTAAACAATATGGGGACAAGATACCTGTTTTTATCGTGCCCATCATAACCCTCTCAGGAAAGAAAACCTGTACCTTTAGTGAAGCTCTAGTGGCTTCATAAGCAGTGGGAGTTACAGAGGATCTGCATTTCAAGCAGCTTGATCAGGTTTTAAAATATATACTTCTGTAGAAGTACTAATCCTCTTGCATTTCTTCTCCTCTACAGGACACCGTGGCAGCCTACTGAAAGAATAAAGCTGGACGCAAGCCCAGGCTGGTGGGGGCTCGGCGTCGCAGCCACGTGGTGCTTCTCCCTGCCTCATTCAGTATCCAAGATGGACGCGCAGTCTTGAATTTGGCATCTAGAACCCCACGCGCTTGACTTTGCAACGGTCAACAGTCACCAGTAGGCGACAAGCAACCTCTCTCCACCTCAGCCATTTTTTCGAAGTTTGCAAAGTGCAAAAGCAGCAGCAGGGGAACCTCGGCCAGAACCACCACACAGGACACGGTTAAATGGGGGAACTCCACTGGGCAGGCCAAAAGTTCACTCAGCCGGAAAAAAAACATTAAGATGAATTCATGGAAGGAATGTTCATCAAGGACTATCGGGGAAAAAAGGCATGACCTCTGGTATCTCATGTTGTAAATCAATGGACGCTGGGACAACACACTGTGGCGTCCCAGCCACACACCCTTCCCCTGGCCCCCGCTCTTGGCTGCGGCTGGAAACTACAGACAGGGCCAAATAGACCTTCCCCTCACTCAGTATCTCCTCAGTCCCCTCGGTATTTCTGTTGGCTGAGGGTGGGCTTATTTTCACCATAATGCCATCGAACGCGCCACCCTACACAACAAGCTGCAGGAACCAAGTCCAAGTTGAGGACTCAAGTTTGGAGACACCAGGATGAAGGTTTCCTGCCCCATCTACCTGCGCATCTGACCCATCCAAGCTGCAAGACAGGCTTCTAACTGCGTGAGCACACGCGGGGTTACCTAGACCCTTGCCTAAGTCAGCACCAACAACGCTGTAGTCTTCTTGAACGAGTGGCTATTCAGCATTTCCCTCACCCCTCCCTAAACCAGGTGTAGGCACGGGTTTTAGGCATCACGCGCTTCTCAAAGGCTGGCTGAAGGAGAGTTACACATTTTCCTCGGGGATTATTCTTACTTGGTCCCTCAAAAGTTCACGCGAACTCCCAGTACCTCTCTGAGGGTGGCACCATCTCCAATTTTACAGCCATAGAAGAGCAGCGGAGAGTGAGGCAAACAGCATACGAAGACTTGAGCTCCTGCAATATTTAAGCCCTATAAAAATGACGCGTATTTGAAGAGCAGCTCCCCTGGACTCCAGGCTGCGCCTCCAAGATCTCGACGCTTCTCACATCCATCCCCACGCTCTCAGACCAGCTTTGCAAAGACCAGCTTTGCAACCCCAGCGATGGTTGAGGTGACGTGTCCAGCATCATGCCCAGGGTCCCTGGCAGAGGCAAGCACGCAACTCAGCCCCCCAGCAGCAGCAGTCCCGTCCTCTAAAATGAGGGTTCTTTTTCCCTCTTCCCACACCCGCTGGCAATACAAACAAATGATCTTCCCATCAGAAGGGCTGGGCAGGCCTGAAAAACGACCTCCCGCCCAACACGCTTTTTTTGCACCACAATGGAAAGCCGAAAAATGGTTTGGTATCAAAGAAAACATTCTGTTCTGCCAGATCGGCCACAAAGACCTCAAGGTCAGAAAGCCTTCAAAATGCAGGTTCGAATGGTTGTTTTCCAAAGATGCATAAAAAAAGCTCATCTCAACAAACCCGAAGGGCTACATTTAAAGAGAAGCCACGTTCAAATAAAATAAAATAAAGTAAAATTTATTGAAAACCGGCTCCTTTCTCAAGCCCTGCTCTCCAAACAGGCCAAGACATTTTGGCACACACTCAGCAGATAAAATTTTCAACACACACATAGTTGTAACTGAGCCAAACTGTAAGTAAGCAAAAAAGGGACCGCTCTGCGAGGGATGGGAGGCAGCACTAGCAATGAGCTACCAGCCCTACAGGCAAAATCCTAACTTCTCAGCATCCCATTTCGTGACGCACATCCACGCCGAACGCCTTGACCCGGCTTTTATGCATCCCTCCTTTTGTTAATGATACACTCTAAGTAAATTTTCACTTAGAAATTATTAAGCTGTGAGACCATTAAGGAACTATTTCTCACTTCCCACAGCTCTGATTCAGAGCTCCATCAGAGATAATCATTAGTCACCTCGCTCGCGATTATAGTAAATTAATAAACAGTAACCTGAATTACATGGCGTTTCTCTTAATGGACTTTTGAGATACCAAAGTGTACGAGCACCGTGACCAAAGTACAAGGTCAAGGCAAGGCATATCATTAGGAGCATTAATACAGCCCCTGCGTGCCACTTATCTTTTGTGGGTGCGTACAGCTGCAAGTTTATCTAAAACACCTGGTTTCAGATAGGCGAGGTCTTTTCCTTTTTAAAGGCTATTTAAAGACACCCTCCAGGATCAACATCAAAAAAAAAAAAAAAAGAAATGCAAGTATGCCAGTACTTCTCTTGAAAACCCTCCAGAAAAAAATAAAATCCCCATGGCCTAAATCTAAGCTGCAGCTGCGATGCACATGTCTAGGTGGCACGGGGTCTTCAAAAATCATTTGCTGTCTTGCCTAAAACCACGTGTAGGGGCTGCCCACGGAGAGCACGGATGGAAACCTATGCCTGAGTTACAGGTTTTGGCAGAGATTTGTAACTGGTCGTGACTTAATTGGTGCAACCTGACAACCAGCCGAGGCTGGAGCCTGTATTTATCCAGGAGTCCAGCAGCAGGACAGAAAACAACATGCTGACTCGAAGCGCTTGGACTTGGAGCTGGAGAAATAAGTCAGGTTTAGGTGCCCCGGCCACCACCCCAGACAGCACCCACCACGCCGACCGCCGCTGCCGCCAGCAGTGCTCAGCTGCACTCCTTCAAACGAGGCCCCTGGGAGATGAACAGAAACCCAGGAGAGCCACTAGTCCTGTTGGGAAAGCAAAAGGTTAACCCCTGAGCACACCCGCAGGGATCAGGCCTGACCTACTTGCCTCTCCCCTTGGAGGGAAGGGGTGTTCAGGCAGGAACCACCTGTCCCAGCAGAAAAACGCTTCCACTTTTCCACTTGGCGTGTGCTTCTACAGCCCCGGGAGATGCGCGCAGCCTGCTGGAAAACATACCCTGCTGCTCCTGCTGCCACAGTGCTTTCAGGGGACATCAGACAAGCCTTCCCGCCATTGGGGAAGGTCCACCAAGGTCCCCAGCTTGCAGCTTCCAAGGCTGGACCGCACCAAGCTGAATATTTCATTCCCCATCCTCTGGTGGGCTCAGCCTCCCAGAACCATGAAAGAGGCATCTGTATTTAGGAGCCTGCAACTTTTCCTGGCTTTTGTTCCCCGAAATTCCCCAAACTGAACATCCCTGCTCTTACAGAGCACAGTTATGGTTAATAAACACGAGTTTGGCACGCTGGCAGCACCACAAAACAGCACAAGTTAATGAAATAGCAAGGTGGGGGCAACAGACCGGAAAGGTAACTTTAATAGCAAAGGACTTCAAACGAAATAGGGAGAGAAGGGGAGAGAGCTGTAGGAAACAAGAGAAGTCAAAATAACAGCGTATCGAGATGAGATAGTTAATCTGCTGACCTGTCTGTGATCTTCGAAGAGACATAAAGCAAAATAAGCGATAGAAAATAAAACAGGAAATAGTATGCACACGATGAGCAACTAGAAAACAATCACCTTTTAATGTCACAGTGCAATGAGTCCTAACTCAATGTGAAACTGTGCTTCACAAAATAAATCACGGCTGTAAACCCAAGACTTTTGAATCACTGGATAAAGCTTCAGAAACACTGTCTTGCATAATTCAACCCAGACCAAGCCATGCCCATTCTCCGAAATCAGGACTCTGCTGCCTGCTGCACTGTCACCTCTGCAAGTCCCACTGTGCTGAGCTACCCAGAACTGCTTTGAACATAAACATCCTTAAAGAGGTTTTGGTCCTTACGTTGAAGGCAGTAGCACAGAATAAGCATGCAAGGAGATGAATGCAGAGTTTGTTGTTTGGTTGGGTTTTTTTAAGTAAACTTTTTATTTTACTTGGCTTTGCAATTAAACTGATGAAGCTGGACATACGTTACTGCACAGCCTGTGACACCACTCCGTCCATCTGAACGCTGCTCTGTGGCTGCAGTTTTTTCAACGTGAGAATATGTTTTAGGCAAAGAAACTAAGCCTCCTCATACTTCCTCAGGGTTGTCATCTGATCTTGTGGTTTTTTTCCCTTCTTCTCTTTAAATAAGTTTTAAAAAGCCCCCTCTAAGTTATTTTTACACATTCATTTATCTTTGAATAAGACCACATCATTTGCAGCCGGGCACCTAAGCCCTACACGGGCAAAACTGACCTATCAGAAGTTACAGCTTTGTGATCCACTGGGCTACAGAAACAGCATCCCAGTAAAAGCGAGGGATGCTACGTGCCACGCCATTCAGCTTCCCAGAGACGCAGTTACAGATGACAAAGCTGTACAGATGACCAGACAGATGACAAAGCTGTAACACTTACCCCAAAAAAGGTGGTTTCAGTATTGGGCTTTCATTCTCCCCTAAGCACCTGTAAAGACATCCAAACAGAAACTCACTGAAAGCAGCCAGCAAGGAGGATGTCCACGTGCTGCCACAGGCAGGACTCTGGCGGCCGGCTCTGAACACCTCGATCTCACTGAGCTGCGTTTTCCACACACCCGTGGGGACGTGTGAGCCACGCAAGCCAGTCACCCCGGCGAGGGGCCAGCCCTTCCAGGTCAGGGCCGTGCCCGTGTGTTTGGGCTCGGTGGCAAGCGGTTTCCCCAGAGCACACTGCACCATCTGTATCCTCGTGCTCGTTAGGAAAATGCCGCTCGGCAGGGAGAGGTAACGAGCTGCGGAAATACCAGCGACGCCGCAGGTGTAGGGAGAACAAGCTGCTATTTCGACGGGGCTGAAAGAACCGCTCAGCCCTGAATGCTGCGCTGTGCAAGAGCCCACACAATAAACAAGGGCAGTCCCACAGCACCACGCTACTCACTGCAATTACTTTATACGGCGTACTTACTCCTGAGAGCAGGATTTCGCCACTGGGGCACACAGAAGGCCTGTGTAAGGAACATTAGGTCTTTAAGGTCATCATTAAGGGCCGTTCTTCTCCCCCAAAAGTTGGTCCTGAACTGGTCAGAAACAAATACGCCCTGTCAATGAGGTCTGTGACTGGAAGGATGTTGCCCGGCACGTAGAGAACTTCATGCCTCTTGCAATGCCATGAGCACAAACGAAGAGAGCATTCCCATACTAACCAGCCCAAGAGAGATTCTTACATACCGAGTCTTGGGTCTTCAGCAGCATTAAGGTGACTTGTTAGTTTATAAGGACAACATGTGCAGAAATGAAAAAAAATTAAGCTTTCCTCTTCGTACCTTACCATAAGGCTCTATCGATAAATGGGTACGCAATTAAAACATCCTCAAACTAACCTCAAACTCCAGAGAGCGATCGGGCCGAATTTAGGTTTTAAATCCTGGGTTTATAATTATTCCATTTCCAAAATGAGGAGCACGGGCAAATAACACAGCCAGTCCGCCTCGCAACAGCTAGCACTACTGTTACAGCCTTTCAAAAGCTGACAGCTAAGCAACATCACCTGCGAAACCCATTTTGACGTAGTCTCGGCCAGCGAATAACACTGGAAACATCCAGCCTCACAAAACCTTGTCTGTGGGAGAAAGATTAACACATTGCTCACACAATGAAGAAGTCGTAAAAACTGAGATTTTATTAGTAATAAGGATTTTTATGAGTAACAAAGATTCACGTTACTGGGAGAATGAAAAACTGGGATTAAGTAAGGGGCAACAGAAGGATGAGCTGCTGTACTAATCGGGAGCTCAGCAGGGCAGATTATTCTGTGCATCCCGTCTTCATTTTCCGGGGGACTCATCTTGGTTGTTGCAGCTACAAAAGGCGTCGTGGAAAACTCACCACCACCTTAAAACTCCTCTGAACTACAACGTTTAGGCTGCTGCTTGCGGGAGCACGTTGTGCTGTTGTCTGCTGCTTCCTTAGGCAAAATCTCTGATGCACTGTTGACGCCTCAACCCTCCTGAGCCATACCGTGTAATCGCACTGAGACTGACCCCAATTGTCCGTGTACGTATGCAAGTAATTGTGCTAATCAAAGTGAAATGTCTTATCCCGTGCCTTTGATATCAACTTGAGATGGTTGAAACCTGTGGGCCACTGAGACTGCGTTAGGAGCGTAGAACTTCACTCACGCTCCATGCAACACATCTCCCTGGCGATAGACCGGGAGGATCACTAATGGGATATCATCGCTGTTTCATCATAATTACCCAAACCGCTTGTAATTAGTGAAATCATGCCTTTTCTCATTCTATCACATACCTGGCAGATAAGCACATGAAAATACGCCTACAACTGTCAACCAGATAGCATCTGTTTTGACAGTCACAGTACGAAGGTCAGCCACAATCTTGCTTATAAAGGTCATTTTTCCAGCCCAGGGTGGAGGCAAAGGAGAAGGATTATTCTGGAAGTTTGGTAATGACTCTCTCCCGTCGCAGCAACAAACAAAACTCCCATACACAGCTCATGTCTTGCACCTCCCCTCCCCGAAATAATCCCTAAACCACAGGTTTTCGCGTTTCCAAGAACACCCTGCCGCACAGGCGCGCTTTGTTACGCGTGGTTTTGCTTGCATTCCTATCCTCACAGATTACCAGTGTGTTCAAAATGCATTGAATCCATCTGAAAAACGTACGACGAGGTGAAAAGAAACTAAAACTAAAAAAGAAAACAACAAACCAAGATCAACCAGCAAAAGCAGCCTGAGAGACTGACACGTCAAGATTTCTTCTGGTTCCGATTTAAAACCTGGAAAACGTGCATGTAGCCAGAGGGAGCCAGACCTCGCATCCCCAATCCGAGAAGCAAGGCAGGAGAGCTGGCAAGCAGAAAACTCTTTCTTGCCGTGACTGCGATTGGTAATTTTAATTTCTAACTGAATTATGCTATTATTTTTCTTGGCTGTGTAGGGTTTTCTTTATTTCGGGCTCTGCAGCAGTGCCGAAAGCCCACACCGGGTGGTGGCGGGCGTGTCTCCACCAGCTTCTCCCCCGGCCTCCGAGAAGCAAGGCAGGAGAGCTGGCAAGCAGAAAACTCTTTCTTGCCGTGACTGCGATTGGTAATTTTAATTTCTAACTGAATTATGCTATTATTTTTCTTGGCTGTGTAGGGTTTTCTTTATTTCGGGCTCTGCAGCAGTGCCGAAAGCCCACACCGGGTGGTGGCGGGCGTGTCTCCACCAGCTTCTCCCCCGGCCGGGGGGGACCCAAAAAGCCGTGAGGGGAGGCAGTGGCTCAGCCTTCTTCTCGCTGACTCAACCTTTGGCCTCTCCTGGGAGGCCGCCGCTCTCGGCGGGGGGGGGCGGGCTTGGGCCCGGGGGGGTTGTCCCCGG
>NW_009646433.1:1388672-1427064 GCF_000708025.1 Charadrius vociferus | reverse complement strand
GCCCTGGGCAGGGCCACCTCCCCCCAGCCCAGGTTGCTCCAAGCCCCGTCCAACCTGGCCTTGAACACCTCCAGGGATGGGGCAGCCACAGCTCCTCGGGGTAACCTCTTCCAGTGCCTGACCACCACCACCAAAGCAAAAAATTTCTTCCTAATATCTAATCTAAATCTCCCCTCTTCCAGTCTGAAGCCATTCCCCCTCGTCCTATCACTACATGTCATTGTAAAAAGTCCCTCCCCAGCTCTCCTGGAGCCCCTTTAGGCACTGGAAGGGGCTCTGAGGTCTCCCCTTTTTCGCCTTCTCTTCTCCAGGCTGAACCCCCCCAACTCTCCCAGCCTGTCCTCCCAGCAGAGGGGCTCCAGCCCTCCCAGCACCTCCTCTGGCCCCGCTCCAACAGCTCCGTGTCCTTCTGCTGTTGGGACCCCCCGAGCTGGAGGCAATATTCCAGGTGGGGTCTCACCAGAGCAGAGCGCAGCAGAGGGGCCGAATCCCCTCCCTCACCCTGCTGGCCACCCTGACTTTGATGCAGCCCAGGGTGCCATTGGCTTTCTGGGCTGTGAGCACACATTACCAGCTCATGTTGAGCTTCTCATCCACCAACACCCCCAAGTCCTTCTCCTCAGGGCTGCTCTCCAGCCGTTCTCAGCCCAGCCTGGATTTGTGCCAACCCGCCTGTGGACACAGAGCTGAGAGGCAAGCTTGCTTCCTGCCATCAGGGCAGGGAGTGGGGAAAGGCCTGTTTGGCTGCTGAAATGGGGGCTGTTTGGCCCAGCTGCATGCCTCTCAGGTAAAAGCCATCATCATCCAGGTAAGGATGGGTCCTGCTCCCAGCCAGGAACCACCTATGCGTTCCAGGAAAACAAGGAGGAACAGGATCCCACGCAAAACAAGTAAAAAAAAATCACCTCCGGAGGATAATAATAATGCCTAAAAACAAGCAGCGCTGTAGGCTGGCCCCCAACTTTTTGGCCAACACACCAAGAAGGTTAGAAAGAAACACACAGTGGTCCACCAGCACATAAACCTCAGCAGGTGCGGGGAACAGAAGCCCATGCCTGATAGCTTTGCCAAAAATTCTCAATTTTCCACTGTTGGAAAAGCTCAAGTCCCAGAACATTGCTGAACTGGAGGACAGGCAACATCCTGGTGGAGGGAATCCACACTATGTCCTTGGGATGACCCGTGAGCCAGTGACAAAGGAAGAAGCGTTCCCCGTGGGTAATTCTGCACATCGTGTTATTTGTGTGCACCTGGGGATGCACGGCCTGACCCAGCATGGCACTTGTCCTCTGACCACTTCCTCTTGGTCCCTACCCATCCATCCATGAATCCAGCCCAGGGCTATGAGGACAGCTATGCAAACAGTGCTGCCTCTCCTCTAGGAGGAGATAACTCACTTCTAACCATGCCCAGAAGAGCAAGTGCTCTCTCTAGGTCCAACATGCAGAGCCCGCTTTGGGCGTGGGAGTTGTGGGTACCTCCTGGTTCATCACACAATCACCAGCAGCCACACGTCCTTCACTGTAAAAAATACTCCTGTTTCATCTCTATCTTTCATTCTGGCAGAGTTTAAAACGCTGGTGCCCTGGCATGACGCCCCTCCATGGAAAAGGAAAAAGATGGTGGGATTTTGCAAAGCTCCCTGAGGTAAGTGGGAGAAGGACCCTTAAAACAGAACATGAGAAACGCCAAGGGAGAGACGAGAGGAAAGAGAGTGGAATAAGTGGGGTTCCTCAGATGAGGTCTTCCTGGAGGAGGAACAGGGCCCAGTGTGGGGAAGGAGGAGCAGGGACAATGTGGAGGTGGGGGAATGGGGCTGGGAGGAGGCAAGCAGCACCTGCTCAACCAACTCCTGAAGCCAGGCAGCTATTACAGTGCGATCAGCTATCAGCTGAACTAATCCCCAGTGTAATTCCAGTTAAACCCATGGTATTACATTTGGAATTAACTCAGCTAAATAATACCAGGGTCACTTTTTAGCATCTCTCATTTCGTGCTTTTCCTTAGATAGGTTTTAGGATTGTCCAGCTGAGGATTAAGTTCCTGCCATAAAAACAATATAGCATGGTTGGAAGAACAGGCAAACAAGCTTGAACACATTATCCATTGGAAAAGCACATCCTGGTACAAGGAACCCTCCCGCAACTGATTCCTAGCCAGGACACGGGCTACGCTTTATCCCCTGGAGGACATCAGGTGAAGGACCTGTTAAACAACTGGAAGTCTGGGGGTGCACAGCAAAATGGCACGAGCTGCTCAGCAATCCCACCACCACGGTGGCATCCAAGCGTTATCCAAGGCCATTTAGTCTGTTTAGCCGCCGCTCAGAAGTGACTTTATGCCGTGCTCTAATCAGAACACCCAGAGCCAGCATCTCATCTTTTATTTGCACATGGATTTGAGTAAATTTGTTAGCGTGCGAGCTTCAGAACTGATCAAATCAATGTTAACCTGGCAGCAAAAGTATGTCAAATCTCAGGGAAAATGTAGGTGATTACAGATTAACCATAGTTGTCATTGTATTTGTGGCTCTGCTCTACAGGAGCATAGAAGAACCTGTTGTTATGCCTGATGAGTTAATTATGCATCTTCATTTCTATACGTATTATTTTTAGGTGGGTTATTTTTTTGTTTAGTTGGATAAAAAAAAATATAATATTCTCCTTCTGTGGGATGAATTTTAAATTCACATCTTTACACCCTTACCCTTTCCTTTGTGTACCTTCAGGAAAGAAAAAGGGTTGAAAACACACCTGACAGACCAAAGCAAGCAGGGAAATACATTTACTGAAGAAAGAGGAGCAGCAAGAAGGGGCCTATGTAAAAGAAAAGGTAGAAAAAGGGGCTTCTGTAACCACAGACCACTTTATTCTGGCCTGACACACAACTAATTTCAGTAAGGGCATTTTCAGAGGCAGAACAGTTCTTTCTCATTAAAAATGAACAGTAGAAAGGTCAGTGGAAAGACAGAAAACTTGTGTTACTACATAACAGAAAAAATAGCATTGAGAGCATGTAACACCTCCATGTTTCCCCTAGATATCTATCAGTGAGACGGAAAACGAGTCAACGTTATCTCCATTTGTTGCATCATTCTTCATTTCTTACTTCATTAAAGTTATCTCCCTTCTAGGAATTAAATTGACTGCTCATAACCTGCCTGAGAATTTGAGCAAATAAGAAACATTTTGCGTATAAAAGATCAAGGGTGGTTTTTTTCCTCCTCTATTTTCCTCAAGCACAATGCAGAAGATGGTATGAACTTCTGTAACATTAACTTCTAATATTTAGATATATATGGCTATTGCCTCAAGTTTTAATTTGTTTGCGCTTTTCAAGGAAGTAATCGATGAAACAGAATCAGAAATCAAGCAAAAAAAATATCTAGTTTCTTACCTCAAGAGACATGCAAATTAGTGACACTCAATTAATTTTCATTAAAGAATTTCTCGGGCTATTTAACAAGCTGTAAGCGCTTCAGCCTACTGCAGTTGGGAAAAGCAGCAGCAGCACAGCAAAGCAGGCAGGGGGTCAAAATCTCTCCAGATGAGGGGGAAAGGGGAAAAAAAAAAAAAAAAAAAAAAAAGCCCCCGGGGGCAGCCTCTCCGCTTGGTAAAAAGCAGCTTCGGGAATGATTTGGCAACTTTTGGGCCCTATTACGTATGATAAAGCATTACAGGGAATATTTTTATTTGTGGGTGTTTTCCCTCTGCTTACAGGATCGGAGACTTTTGTTTCTCTCCTTACTGGGAATGACAGAAGAAAGTTATGCCTCCAGTACCTGCACTCGTGCATGCAGAATGGGGAAAAGTCTGTCTTGCCCCGACACCGAGATCTCAAAGAGGCAATAAATCTCCAGACAAAAAGCTTTCTTAAGAGCCCATTGTGCAACCTACTGTTCCACTAACAGGACCCACAGAGAGCGAAATCTATATATAACTCCACCAAACAGGCCCAGTGAGCAGCTGCTCGTGAGGTGTTTGCTACAGTCAACTTCTCAGTTCAAAATCCACTGCAGCACCTTTCTAACTGAAAATCCCATGCCAGTATAACCCAAGAAATTACCCCGAAGCGCCAAGATACACGAGAACGCTTGCAAGCCAGGCAGGGCCGCTGGTTTCCTCGATACCCACCTCGACATGCCGAGCGTAACAAGTTCACCAACAACGAAATGTCCCTTCCCACCTGCAAGGTGCCTGAGGAGGAAATGAAAACCTGCCACATCCTTTTTTGCTCATAGGACAGCATCAACGGCAGAAGTGCTGCGGCCTTTGGGCAAGTGTCATGGAAGGAGAGGGTCTTCTTGCAGTCTTCTCCCACTTGAAAGATTTAAAGGGGGAGGTCACCATCCCTGATTTTGCACAGCTATGTATTCTCAAATCCTTGCATCCCTTACCTTCCTGACATCTAGCTGGAAAAGCAGCACCCAAATTAACGTCCCAGCCTCAGGAGAAGGAGCCCAAAGATCAGCTGCAATGTTATTAGTGACACCATTCCCTCCGCGGGTTCCACCTGCTCTGCATCATACATTTGGCAAAGCAGGAGCAAAGGATGGAAGGAGCAGGAAGGATGGCCGAGCTTGAATTTGTGTGCCATGGAAGCCAACTCTCCCGTGTGCCAGGGCTACGCTAGCCGGACGAGCGATCCTCCCTGCATTCAAACTATTCCACTACTAGACTGCCTCTCCTCCGTTTTACTTGCTTTCCCAGCATTGGGGAACCTCTGCAGATGAAGGCTTCAGCATCCTGCTTAGTTTTTCGAGTGATGGAGACAAAGTTGGCATCTTCAGTATCATTTCTTCTCAGCTCCTCCAGCTTTGTTTGGATGCTGTTTTCCTATGTGATCAGCAAAGCACCTGCGCTTCCATGCTCCCCCAGTCCGCAGCCACCACAGCGTTACTCTCTGAGTTCGCTCACCACCCGCAAGCAGTGAGGAAGAGATCCTACAGAGGACAAACAGCCTAAAGGCAGCTCACAGGAGGGAGCCCGCAGGGTAAATCAGGGGAAAAACACCTAAGATAGGCAGACCCAGGCTCAGCAGCTTTTGGTTGTACGCAAACAACAAAGTCCCAGGGGAGTCTGTCACCCCAGTTAATGGACTGTCCTTCAGTCACCTGGAGCCTTACAAATTCTTCTCATTTTATACTGAATGCATCAAGATTGGTACCTTTGAAAATTAAATATTCCACAAATGAACATATGTAATACCTTTGGCATCAGCCTGCAAAGATAGCAGCCCTGATACTGAACTGCCCCAACAAGCAGTTCCAGCTTATCTAACTCACCTTTCACCCATGGCTTTTCACAAATAGTTTTCAATCCCATCTATAAGTCAAGCCTGGATCTGCAGCCCTGAAATCTCACACTCACAAAACACCGAATTAGAAAGTTTTATAAACCATAAAAGCAAAGCAAAGCACAGTACACTGGAATCACCAGAGACACAGGCTGGTAGGGCGCTAGCTGCTGGCATAAGCAATTAGGCCTTTTAATGAGACCAGGAAACATTATTGTTTTCCTCTCCTTGTTCTACAATTCAAACACGTGCAATCATCCCCAGCTTTTGGAAAGTTGTTGGAGATAAACAAAAGCTCCAGAAGTGACAACAAATCAGCCACAGAAACCTCCAGCACTGGCAACACCCACTGCTGTTGGGGACTGCCACAGCCAGCCAAAAACTTTAAGTTCAAAACCAGTTTGCCAAGATTTCACAACGGGAGAAACGAGCCCAAGACAGGAACAAGCTTTGCACCAACCTGGGTCTTTGCATCTTTACAGCACCATCCAGCAGTCAGGGAAACAAAACACTGCTCTCATTTTAGAATAAAGAGGGGAGGGAGAAGAGCAGAATATCATGGTAAATCAGGGTCTTCCAATCACCGGGGTGAGAGATATATTAAACTTCAGCTTAAGCTCTCAAACATCTTTGCATCCTTCTGTAGCTCACAGGAGAGGCAGCAGGACAAGGGTGAAGAGAGAGCTTTTAACAAGCTGCTATCTTAACTACTATCTCCTCCTCAAAGACAATTTAACAGCCACCTCCACGCTGCACACGATTCCCATTGATGGGAACATGCACTACCCACTTCTCATATCGCTTCAGAGCTCACTTTAAACAATCCAGATCTGGGATTTCCAGGTGTTTTTTTTATTATTTTTTTTTAATCCCTGTGCCTCAGTGACACAACCACTAATGCTCACCATGAGGGTCTTACTTTCCTACACACCCTCCAGTCTGTAGCTGACAGCTCTGAACATCCCCGGTGCAACTGGTCCAGCCATTGGGATAGCATCCCCGCACAGCAAGCCCAATACGTAGCAAATTCCCACAATCATAGGGAAATGGTAATAATGAAAAACGGACAATCACACAGCTGCTTCTTTCAATCTCCTTTTTAGAGCGGGTACAAACATTTGCCCTATCCTTCGAGCACCTCTCAACACCCATATTTCTAAGTTCTGACAGGGGTCCTCGACTTTTCTCACTCACCTCTTTATTATTTCTCTTTTTTCCTTATTCATATTTCTCTTTTTTCCTTTGCGTTAAGGTTTCTGTGCCGGCCCTGCAGAGGCCAGCAGCAACCTGAGTGCTGTTTTGCAGCCAAACTGCACGCTCTCCTCGCGTGCAAGAGCAACAACGGGTGATGCAACCAGGACAGCAAAGGATTTCGCTCAAAGGAGGAGGCAATGGAAAGCGCATTACAAACCCAAATCATCACCCAGTCGGGGCAGAGGTGAGGCTCCAAACCATGATCCAAAGAGCTCGATGTCCCGGTATGGATGCTGTACATGCAGCTTCACCTAGTGAGCTATCACAGAGCTGATCGAGCACCAGCTGCTTTCACAGCGGAGGAGCTGGTGTTCATCTCAGGACACAGACACGCAGGTCGAGGGTTTGAAGACACAATGCAGAGACAGTGGAGGTGATGGAGCAAAAAGCCATTGGGCAAACGCAGAATGAGAACTGAAAGGGCTTTTATTTGCCTGAAGGCTGCTGGCACTGCCTCATCTTTAGGTTGGATCTCAGCAAGACAAGTATAAAATATATCCCTACTGGGGCTTGGATGAGGTTCTACAAGGAAAAGAGTATTTGTCAGGAAGCAGAAACAGCCAGCAATTTCTGTCTGACTGACTTTCCACAGCTGGTCAGGGCAGCTCACAGCTCCAAACATGGCAGAGCTCAGCCAAAGCAAGTCTTTGACGCTGCAGTTTGCTCTACTCGTAAAAAAGTACTCTGATTTCTTCGCACTCGCCTTGAATGATGAATTAGTGACAATCAACTTTACAAATCCCTTTGGAAGCAAGGCAAGGCTTCATATCTTTTTGTGGTGTGTCATATTGCAGTAAAGATATTTATTTATTGTCTGTAATTTTCTGCTATAGATCCATTGCCTTTGCCCTTCTTGTCCCTATCACAGACTTTGGCCCATATCCCTACCTTGTTCCCTTTACAATACTGGAATAAAGATCTCAGTTCCCGAAATTACCTCAAAGGCTCATTTTCACAGACTCACTTTCCCTCCAGACTGCTGCAATCTGGGAACTCAGGAAAGGAGATTAAAAGCCACACGTCTTCTTCCAAAAGCAGGTTAGCACAGAAAAAGGCGTAAGATAGCCAGCCTGGTATCTTCGTAGATAAAACTGCCACCAAAGCAGTCACAGTCAAAGAAAAGTCAACAGAGATTAAGGAAGGGCCAAGGAAACCCAACCCTTCTAGGGCCAAGTGGTATTACAACTGGACGAGCACACGTAGGTAGCAAAGTCGTCTCCTATCACAACATTTTGAAGTCTTCAGTTCATCCTAATCCTCTTGCAAAGACACCAGCAGTGCACGAGAACAGTCCTACCTGTCCCTCCCTCTGTCTCCAGACCCCGGGCAGTTATGAACACGAGCTCTCTCTAGCACCAAGCACTTTTTCAGCCAGCACAGTGAACAACCCCATGGTATTCACTGGCTTTGTTGTTCGCCCATTTTCATCTGTCTTTACACCTGTGATGATTTAGGATCTGCAATACACTACTGAATTTTAGCACTTTTTCCTCCGTGCCATTTCCTAGTGTAATTAGTTAGCCTGCCTGGTAACCTGCGTAACTAATCAAGACAGACATAGACTGCCACCAACTAGGATAAATGACCATTCCTACAGGAAAGCATGTTAAGGACAAATTTTGTGAGATTTCAGGTTTGGTGAACTTTATCACAAGCTTGTAATTTTTAGAATACTATAGAGAAGTCTTTTTACCTTTCTCCTAGAAAAGCCATCCTTAATTACAGGCAATAAACTTTAAGAAATCAGGGTGTCGTTATTTACTAGTTGTGAAACGTGTTGGGTGCTTTATCCAAACACACTGATTTTATACATGAGAAGTAGTGTCTTTGAAAACACATATTGCATACAAGGAAATAACAGAAAATAATGTTTCTTTTCTTCTTAGCTGTTTCCTTCAAGTCGTTAAGAAAATGCGCAAGCCCATGCTGCCAACTGTGTGCCAGGAGTCCCTTGGCAAAGGAACAGCAAGTGATACCTTCTCCTGTGAACCTCAAACATCAACTCAATCACTGGAACAAAGGAGGAACAGACAAAGAGCAATGAGAACACGCACACCTTCAGTGCTCGCAACCCGATGGAGTTGACCAAACCACCGTGTTGCTCCTGGCAGGTGTTACTGGCAGGTGTCACGAGGGAGAAGAGACATGCTGAACGTCTTATTTCATAGTGGCTGGGCCCACCAGAACCAACGTTCTACCAGGACATTTCATAAAAGGGCCACGGGTATGTCTTGACACACGATTATCCATTAGTTCACCCCATGTCCAGCCAGAAGGCAGATGAGACCAGCAGTTCGGTGGTTCACATCAGCTCAATTGCCTCAACAGAGCATACTTGGGTGGTGGAGGGTCCTGCTTTTGTATGTCTTGGATGGCATTAGACTGAACACGTACCTCCTCAAGGTGTGCTTCAGTGATCTGCTCTCCCTCCCATTAAAGTCCACCCTTTAAAAAGCCATTAAAAGTTAAAAGAATACAGTGCACTGAACCAAAGCAACAACTATAAGGCAAGTTCCGCTTGCTGAACAGAAACCAAGAGACTTGACTGAACAGCAGCTTTCCTGCTCTGAGAGTTCAGTTCTATTCAGGCTTCAGCAGAGCATATCACCAGCAGTTACACTGCTGACCCAGCCACCCAACCCCTGTTGTCAGTATAAAGAAAGGGAGAGGGAGAAAGAAAAGAATCTTGTTTATTTGTTTACCCCGCTTTGTTTTGTGCTGCCCTTGAGCTACGCGGTTATGTCATCCTCAGAGAAAACTGAGTTTGGGGCGCTGGGGACAGGTAACCCAATCAGTCAGATTGAACTGCTTGGGAAGAACCTCAGGACGTAAAGAAAAGCCTTTTTCTCAAACATGGGTTAACAGCCCTTTAACTTTCCGTAGGATCCAATGTCAGCTGACGTCCATGCTACAGCAAACTAAGTGGCCCCCAAAACCATGACACAGTTAAAAACAACCTGAAAGCTCTCCATCGTCATACGGGACGGAAACAATTTCTCATTTACCATGAAAGCTGTCTCCTCCTGTTTAGTTTTCTGATCTGAAGGCTGCATGTGAGAGCTTAAGAAGTAGGTCACATGAGCCTCTGCAGTTAATTTTGTCTTGCCTCATTCAGCTGGAAGCCTGCAGCTCAAAGCACCACCTCCAGATTTGGCTTTTACACCCATCTCGAGCCCCATGCCAAAAGCTGGTATGAGTCAGCAGATGCAGCACCTTCTGGAAAAGAAAACTAAAAAGGACTTTAACTTATCAAGAACCCATTTGATTTACTATCTCTTTCCTGTCTGACCAGGGACATAGGGCACAGGGGCACAGGACAGTCAGGCCATGGCATGCTGGGAGTGGCATTTGCTACCAATTTTGCAATCAGAAAGCACGGAGATGGAGAAAGGGGGAGATCTGCTGCAGGGCAACACAGGAGTAACATCTCACCTGACCTCAAGCCCAGAAGAAGAAAAGCAAAGGTGGAACCTTCTAACTTTAGCCGTTGAGGCGCTGGATAATCAGTCCCTGGGGAGCTTAGCTGTTAACCCAAACGTCCAGGCTGGTGGGTTTGGGGCATTCCCTACAGCGGAAAGACACAAAAGACATGCCATTCTTTGCCACACAAGGGCTATGAGGGCTGAAGAACAGCCCTGTAATTCTGGGTTATGGGGAAATGAAATCGGAACCCCAAGGGCTTTCCGGCAAAGCCAAGCCACAGTAGGACTCTGCACGTGCTTGAGAGGGCTGGAAGCAAAGCCCCAGGCATTGGGTTTTATACAGCAGTAACGGATCATGAGAGCAGTGGACATGCAGGCAAATAGAGAAATGCAGAATATAATTAGTAAAGAAACGTGTTATACGCAAATCCATGCACAAGTAGTGACCTGTGACACCCGGTGAAAACGTTCTGTAGCAGAAGATGGGAGGTAGAGCACAAAACCTCCACAGTGTCATACAAAACAGCTCTCAACCAACCAAATAAATGTAAAAACCTCACTTGCATAATGATTAACCTTCCCAGGAGGGAAGGTAGGGGAAATCTCACCGCCAGCAAGCGAGCCATTTGTAAGACCTCATCTGGAAAACCGAGTACAATTGTGGTCATTTATGTTCAAAAGAACTGAAGTGAAACAAGAGCCAGTACCCAGAAGTAAGTCAGGTGAGGAGGAGAGTCAGGAGGAGAGATTAAGAAGGATCAACCTATCAGATCTGGCAAAGCAAACACTAAAATGAGATCCAAGTGGCAGCTCCAAGGGTACCAAGCAGGTCGGTGAGCATACATTGGAAGACAAAACTGGGACACAAATGCCAAGTATAAAGTAATAGGCTGGAAATCAAAAGACAAAGGTTTTAAAATCTCTCTTTTGGCACACATACCAGGAACTAGCAGCTTAGGGTTTTGGTTTTTTTAAAAATCAATATGTGGATATAGTTGTGAAGGACATTCTGTAAAATGGTAGCTGTGGAGGACACGTAATAGCCTACGGGATCTCCTCCCCTGCAACGTCAGGACAACTGTGGGGCCTCCCTTAGAACAACGCACTGTCCATCTGACTAGGAGTCATCACTTGTTTCTTCAAGTGGAGCAGTAACGCTTCACATGCATTAAATAAAACACACCTAATTAAAAGCATTAAAATAAATAAGCACAATAGAGTGGTCAGAGAGGATTAAGAGCCATTTCCCTGTGCTTTGGCCAGAACTATCCAGCCAAACTATCGCCTCTGACAGAGGAGACAGTGATTACGGATACACTGCTTGACTTTAGTTTCTGTCAAAATACCAGAACAATGATCAAACTCTTTGTAGGCATGAAGAAGCCAGCACCAAGATGAGCAACAGCTTGCAACGGCTGCCCAGTGCCAATCACGCTGCAAACAAGTCAGTTTTGCTCTACAGCAGAAATGAAACCTGGGGATGCCAGGTGACAACAAGGGCTAGAAAATCCTTGGGCTGCTGTTTCAGCTGACACTGCTAGTGATGCCTACACCCACAAAAGGGAAAGAAAGCACAGATACAGAACTCTGAAAAACAGACGGAGGGGATAGTTCACCCTCCAGGTGGAAAAAGGTATCCAGCAGAGTCCTACCAGGGTGAGATCTGAGTCCAGAACTGTCCAATACCTGTTCAATATAAGGGGAAGGAGGGGAAAAAAATCAGTGCTTACTGAATTTGCAGCTGGCACCACGTAGCAGATGCACCGAACGACAGATGAGAATAACGAATGCCCTCGACAAACCATCAGCAGATAGAGGATGCCACAGAGGACAGGAGGATGGAGTAGAGGACCTCTCAAAAACTCCTTTTACTTTATTTTCCTGTAATGCCATGCTTTGAAGCTGTGCAACTGATTGTTTAAAAAGATTCCCTCTACCATTCACCTCTCAAATTTATTCTAATGAAGTGATTATTCCTTAAGTTACCATAATCAAAAATACAGGATATTGTAAATTCATAAACATTAGAATACAAAATTGTTCCAATTTTTACATAACCAAAATACTCAGAGACCAGCAAATAGCCTCTAACAGCAAGAAGGAATACATTATACACAGAGGACAGGGTCTTCTTTGAGAAACAACCATAGACCTTTGGTTGCTGATTCTTTTAAATTCTGTCAGGAATGAGATGGATGTACCAGTGAAGAGCTCCAGACATTGGCCTGACGCTCACCACCTACCAAGGAAAGAAATGGGATGCTATTTGGTCTGTGTGGTGGTGGTGCGGAATAAAAAAAGAAAAAAAAAATATCTAGAAAACTTAACAAGAATCATCATTTCACTCCTTTTCAAGTCAATGGTGCACCTTCACCTTGAATACTGTCTGCAAGTCTGGTCCAGTAAATACATTTATAGGCACAGGGTAAAATTAAGCCAAAAATAGAAGTAGCAATGGTAACAATTAGAAGAACGGAATGATTTTGGCACAAGGAACAAATAGGCCAGATGGGCCTCTCCCACCCAGAGAAAAGAAAACGCAAGCTGTAAGGAGAGAGATCAAGCCTTTAACTCCTCTTCCAATAAAAATGCTCCATGGAATCAGATGAACTGCTGGTGTTCAGGAAAACACAACACTGAAAGAAGATCTGTATCACACAAAATGACTGAACTGCTCCAGAATACGTGCCAAGCTTTAGCATTTGCATATGGTAACTAACTCTGCTAATCGAATACGTCAGAAAAGCTATTACTGTTTTTAAAATCGCGGCTCCTAGAAACGTGACTGAATTTCCTGTCTAGCAGGTGGCAGGCTCAAATGAAATGGAAGGAGCTGGACCTTCACAAAGCCTACAGCTGAGCTGTAGCATCCACCACATCCCATCGCAAGGCAAATCCGAGGCTTTGGGGTCGGAAAGCGACATGAGAACCGTGTAGAAGAGAAATTGATTAAGAGCTATACATACAAAGCTAAATGCAAATCCACTTTCCTTAACTCCCGAAACCCCTGTAGCCGCAAATAGCCAGTATGTATGGGAACCTACGGAGAAATATTTGCTCTACCCTTACACATTTGCTTAGGCTCCACATCCTGCCAAAAGCCAGAGGTCACCAAGTTAAAGAACTTCCAGCCTGACCTGGTTCCTCTTTCTGGGGTGCATGCTTTGCTTCCCAGGATCAGCTGGGCACCTTCTGCTTCTGGAAGAGGTTCAGGATTTGCTACCACATCCAGTGAAGCGTTTGAGCACTACAGGTCACTAGTGTGGAAAAGTCTGAAGAGCTTTTCTGACCCCTAAATAATGAGTGATTCAGGTAGCTCCTTCTGTCCTAGTCCTTCAACAATAATCCCTTCCCTGAACACCGTCATTTGTTTTTTGTTAATTAAACACAGTAAGAGATGTGCTCAAACCTTTCAACAGAAAGTCAGAAAAACAATGCTTGCTTTAAACCCTTTTTCAAAGGAATTGCTTTAAAAAAAAATAAAAATCCCTCACCGTAAAGACCACATGGTATCAGCCTGAACCTCCCTGCCTTCTCTGTCTTGATTTTAAGTAAAAATTTCTCTTTAAAGTATCGAGCTAAATTGGAAAAAAGCTCTAACTGCAGCTTAATCTGTATTAATCTTAATTTTCCACTTCAGGAAGCAAACAAGGGAGGGGAAAAAAAGCCGTCCAGCCTTTACAAACACCTACCCGTATCAGATCTGGAAGCAGAACCTAGCTTTGGCCTGGCATATATTTCACAGTCAATGAAAACCCTCTTCAAAACCTTTGTCAGCATCAGAAACAAAGTAATTTAGAAATAGTTTTCTACTTACTGGACTACAAATCCTGAGAAATCAGGCAGAAAAACAGTACTGAAGAGCTGAACTGGATACACAGGAGCTGCTGATGAAGATGAATTTGAAGGTGGCAGCATATCAAAGACAAAACGCACCCACACCCCCATCGGTCAAACCAACAAAAAAAACGGATGGGACATTTGAAACGGAGAAACCCACTCACCATCACATGACAACATGGGTGACGAAAGTACAGCTGGCCTCAAGACAACAAATTCAGAGGAGGAGGAAGGGTGGGGAGAAAAAATCTCCCCCAGAAATCTTAAACAAAGTTATGAGCTCTCCCTGGCCCACCCGCTCCTGGCGTCACGCTTCGGTGTGGGCTTACCAACGTGTACTGTTTGCACTTGTATATAATTCTTCTTCTGATGGTCCATAACTGACTACCCTTTGAAGACTGTGGAGGATACGAGACCTTCACTTCAGTCCAGTAAGGTCAGTCCTTCGGATGGCCAGGTTTGAAACGACTCTGACAATCAGGAGAAATAGGCTGTAACTTAAAGCCCAAGAAAGGAAGGATTTAACAATTCGAAGATATTTCTGCCATCCCAGCAACTGCAAACCAACATCTGACAACACTAACTTCCTTTTGAAAAGTTAGACAACTATCAAAACGACCATTTAACATACTATACATCTAAAATAAAAGGGGGGCGGTGGTAATCCTGTTCTTCCCCTTAGTACGTTATATGTGGTTTTGGTATCTTGATTTTGGAGACACTTCACTCCTTTTCCTACAACTCTACAGTTTGCTGTTTTAGCAAGCTCTACAGATGCTGTTTTAAACAAACCAGCATCAATTGTTTTCTATTTCAAACTGTCTTACAGACTAATACCTCTGAAAATGAAGAAACAGCCCTTGATCAAAGATGATGCTGTTCCAGACACAGCACACCTACAAAAGTGCTGCAGCCTCAGCAGATGAGCACGCTGCAGGCAAAGCTTAATTTTTACGTACAGGTAATCAGAGAATTATCAAACTAAGTAGCTAATGGATGCTCAATAATGAGGATCTATTGCTAAACACCTACAAGAAATGACAGGTTAGAAAGTATTGCATGATGTACGTTTCTAATTCCTTATCAAATCAACAGTGTCAATCTCTTATTGAGGTAGAGTGATAATGTTTAGAAAAATAATACTGTAGCAGATTCTGGACTGCACAAAAACGCGTGTGTAACCATCACTCCACTTCAAAATGCACAACATTTTCAGACATTTTGCATACTTTAGTAATATCTGCAAAAGCCTTGTCAGGAAGCTATTGCTGTTTTTAAAACCAAGGCTCCTGGAAACAAGAGTAAATTTTCATTCACCTCAGAATGTGAGGGTAAAAACCTAATTAAGGCATTTTATATTAATCACCAAGCAATCTGACGACTTAAAATAACCAGAGACACCAGTGCAAGTAATAGCAGCCTACCAAATGTATTTTGAAGCAGAACACAGCAATGATACTAAAGATAGTGTCATTCCTGTTCATAAAACAGAGATGAAGAAAGTGCACAGTTTTATTTCACAGCACTAAAAATCCCAAACAAGTTCTCAAAATTCATCCAGTTAGTACCATATAATTACAAATTCGCATTGCGTCCAGCGATTTGACAGCATGACGCTAACCAGAACTACAGCAGCAGTACTTACTAGAAGAAAAAAATTAATTTGCGAGAAAGATTAGTTACGTTTTAGACATTTAACAAAATAAAATACATTTCAAAGGTATTTAAGACCAGCATCCAAGAACACTGTTGGTATTTTTCATCCATGAAAGCTTCCAGTTTCAGAAAGTTTGCAAACAAAGTCCTCAATGGACGACTGAGATGAGGTGTTTTGTCCAGAGCCAGGTGAAGGAAGAGAAAGCATTATTATTTTTCTTGCAGGACTTTTTCAGGATGTGGTAATCTGCAATGCCATGAGATACGGCAGCCTGTTTAAACACTCCTCACTGAGCTACTGCCCAACTTTACAGAAATTTTAGCTTTCCTTTTTAGTATATAAACAAATTTATACATTTACTAAAAACAAAAGAGTCCTACTGAAGTCCCCTCCCTAATGGTAAGAATCAGCCACGTGGCCAAGTGCCTTTACATGTCCAAACACTTCTATTGCTACAATGGTACAAAGTTTCCACATTCAGCCCCTAATTCTGCCAAAGGGGTGAGTCAGCACAGCCTTTAAAACACAGCTCAGAAACCAAAGAGCTGGTTTTCCTGTGCAGTTAATTGCTGACAGCCACTGAAGATATATCTGTTACTCTGGAGGACCTGTATGACAGACCTGTACTCCAAGGCAAAATAGAAAATAGCCTCTGCAGAGACATCCTTGAATCCCTTTGCACAGAATTTAAGCATACAATCAACTTGGTAATACAGAAGCAAATGATGCTTCACTATAGAAGAAATTTTTTGGTTCCTTCAGCTCATCTGGCACATGATCAAAGAAAAGCAGTCAAGCGCAATGTATTCCTTCTCCATAAGGAAGAAGGATGTATCCTTTAACAAACGTGATGTCTTCAAATGTCTGACTGAACTGACAAACAGAAATCCTCCATTCATCTCCAATAGTCAGGCTTTCAGCCCTTCTGTTCAAATCATGAATCATCACAGGATGACTGACTCACAGAAAAATAAATTTGTTCAAAGGTGGATTTTCTCACCCTTGCATCTGCTATTTACCAAACTTAACTGCCCTTAAACAAAGGTTCATTTCTTTGTAGCTTGCCTCCAATGTTGCAATAAAGTTCGTAACAGGCATCTGTCACAGTAGTTATGATCAGTTGACTTAGTCTCAAGGTAGTATCATGTAGAAAAGGAGACACACAAAGCTCATATAGCAGTAAAAATCATGTGCTGGGGCTGACAACTATCCTGACCTATATTCCTACATTTGTCTCGGCATTGATACTCCTCCCGAACCATTTCACCAGCTTCAGATAAAGAGCTGCAGAGACAACACAGGCAAGTGTTTCACCAGGATGCTAATGCTGAAATATCCACCAGTTTTAATCAGTATCTTCAGCAATCAGAACCTTGGTCTCCACAGAAATCGGTGCACTAAGGAAACAGGGCCCTAAATCCCAACCCTTAACTCAGAGTACAACAGTAAAAAACAGGTTTTTGATTGCTGGTCAGCTTACAGATACATAAACCTTAACTGCTTTTATACAAGGCGTATTAAAAAACAAATAAATTGACAGAAGCTTAAGTCCTCAAGAAAAATAAAAACCCACATACGCTAAGTTGAACTCCTCAACTCTGAGCCAGTTTGGCTTTCTCTTTCCCGTTTTTGCAGTTCAGTTCCCAGTTCTGAAGGTGAAGCTACAAAAACAAGTTACCCTGCAGCAACAAGGGTATAAATGTTTATAGCGCATCTGATACCCTGTGGTAATGACTTACACCAACCTTTCACCCCCTCCCCAGTAAACACAGTAAAGTATACCTCACTTTACACAGTGAGCACTGGAAAACTCATTACAGGGTGTGAGTACGCACTGCAAGAGGTACCAGCACCATAAATCCACACCCTCACTTGCTTTGGGACAGCTTGTTCACACAGCCATTCCCTTTCAGGGCAATGTAGGAATTTTTATCTGACTTAACTGCATTTGAGACATTTCTGGACAATTATCTCAATTTTTCCTTTTTTCTGCCACACTGCCACACTCTAAAATACTTTCCAGCCTTCAGTAGCAAGTGAACCTACTTTAAGTGCAGTTGCTTTAAAATATCACCAGCACTTGTATGCAACTCATTTCTTTAAAACCAGCTTTGTTTCAAGAACAAGGTGGCACATCAAATGTCTAAGGCCTACGTAAGTGACACTACGTTTGGTGCCTTAAAGCCAGCAGAAGTTTCAGCTACATACTTCTTACGGTCCAAAATCTGTCTGGAGTTCCGGTTAGTAACAATCCCATTTCAAGCAGAAGGCTGGACTGGAGACCTCCACAGGTCCCTTCCAACCCGAGCTGCTAGGAAAAATGTCAGCACCGGGACAGGACTAAGATGTTTGTAGCCATAGCAGAGCCTAACCTGAATGCCTTAGCCCAAACCTTTAACCCAAGAAATTGCTGGTGTCAAGTGAAAGGACACACCAGATTAGAGAACAACTGCAGCATGTCCCAGAGCACCTTAAAGGAAGAGTGGCTACTTCCCAATCCCTCACTTTCTTTTTTTTTAACTACTTCTTTTTAAAGATAATTTACTTACCCTAGAGGCTAACTTGCTATGCGGGATGGGTCAATGATGACTTTAAGAATTTTCACTCCTGGACCCTTTTTTCAGGCAGATAACGCACGCAGGAACACTGCAACTCCTCCTGCTTTAAATGCCCAAGAAAGAGATGTTTGCGTGGTGCTGTCCAGGCAGAAGCCGGGCATCTGTAGAGGAGGACTATGTACCCTCTTCCCCTCCTAGAGGCTCAGGAAAAGGAGCAAAAATGCTGAGAGGTTTGAATTCATGCCTGCCACAGGAAAACAGTGGCTAGCAAAACAGGCAGCACAAAGCAATACTGAATTCTGCTCTGATAAAATAGAAGTCGCCCCAGCTTTTAAATCCATCTATGGCACATTCCTAAAAGGAATGACCGATGAAATTACTTATTCATATGTATCAACATACAGGGACACTTCATCTTGCATCACGTATTTGTTACAAACGCTCATCGACATCCCCGTTACAGCGTTTGGTTTTGTAATTCTGCTTATGTAATAAACAGCACACTGAGCTAACTGAGACAACCCATCAAATCTGCAAGTTTAGAAAGTCAACGTAGCAGCAGCAAATCATCAAAAGTGCTAGTTCACAACGTCCATCAAACAGTACTGGGATCAATTTGCACAACACCCACTCCGTTTCATTCCCTCAAAGTTCATCAACAGCAGTAACATTAATTTTTGGTAATTCACACTCTTCTTTGAAGTGGCAGTTTTCCAGGATGTCCTTGTAATAGTCCTTGAGGTCCGCGTAAGTAGAGATGGTTTCATTTGAGTGATGAAACGACATCAGTTTTTCATTCAACAGCATCTGCACTTGATACTCTTCTTTCGAAGTTTTCACTTGATCACAGTGGTAAAGCACAAATACCAGGTTGGCAGCATAAGGCACGATCCGGCCACTGCGAAATTTCCGATGCGTTTGTCTGTTGTAATTGTTTGCCCTGAGAGGTTCGTCATCTTTGAAGAAACCCATAAGGGCAAGCAGTGGCTGAAGTGTCTCTGCATGTCCAACTTGCACAATCAAAGGTGAAGAAATGGGTTTTGAACTAAAAAAGAAAAAAAAAAGAAGGACAAAGAATGACCAAGAGCCTGTGCTTTAAAACAAACATACCAACATATTGCACAGCTGTCAGCCACAAAGGCTTCAAGAAGCAGACTTTGAGCCTGTTTTACTCCAGTACCCAATAAAAACCTCCTTGGGAATTTCAGCATATTACAGACTTTTTTTTTAAAGCATCCAAGCTTCCTAATTTTTGTCCCGACTAAAGATATTGGCTCTTACATAAAATGTAAGAAGTTGTAACAAATGCAGTTAGGCTACAGCTAGAACCTAATATAAATATAGTAAACAAAAGCAAGAAACTGATTAATGGTGCGCATCCATATACTCACTACATCTCTGCGACTCCCTGTACGAACCTAGTCACTTTTGTTCTTCCCAGGTACAGGAAGATGCAGTGACCACGCTACAGTTAACATACTGCTTTTGGATTAAATAGAAGGCTTTAACAGCATTGCCTCCTCTCATCAGGAATTTGAGAGAAGGGCAGCAAATCCCCAAGCCAGCTGCAAGGCTTTGTTGACATGCAAACCATGTCAAGCCCGTCGTCGGATGTGACAGAGTCCCCTTCCACTGTTAGCGCGTGGGAAAGCTCCGGGACACCGCAGTAACTCGTTATTTCTGTTAACACAGATCCGTGCCCTTGTCTCCAAAAAGGCCAATAGAATCCTGGGCTGCAAAGGGAAGAGTGTGGCCAGCAGGTCGAGGGAGGTCATTCTCCCCCTCTACTCCGCACTGGTGAGGCCATAACTGGAATACTGTGTCCAGTTTTGGGCTCCCCAGTTCAAGAGGGACAGGGAACTGCTGGAGCAAGTCCAGCGAAGGGCAACCAAGATGACTGAGGGATTGGAGCCTCTCCCTTACGTGGAAAGGCTGAGAGCGCTGGGACTCTTTAGCCTGGAGAAGAGAAGGCTGAGGGGAGACCTTATTATGGCATACAAGTATCTAACGGGTGGGTTGAAGGAAGACGGAGCCAGACTCTTTGCAGTGGTTCCCAGTGACAGGACGAGGGGCAATGGGCACAAGTTGGAACACAGGAAGTTCCATTCAAATACACAAAAAAAAATCTTTACGGTTTGGGTGGCAGAGCAGTGGCACAGGCTGCCCGGGGGGGGGGGGGAGTCCCCTTCTCTGGAGATTTTCAAAACCGCCTGGATGCAGTCCTGAGTGATGTGCTCTGGGCAGTCCTGCTTTAGCAGGGGAGTGGGGCTGGGTGAGCTCTAGAGGTCCCTTCCAACTCAGAAGATTCTGTGATTGCAAATACATATAGCCATTCTCCCATCACGGGCTGTTTGGAAAAACTCCCTGAGACTTTCGGGGTTTTTTTTAACCGAATAAAATTTTTACTACAAGTTGTACGGATTTGCTTCAGTACAAACTTGGGGCTAAAACAAAACAGCTTTTCCCAGCATACTGAGCTGTGTTTAGTAGTTTAGTACGACTGATCAGTCAGTCTTTTTTTTTTTTTTTTGGTTTGTTTTTTTTTCCCTGGCAGATGCAAAAGCTACCTGCATGACAAAGCACAATGAACTATTAAGTGAGATCATCCAGGATGCAATCCACTTCACAAAGACCAATAACTTATTATGAAAACATACCCTTTCTCTTTAGCCATTCTAAATACTTCAAATGACCCAGAATTTTTTAAAGTCTTTTTAATAAGCTTCTGTCTAAATTAACCCAAGGTACAGCAAATAGGAGCCCCCAGACTATCATCATTTTAGACCTGGATTATGAAGTTTTCAGCATTAATTTTGCTAGATTTGAGGATCAGAAACCTTTTTGCAACTGCTGTTACAAAGGATAAATGACAATTCAGTTTCAAGATGAAAACTGAGTCTGAGTATAAACTTATTGGCAGGTTAAGAAACTACAGTAGATCCCTATGACCCTCTGACCTAACCACAACCACATGATTGCCTGGACGAGCAAACAAATTACTGATTTAACGCACAAACTGCTTCCCTCCCTGGCACATCACCACCAGCACAGGATTTTAAGGGGCACTTCTTGTCCACCTCTACGACCACCAATGCTTCCAACTGTGTATCGTGCTAGAACAAGAATCGTAATTTGATAGCAAAATACCACCAATTTTGATTTTTTTTTTTTCTCCTATAATACAGTTCAGCTATTTGGAAGGTACATCAGCATTTACCAAAGTTTAGTCTGAAGACAGCAATCCAGTCACTGGAGGAAAACAGCCGTCCCTCTGCAATTTATTAGTTCAAATTATAAGCAGGACTACTGCTATTACTAATTCTGGAGAATACCACCTAGTTCAAAAAGAAAATTATACTCCCTCAGCACACAGGCCAGCAAATTAAGCCACTGATTCATACCACGAACAAAGCCTAAAACAAAGACAGTTTGTGCAACAAGAGGTTACCCATTGTTCTACCCAAGGAAAGATAAGAGCTGGCTTTGCTGCAGAAGGAAGCATCAGCCAAGATGAACACCTGCCCCTTGCTCCAGAGAAGGATGATGGCTTTTTGGGACCATCTCCAAGCAGCACTCGGAAGCCCAGATCACTTATTCTAGCACGTGTAAATACACATTTAGCTTTCAGGAGACAACAGGTGATGTTTGGCAACACTCCACCTGCCAGTGAAGTCCACCCACAGATAAGACACATTCTTCTTCTCCTGAAGACACATTCTTCTTCCCTGTTCCAACCTAAAATCTAAAGCAACCGAGAAATGGTTAACTGGGGGACTTGCCTGTAGATTCAAACTTTGATCAGATAAGCAGGAATTCAGTACTGGCACAGGACAGGGTCTGGACTACCAGCTCAGTATAGCCCAGTGTTTGTGCAGTCTGAAACACACATTGTACCATTTCACTCCCTGGTGAGCCTGAGGCTGCTCTGACTATACTTCTTAGACACATATGCACATACACGCACATACTCTCCTCTTAGAGAAAAAAAAAAAAAATCAGTTAAAAAAAAAAAGTATCAGAAACCTGCCTCTGTTCAAAAGAAGCATGAAAACCACAGAAAGGTTCTGTATGGAGGATGTTACATCTTTTTTCCACCCATGCCTTTGCTGTGCCAAGAGGCTATATGTTCCCTGTAGCCCCTCTTTCAGCTCCTCCAAAATCAGTGGTTCTGCCCACATTTCTCCCCTTGTTATTTATGGCCCCTTCTCTCATTTAAAAATTGTAAAGCTTTCAGATCCTGTTACCCCTCTTCTCTTCCCTTCCCTTCCCTTTCCCCCCCCCTCAATTCTTTGTTCCCTCCTCCTATTCATTTGACTAGTTCATTTATATCCTCCCCCTCCACACACACCTTCAGGGAAGTACTTTTAGGTTTTAGGGCACATTCACATCCCTCCTGTTAAACAACAAATAGGAGGAGCAGCAAAAACCACACATCTATAAAAGACAACAGAAAGCTATTCCTTTGACTTCCTGCAATTTCCAGCTCAGAGATCTCCTAGGCCAGATGTGGCTTCTGTGTAACGTAGGACCTCTCAAGGAATCTTTCCTTTGTCAAATCTCTCCCGAAATCCACGTACATTTCTAGCACGCACAACACGCTGCAGCGAGGTGCTGCACAGCTTCACACACCGCTTTTTCTTCTATTTGTCGATGCTATGTACCATTTAAGCCTTCTACTTACAACTTTGCAATAATATTCTTTCCAAGCTGAGAAATCCTACCACAATTGTTCCAAATGAGCTACATCCTTTTAGATCAGAGTATAAGAAATGCACAACATTCAAGACAAGCAGATACATTGTAAAGCCATGCTGCACCCATGGTACTCTCTGTTCTTCTAATTCATGACATCTAACACCTTTTCTAGTTAGCTTACAGAAGTTTGAGATACGTCCAGACAACTATAACGACCTCAAAACTCAACTCCTAAGCAGTTAGTTATCTCAGATTCTACCTGACAGATGATAAGATGATCATTTTTGCCATGTGGATTACTTCACAGATCTGCAATTTTCAAGCCCAGTTAGTTTCACAAGGTCCTTTTGACAATCCTCCTAGCAGAACAATTTATCTTGAATAAAAGTGCTGCATTTGCAATGCCACTTAACAACTCATCTCTTTTTTCCAGTCATTTCCAACATGCTGAGCAGCCCAGATCCTTGCAGATCCATTTCCACCGGCAACCTACCTCTGCTAGGAAGAAAAAAAAAAAACAATCAGCTATCCCTACCCTCCACTTCTTGTATTTTTATTCATTTTTACCCACGTAAGGACCTTCCCCCTTAACCCCAGCTGCTTGATTTCTTTTGATAAAGAAACCTGTTAAAAGGCGTTTGGAAATCATGACTGTGTCTTCCAGATCACGCTATCTGTATACCTGCTGATCCTTCCCAAGTGCTCCAAGAGGTGTTTTCTTTTCAAAGAGCCATACTGACGCTACTCAGGTATATCATATTCATCGAGGTGCTTATCGACGCTAGACTGGCCTGCAATTCTGATTCTCCCCTGGAGCATCTTTTTTCATTTTTCCTTTATTTAATTATTAGTTTTTAAATCATCGCACCTGCCGGCCCCCACAAGCTTCTTGGCTGCAACCAGTGTGCACTGGCTGTTATTTCAGCTACTTCATTCAAGTTCTTTTAGCGCTCTTGAGGGAGCATCACCCAGCTTTAGCAATTCAACACGTTTTTGTTTTGTCCCAGCTGCACACCCTTTATACATGTCTGCTTCCCAACATGGTGGTCTGTAGTTTATAGCTTTCTAAGCAAGGAAGGTAGTAATGCAAATACACCTCTAAAGTTCCCAAAACAAGTGTTACAATAGGCATTATTCACTCCACAGGGAGTGGATTTCACACACTCACCCCACCTCCAAAAAAGGTTTCAGAGCTGCTAAGAAAAACAAAATAAAAATAACAACATTCTGGCTGTCAGCGCTGACTTTAAGCGAGGTTTGGCTTTACTTTCCAGCTGATGTTAGCAGGAATTTTGAAGTGGAAGTAAATCACAGAAAATATACTTGACTTCTTGGTTAAAAAAAAACAAAAACCAGCAAGACATATGTTTCCAGAACAGGAAACAATTTATAGCATATACACATACACAAGTTTTAAAGAACAAGGAAAGAAAATCTCATGAAGGCAAAAGAAGGAATAAACAAGGCACTCATTCTCACTGTAACTTACTATTTCACCTGCTTTAGTCTCATGAAATTCTTACGCTGACAGGCCAAACCACCTTGGGAGACAGAACAAACCTCTCCCACTCATAGCTATCCCACCGTATTATTTTAACAAGGATTAAAACTGTTTCCTTATACGATACAACCCTGAGTTTTCAATAGCCTCTTTAACACAGTATATTTGGTTTCTCACCAGCACTGGGTATCTGATTTCTAAGACTACTCAAGCACTCCCTGTTCAGTCTCGGGTCATGACTCCAGTTCAGATGTGGTTTCATATCATCTAATAACAACAATAAAAATCACCATCAAGGTTAAAACAGCAACAGTAATATTTTTAATTATGGGGAAATCACTAAAGATTGCCTCTTCAGAGCATGTACACAGGCAAAGGTTACTACTGCCCCTACATTACTGATAAAGACAAGACAGGAGCGCAAAGCACAAACAATCAAACACTGATAAATTCAGAACAGTAGCACAGGTTAATAAAATATTAAACGGAAGGCCTGAGTTTTCCAAACTCAATCTTCTTTGCTATTGATTAATGACTCAGCATCACGTGGAACCATCAGCCAAAGTTCTCAACATCGTACTCTGGCAGCTGCTAATTATATTTCAATTCACTTTTTTCCTCACTTTTATTTAGTAGTAAATGACTTGGGAAAGCACACTGATCAGTAGGAAAAAAAAAAAAATTCCCATTTCCAACTTTAAAGGGAGATGAAGAGACTGTGCGTAAAACTGCTATAAAATATTAAGAGCTTGTCTGAAAGCGATTGCTGGTGATTGGTTTCTTACTCATTTTACGGGGCACTTCAATCAAGCAGAAGTGACTGTCACTAGAGAGAACACGAGCAGGGTTCATTGAAGAGATGTCGACTTCAGCTGCTGAGCCACCCGCGCTGTAACCCTCTAAGTAAATCTGACCACAGCTGACAATGAAGATACCGAACAATTCAGCAGCACAACCACAAACACTAAGTCTGACCATGGAAAAAAAGGCACCGTGAAGAAGCATGGCCATGGGGTCTATCATTGAGGCCAATTCTAGGCTCTCCCTAATCTCGGCGGATGCAGGTTTAACCCTGAACCTTCTGTTATCAGCTCACCCATCCTCAACAGTACATCGTTCCTACTCTTCTAGGACTACTGATACATCACTTTAGATATGGAGGAAGTGAACTTTCTTTTCAACAAAGTTTAATTCCTAAGCACCAATGTGACTTTCAGCTAGAGATAACCCAAACCCCAGGAGATAGCAGGGTAAGAAGAAACATTTCCTACAGCAAAGCTTAATCTGTCAACCTTCAATCCTCATGTAAAAATCCCTCCAGCAACTTCAGAGGAGGTAAGTTTTAACAACTGTTAAAACAAGTAAGCTTAGACCACATTCTGTCCTTTTTCTCCCCAATAGAAAAGCCGGCACAAAGGACTCAAAAACCTGTACTTTCATCTATGGAATGAATTCTCCATCCCTCCCATCTGCCCCTATGATTTATTTCTGGAAAAAAAACAAACAGCTGGAGGAACCCTAAATCTACACAAGCAGCAGAGATCAGGAAATGTGGTGGCAGTGGTGGGACTCAGAGGGGAGCAGAAATACTTAATAGTGGTGTTGCTCAGAGTGTTATCACCAGTGGAAAGAAGGGAGAAAAAAAAAAAAAGTAAAAATCTGTCAAACAGTATTAAGTCGTCATGCATCAAAACTTCAACCTTAAATAGTGGACAGAGGACAGCTGTGCTCATTCATTTCCAGAAGCAGTACCAACACAGCAAAATGCCACCACAAATACTAACAAGATAAAAACGTCCTTCTTTTCCAACGAGGACATACATGAGCTCACTCATGGCAAAGACAAACTTGAAAAGCTGACAAGCCTACACAAAACTTATTTAAAACTCTGATTAAAAGGCAACAGCTCTTATCTAGCCCCACAAGTTAATCACGCAAAGCTAACGAGGCTTCACTGCATTTACCTTCAGAGCTTCTAAAGTTTCAAAGGCTCCTTTCTGAATGATCCCACCTCTCACATTCTTATGGATCACAAAGATTAAACTGCGTTACTGCAGCAGCACCATGCTGATGCTAAATGTTAAACCCTCGTGATGAGCCAAAAACCAAATCAAGAGGGTAATGCCACTTGTCAAACCCTTTGTGCCCAAAGCAAATACTGGTCAGACCAGTTCGTGTGTGTGTGTGTGTTGCCTAGGTATTGTTGTGCTTGGTTTTTTATTTCCTTAGATAAAAGGATATGACTCTATAAAAAGTTGCTGAGATACCTTTTCAGAGCAATCCTGAGCAAGCAAGTATTAGGTAATTAAAGTGAGATTAAGTTCATTCTGGGAGGTTCAAAAGGCACAAGCAACACTTGAAATACCTAGTTCTAACCAGATGGGTGAAAAGACACATTCCCAGGGGAAGTCCCCTGGACTGCCCAGGTATCTGAGAGGAGACAGCAAACACACACACCCTTCAGAAATGCAGAAATAGCGACACTGCTGAACGTAATACAAGGACCTACGGAGAATTTCATGTCTCTACCTGGTTTCCCTTCACAGCATCCCTAATCATGTCAGAAGCCCCATCTTTGAAGGATGGGGCTATCAAAACCAATCATGCAGCATGATACAAAGCTGCTGTTTGAGAAATTTACAGTTTCTTAGCAAAAATCATCCCATTTCTCTGATTTTCTGGAAATGAAGTCAAGACCTGCCTATTTTCCAGGTGTACTAATGTAAACTGTGTGGTCTGTTGAACTGTACAGCTGGCATGTTCTTCTGTGAATACACACACATCTTATTAGAGGGATCAGTTTACCCATCACACACACCCCACCTGTTCTCTTTGAACAGATGCACTAAGTCAAGCAATTATTTTTTTTTTTTTTTTGCTAAGTTATATATTCCTGTGTAATTAGCAGATGAAGTGACAAGGGCTTAGTTCAGAAGCTTTCATCACAGGCTCTACCCCAAAAAGCCACGTGACACGGTGGGGATACCCCTGAAGAGGTCCCATACAAAGCCACACGGAGCAACCCACACCTCTGTGCCCTCGAGAAAGGGACCCTCTGGGGAGCACAGTACCAATGCCTCTGACCTGGCTCTGCAAGAGCTGCGTCACACCTCAAAGTATACAGCTGGCTACAAACTGCCCTGCACTTCAAATAACGTAAATGACGTATCTATGCGTCATAGCCCCAGTTGTCCTTTGGAGCGGCTCTCCTGCTGGGTGGGTGATCAAACACACTGGTTTACAACTCCCACCAAGGGATGCAGGACATCCTGAACCTGCTGATGCACCCAGAGAGACGAGAACCTGTGCTGGGCAAACATGGGATCCCAGCGGCAACCAAGAAGTTTTATTAGAAGAAATGACTGAACATCCTGGATCTGAGCAAAAGGGGTTTTTCAAATCCTATTATATTCTTTCTACTGCATACGTGGAAGCTTTCTGCTCCGTTCCCTTTGTACATACTATAAAAAGATAGTTTTGAACAGGTAATTGTTTTTAGATCATATATTGAATTCTTTTGTACCGAGTCACAGTTTTGAAAGGAGCTATTAGGGCACAGTAGTAAATGACTACACAAAGGTTATCAATTGTGTTGTGAACTGACCTGCAAAGAGGCAGGCAAATTACATGAAACAATAAAAGCTACCAATAAATTGGCAAATTAAGCTGTTAAACATACGGCTTAGTCTGGTATAGCTACAAAGATCACCTTCACTTCATCTTGATCTAGGTCAAAATTCAAATGAATTTTTTTTTTTTTTTTTTTTTTTTAATACCTTGAACCTGCTTACTCTCACAGAGGAAACCACCAAATATGTTGCAATGTGTATGTGCAGCTAGGTTAGTCTTTTCAATCATTAGCCACACACTTTAAATATTGAGATGACTGCACAAAGCATGCTTCCCAGTTTCCAGAGCCTTATGATAATCCATTTGGACAGTACAAGTATTTCATATTCTCTTTCATGAGTAAATAGGGCAGACTTGTTAAATATTTGAAGCTGGAAGAAAAGTCCAAAACCACTTTAATGAATAGCTGATTGCCTTAAGGTGTGCCACAACCGATTTTCAAATCCACCCCTGCCCAAGCGTGTAGCGAATTGGTTTTTTTGGGTCTTTTTTTTGTTGTGGGTTTGGTTTTGTTTTTGTTTTTTTTTTAATAGGGTTAGCAGCTTCCTATTGCATTAACTACCCGAATACATGGATTTCTAATCAACAGGCACAGTTCCTGTAGAACAGGACTCCCAGATCACTGATGCAAGGCTCACCTGGGCATCTCACAGAAACCTGAAGCTGAAAAGCACTGCACTTGTCTATCCCTTCCATGTACAGTTTTCCCACAGATCCATACCCTACGCCACAGCAACAGGGGCTCCCTCCTGCAACCGTAGTGTTTCCCCCTTCTCCTCCCAAGTTCAGCGTGCCAAGTCTTCCAAGGTGGCAAGAAGCCAGTGAGCAACGGGGTTGAGCTGGCAGTCCCATGCAACATACAGACCAGATTTGCCTCTTGAAGAGGGATGGGGGCCCATCAAGTGTGAGGTTATTCCTATCATCATCATCATCACCATGTTGCAGGGGGACGGGGGGATCATAACAGGTTTTGATCATTAGCCATAGCTCACGTAAGAGCCACAAAGAACTCGATGTTTCTTCTGAGCTATGGTGATACTCACTGATTGCTCCCCTACATCCCAATGTTGAAGCGTCTCTACATACCACAGCTTTGGGAAACTGGACACTTTAACTGTTTAAACAAATGCTGACTGGTAAGAGCAGCCTTTCAAGTTGCTCAGTAGCACAACTGCAAATGAACATGCACACCTGGAAATTTTACCAACATATATGGCTTCAAACTGGAAGAGGGGAAATTTAGTTTAGATATTAGGAAGAAATGTTTCCCTGTGAGGGCGGTGAGCCCCTGGCCCAGGTTGCCCCGAGAAGCTGTGGCTGCCCCATCCCTGGAGGTGTTCAAGGCCAGGTTGGACGGGGCTTGGAGCAACCTGGGCTGGTGGGAGGTGGAACTAGATGATCTTCAAGGTCTCTTCCAACCCAAAGCATTCTGTGATTCTATAATGAAGAGCAGGGACACTTTCAGTAAGGCCTACGCTGCAGCGGGGGGAAAACCCAGCAGTTTAGTGAAGAGTTTTTCCCCCATTAGCTTCTTTGCCACACAGTTGCATAGCCTGATTCTGTATTTTTGAACTGTAGCAGGGTGGGGGGGAGGGGGAGCCATTAGTATGTCTTCACAAAAATATACTTTATGGACTAAGACAACTGCCCAAGTATGCCATTTCAGTACAACAAATAACCTGGTTTAAGGGAATACTCAACTTTTGTGATACAATATTATTTTTTTTTTTTTGTAATTAAGAAGTCCTGGCCCCCAACCTCTTCCAAGAAACATGACCATGGTATTTCCTTCCAGACTGGTCGGAAGGTACAGAGAAATGTGGTCCTGAAAGGCCCACTGCGACTGTGGTAAGTTCTCAAGGAGCTGATGCTTTCTACTGAAGAATTAATCCGTATTAGATATTTATACTTTATTGCTACAGAGCATGCAGAAGAATAGGGTCCGTGCATGGGTTTACTAACAGAAGGTGGTCACTAATACAACTATGGATAAATTTGACATCGGATCCAAGTTCCTGAATAGATATTCCAACATATTTCCACCAGCAATCTGGATGGGGACAGTTGACGACAGTAATCACATAGTGAAAAGCCATTTCACAGCCTTCAAAACCATTTTGTTGTACAGCAAGACCTACACAGAAGAGACTATTGCTGGTTTAAACCAAGAATTCTATTCTAATTCGTATGATGAAAGATCCTCAAAACACCTGAAACTTTTGCCCTGCAAATTGAAGGTGGGACTCATTAGCAATAGGTATTTATTACCACTTTCATCATTTTCTTAAGAATAGGCTAATCAGCAGAAGATATTTTGCCCAGAAGAAAGAAAAGTGACCTTTAACAAGGCAACTAATAAGGCAACTAAGTTCGGCAAGCAATCAGGAAGAAATCTTTCCAGGAAGAAAGGAGAACTTGGAGCAAAGATAATGCTCTGGAAGAAAATTCAATGTGCTTAAATTTTTAAAGCAGCCGGCCAGTTTCAAATCAACTTTAAATGTCACTAAATTGAAACAACATTCCACTAAAAGTCATTTCATCATCACAAAAGTTCATTTTCAGAGTAACAAACTCATACAAAAGTATTTAACCTGTTGCCTTGAAGTTGCACAATACCATAAAAAAAAAAAACCACTCGTGAACACACACAGGCACAACCAATCATTTTCTACTGTTATTAATACAGGCTTTTTTTTTTAAATTTTATTTTATTTGTATGGTTGCTTGCTTTCATTTTTACTCTCACATTATCACAGAATGGTTTGGGTTGGAAGGGACCTTAAAGATCATCCAGTTCCACCCCCCTGCCCTGGGCAGGGCCACCTCCCACCAGCCCAGGTTGCTCCAAGCCCCGTCCAACCTGGCCCTGAACACCTCCAGGGATGGGACAGCCACAGCTTCTCGGGGCAACCTGCGCCAGGGGTTCACCGCCCTCAGAGTGAAAAATTTCTTCCTGATATCTAATCTAAGTCTGCCCTCTTCCAGTTTGAAGCCATTACCCCCCATCTTATCACTAAGTGTCCTTGTAAAAAGTCTGTCTCCCGCCAGTGAAGACTGAGGCAAAAAAGTCACTGAGTACCTCAGCCTTCTCCATACCCTGAGTGATCAGGTCTCCTGTTTCCTTCCAGAGAGGGTCCACACCTTCCTTAGTCTTCCTTTTATCACTGACACACTTAGAGAAGTTTTTTGTATTGCCCTCGATGTCCCTGGCCAGATTTAACTCTATCTGTGCTGTAGCTTGCCTCACCTGACCCCTGGCTGCTTGGACAGTTTCTCTGTACTCCTCCCAGGCTGCCTGTCCTCCCTCTGTAGGCCTCCTTTTTGCTTTCGAGCGTGTCCAGGAGCTCCTTGTTCACCCATGCAGGCCTCCTGGCTCTTTTGCCTGACTTCTTTGTTGGGATACATCACTCCTGAGCTTGGAGGAGGTGACCCTCGAATACAATACTAACCAGCTTGCTTGGGTTACCATGGTACCCTCCCAAGCAGACCCCTCAAGAGGCCAAAGCACGCTCTCCTGAAGCGTAGGGTGGTGAGCTTGTTACGCACCCCCTTCGCTGCCCTAAGGATCTTGATCTCCACCATTTCGCGATCACTGCAGTCAAGGCTGCCCTTGAGCTTGACATTCCCCACCAGCCCCTCCTTGTTGGTAAGGACAAGGTCCAGCATACCTCCTCTCCTCGTTGGCTCCTCTATTACTTCAAGAAGGAAGTTGTCATCAGTTCATTCCAAGAACTTCCTGGATTGCTTGTACCCCGCTGTGTTGTCCCTCCAATATTAGGGTGACTGAAGTCCCCCACGAGGACCAGGGCCTGTGAATGAGACGCCACTCCTATCTGTCTATAGAGGGCCTCATCCGCTCCATCATCCTGCTCAGGTGGCCTGTAGCAGACCCCCACTGTCATGTCACCTGCCCCTGTGTTCCCTTTAATCCTGACCCAGAAGCTCTCATTCAGGTCCTCATCCATCCCCAGGTGGAGGTTCATGCCCTCCAGCCGGTCACTGACACAGAGGGCAACCCTCCCTCCTCATCCCCCCTGCCAGTCCTTCCTGACCAGCCTGTATCCTTCCATTCCAACACTCCAGTCACAGCGGCCATCCCACCACGTCTCTGTGACGCCAATGAGACCACAGCCCTGGTGGCATGCACAGGTTTCTAACTCCTCGTTTGCTCCCCATGAACAGAGGCACTTGAGCTGGGTCCCCAGTGACTTACTGGCTGGAGTGGCTGTGGTTCCTTTGTGCTGCTCTCCAGGTGGTCTTCCTTTGAGGTGTTTCACCCATGTTTCCCCCTTGGCTCCTATTGCCTCAGGAGCCCCTGGAGCATCTCCCTAAGACTTTGTGTGTGTCCTCTATCCTTGGTGCATCGTCCCTTGGCTTGTCACAGGCAAGCCTGATAATGCTTCCTTCCCCTGTCGAATCTAGTTTAAAGCCTTGTCAATGAGCCTCACTTACTCTTGGGCAAAGACCCTTCTCCCACTTTGAGTAAGACAAACCCCATCTCATGCCAGCAAGCCTGGTGCAGTCAAGGCCATTCCATTGTCAAAAACCCCAAAATTGTGGCAGTGACACCAGCCAGAGCCATGTATTAACAGACTGAGTGCGTCTGCTTCTTCCAGTGTCACTGCGTGCAACTGCGAGGAAAGAAGAAAGGATAGCCCGTGCCCCAGATTCCCTTACTAATCGTCCCAAGGCCCTGAAGTCTCTTTTAATCACCCTTGGGCTATGTGTTGCCATTTCATCACTTCCCACATAGAAGAGCGGCGGTATTGCCACAGGGTCCGCGATAAGTCTCTCTCCCCAGATGAAAAAGCATTGGTTGCACCTCCGCTCTCTAGATCACAAGAGACACAAGCTGTTCCAGTGCATCGGTGGTGGCAGATTGCCACATATTCTTAATTGCACCAGGTTGCCCGATTCAGATTACAGAAAAGTCTTCAGTGCTTTAAGACTGCCACCTTACGTTGTGGGATGGAGTGACACGCTCCTTTTGTGGAAGGCAATGCACTTCGGAAGCTTTCAGTTCCCATTTAGGATGACGCAGACTAAACAGACTGCTCACCCAGCTTTTAATTTTGCAAGATTTTTAGCGTCCCGACCGTTTAGATACATGCATAATCTCACCGCCTGCTGCCCTCTGCCGTGGCAACACAACATGACAGCCCCGGAGACTGCAACCAAATTTCTGCCACCAGAGTGGGAAGACAGGATGAAGTTATCTCGGTCCTTTAGTGCTCTGCCTCAAATACCTGCTCTTCTCCAGGAAGCCTGCTCCTCCTTGTGAATTAGTGAATGCTGATCTAGTTCTCAATAAATCAGAAGTATAAATATCGATTTTGTCAACTATGGCTTTTTTATTATTATTATTATTAAACTTACGGGGATATCTTATACGCAGTTGAGACACAGCTACAACTAGTGCATATAATTTAAGAATTGAAAAGCTATCCCTGTTCAAAGAGTAAATTACACTAAAAGGAAACAAAATCAATCACTCTCCTCACATGAGTCAAGCTGCGTTTAGAAGTTATTTTTCAGATTTCAGAAGGACAGAGAGGTGTTGAGAATCTTGCTTTGTTTTTCTTTTAACCTGCACTTCTTCCTGATCTTCTCATTCCCAGTTCTTACTTTCTCTGCTTACGCATGCAGCACGTGACAGAGGCAATCACAGCAACGTGCTTGTCAATCTCTTCACAGTTGTTAATGTTAATACATTAACACCCAATGTGTTTTTCATTTAGCTCTCTAGCAGGCAGTGAAAGGATGCAGTGAAGAAGTCTATTTAAAGGGTGATCTAGCATAACCACTGCTCTGACTCCACCACTACCAAAACGAGAGGTATCCCCAACTCCCACACAATTTTCCCTCCTTTAAATTTCCAGGCACCAGAGTGATCATTTGACAGCACAATTTCTTAAGCCACCTTGGCTGGAGAGGGGTCACCATCCCCAGCTGCCCACCTTTCATTCATAGCAACTCCTGCCCAAAGCCAAACTAATTCCATGTTTGAAACGGCCAAGTTTTAACCCATTCACGGCAAAACAAAGAGGCGTCTCCTTTGTGCTGGCTGGTACACAGCACAGGTAAGGTTCAGAAAGGCCCCGGACCACCGCTGCCACACAACGCAGCGGAGTCCTGTGCTCTCCCATCCTCGGCTCTCATTGCCAACCCTGTACGGCCCCCTTCCCTGGGCTCACATCATCATTAGAGCAGGACCAAGGCACCAATCTGGACACAAGTGTTGGGAAAGCCTGTGCGTACACCCTAAAGGCAAATTTGCAATGTGTTTACCTTCTCACGTACTAAGTCGACGCTATTTTAAAAACAGATACATCAGCCTGATTTTCCAGGTGAATCCCAAAAGTAATTAAGATAAACAGTACGTGTTCTGTTTACCTAGTGATAACTCCACTTTAGATGAAAGAAACCATGTCATGTATTAAACATGATCTCAACATTCCTGCGTCACTCAGAGCTCCAGCACTGAACACAGGGTATCTCTCTGCATCCCACACTAATGGACAGCAAAAAAGCCAACTGACTGTTTGAGAACTATGCTTCAACCGACTCACTACACAGTTCTACCACTGTTAATATCCAGCTCAGATCCTCGGTCAGCAAACTTTCAAAGGAGCAAAACTTCTTTGCTATCTTCTCTGCTATAATCAACTTTATGGATTGTTCCTCCAATCCAAAACGTGAACGCTACTTCTAATTTCAGCCTGCGAGCTAAAAGGAAAAAAAAAAGTTTCCCAACAAGTTATCAAAAAATAAAAATTACATACATCCAGCCTCAAATATCTGTGACTCATGCTTTTGTTTCTGAAACATAAGTGCCCTTAATATCACTCTGCTGGGTGTTAGCTAGATCTACTTTAATATATTGAATATAGAATTAAAGTCCCAAGGACATTAGGAATGCAAGAACATTCACCACATGTAACTAATGTTTACATATCAACACCAAAGCCGCATTTGCTGGTTATAAGTTGAAGTTCCTTATAAATTAGTTTCTATCAAGTATTTAATGGCACAATATGTATAAAATCTTCCAACTGTATCTTTGTTATTGTGTACTTTTATAAACATTTCCACACCTATCTGTTAAGGTATTAATTCATGTGATTGATCACTAAACCATGAATTTCTAATTCCTCATTTTGCACGAGGAGCATGCACACAAGTTGTAAATTAATTCTCATATGAACACACTGCATTGAAACCTAAAGCAGTTCTCAAAAAAAGAAAATAATGGCTTACGAGCACATGAAAGCAAACGCAAGTAATTCTGTGGCAAAGATCCCAATCTGTAACTGAAGCCTTTGTCTTCTCCATGCCACAACACATCCCAGCTACGTTCCTGTCTTACTTCTCCTAATCATACCAATTCACACGAGACAAGATCAAAACCAAACAGATATTGCATCACAACTGCTGACTGATACCAGCTCACTGGAATAAACAATACACAAAAATAGCACAGGCATCTTATCTCTAATTTTTAAGGAAGTTTAGGGATGGTTATACCCATGACACTACAAAGGCAGTTTTGAGCACTGTACAGCTCAGCGCACGGAGTACCACTGCTCTTGTTCTTCCACTGACACTACATGACTGTTGTCAAATCATAGCAACAGATGAAGACAAACCACTTTATCAAACCACCATCCTTTGAAGGTAGCTAATTATTGTATCTTCAAGTCTCCCAACAGTTACTTGTAAGGCCTAGTATCTTCCTACAGCTATAGCTGTTCCCAAACTACAGCTTTGCTGTAAAAGAATAGCCATGGGAAACTAAATATCCTAGAGAGAGTCCTCGGACTGGCCGGCTGAACTACTGACTTTAGATTCATGGAACAAATAAAGGCATTTGGAACGACTTAAGGACAGAAGTGTCTTTTTCCTGTTCTTACAAGGCATCGAGTATATCGCCTATAGTCACAACGAAGTCCCTAGTCACAATGAAGCAGGTTTGTTACAATAAGGCTAATTTTCTGTTGCAGCTCCAGCCTCTTGGATCCTGCAACAGGCCGTTCAGTCTAGAGTCATTAAGTGTTTGGATTGAGCTGTAGTAATTACTTTTCCGGTATTACATTTCAACACCTTTAATCTGAATGGAAAGCTTTAATAATGCAAGAAGCTCAAATCAAAAACATGCAGAAAGAAAGACTGCCATGCTGAAGTGCTTAAGTAACCAGGTAACAGAACATATCATGGGGATGCTGTCAACCCACAGACTTCCATTTTCACCACAAATGATTTTTAACAAAGACATTTTAAACAAAAAGCTCATTGTTTTAACTCAATGGCCTCTTCTCAAACTGCGCAGGAAGAGAACACCATTATCAGACAGAGCAGCTGGCTGTCCCTTGAAGGCCTGTGCGCATCAGTAAGTTGAAAGATGGAAATACATTATCTGGGCACAACAGCATCACTGGAAAAGAAAAATCTATACTCTTTACAGTCATACTACTCTATCAAAAATTTTATTCCTACGTTAAAAGTCTCCCAGCATTGTTATGTTTGCAATTAAAGTACTTAACTTCTACTCATGTTAAATCCAACTCAGAACTGGCCACAGAAAGCTTGTAGCCAAAGCACAAAAGCCTTTTTATTTACCTTTTGCTCTCTTCCACCGCTTTGTCCAAATGCTGGAAGATATCTTGAAATAAAATGCAGCTGGAGCGACTATTGATGTCATAGCCATAGCCTCTCTTCCAGTATTGTTTCAGGTCGTTCAAGTATTCCAGTACCTAAAGTTAGAGAGTTCACAAGTTTCTATTACGGCACAGAGGGAAAACAAAAAACCCACAACCTGGAGCAATGATGCTACCACATGCTGCAGGAAATCAACAATTCTTTGACACACGAGAAAAACCAAAACAGGTTTCTAGGTCTTAAAGGACCGAGAAGACCTCATTTGCTGTCCTCTAGAATCAGGGCATTTTATCAGATAGGCAAAACAGAGCTGCCCAGACCATTTCAGATACTACAGAAATAAAAGCACTATCTGAATTAAGCACAATAGGAGAAAAACCACATTTTAATCAGGGCAAATCAAGACTGCACCAGTATTTAAGTCTGAATGAAGAAAGGTATTTCAGTCTTGCTGCTTGATTAATCCAGAGCCCTTTGGTCTCCAAAGGAGTTATTCAGCAGTTTGAAGAATAAGGGACACACAACTTACAACTTTTGACTGCACAAGGAATTATACCTGAACACTAAGGCACCTTTTGAAGGCTTCTCAAATCTCTCTCCCATTTAGCACCTACCTTGGCATCTTCTTCACTGAAGAGCGAACACCATGGGGAGGTCACATTTTTTATAGCCAACTCATACGAGCAGGTGAGAAAAGCCACTTGAACAAGATCTGCAATAAACCCAACAAATAAGCAAATGATAAACTACTGCTACACAAGCAGCAACTTTCTCACAGCTTGCCTCTAAAACGAATGTAATTACAATTAAGCAATGCAAAGAATGTAATCCAATAAAGAATCGCCAGTCCAAAGGCCAAGCAGCTCTCAACACCATTATCACACAGAATCTGCATTTCTGACTACAAGCTTTGCACATTACATTGCTATGAGGGGAAAATGAGAGCGTTTCACATCAAATGCTGCCCATCTGCCAATCTACATGCTATAGGTGTCAACCACTAGTGCGTCCTCATCACCATAAAGGACAGAAGAGTCAACAGAAGGCGTGCCTGTTCAACACAGAGCAGTCTTTGACTACCACAACTCATCCTCCAAGTTAGTGGCGGAGTTTGAACGGCAGCCTGCTGCAACTTCGGGATTGCAGCTTTAGGGACATGCTGGAAAGGACAGTAACAGCTATTTGTGGGGAGGGTGTCTCCCACACCGCTTCACCACGTAGGGAAACCTGGCACTTCTCTTCCGGAGAAGTGAAGTTACAACACAGACATACCTTTTCCCGAGGTTATTTGTACATTTGAATTGTAGCGGGTTTTACAAAAGCTGCGTCTGCTCAACAAAGCAGAATTAAAAGAGTAACACATTCATATCCCTCCAAACAAAGGTAAAGTTGATTTCACCTACAGGGAACAACACTTTCAACAGCCTTTTTCTTTTGACCACTGACAAACAAGCATTCATTACTGCAACCTCAATACATATTTGCAGCCTTATGCATTTAATTAGAGACTGCGCCTCCAATTTACAACCTACTTTAAATTACCTAGTCTGCATGACTACTCAGAAGTTGCTCTCAGCCACGCTCGGAGCCGAAGCCACCTGTTCAGAGGCTTTCATTACCTGCGTTCAGGTCCTCCACCGGCAAACACAAGGCACTCGCGACCTTCTCCAAGACTTTCCTCATCTCCGGCCCCTCTTTGAAGGCATCCACCTGGCACATGGCCGCGTCGTTCTCCTCCACCAAGGCAACAAACTTGGCGCAGTGGTCGAAAAACCGCATCAAGGAATCGTTCACTTCAACCTCCACCTCTGAAAGCAAACGCGGGCCTCAGGGACACAGCTCGGGGAGGCGGGGGAGCAGTACCATCCCCAGGGGTTCCGGGGGT
>NW_009646433.1:1365229-1387512 GCF_000708025.1 Charadrius vociferus | reverse complement strand
CTTTGGCTCAGGGCCCTCAGGGCCTCCGCCTTCCCCCCCGCCTCGCCTCGCCCGGGGTGGCGGCCCCCCTCAGGGCGGGCTGTCCCCCCTCAGAGAGCCCTATCTCCCCTCAGGACTTTGCCCAGTGTGTGTGTGGGGAAAAAAGCCTTTTTGACCTATTTACGGCCCCTCACGACGCTAAAGACCCCTATCTTCACACACACACCCCCCCCTTCTTTCCCCGGCTTTGGCCGCCAACGTGGGCGGCCTCATCGTTCTCCACACCGGCCGCTGCCTTGGGCGAGTGAAGGGAAGATGGGGCTTCCAGGGCGTTCTTGGCTGGTTTTGCCCAAAAGCTGTTGAATTCCACTCAAAGCACAGCCAGCGTTGGGCTGAGAAGGGGGTGTGGGGTGTGTGGATCACTGCTGCCAGGGATGGCACCGGGATTTCAAGGGTGCTGTGGGGCGTTAGGGGTTTTTTTTTTAGCACGGCTGATGCGTTCCACGCAGGAGTGGGTTCAGGTGGAAATACATGGCTGTGGAAAAAGATGAAGGAGCAGGAGCGCAAAGTTTGCGGTCTGGGATGCTTCCAGCCGTCAGCGGTGTCCGGAGAGCCGCCGGTGCCAGTCATAATCCTCATATCCTCACTGGCACCGCTGGCGTTACGGCATGGCGGCATTGTAGCGACCTCTCCAGAAGAGCTTAGAAAGGCTTAGAAAAGCAAAGAATAAAAAAGAGGCATCCTGTGGAAAAGCCTGAGCGTGCCAGTGACGTGTCGAGTTATAAAACGGGTCGGGTAAAAGCATAAGCAAAATATCCCCCAGTGCATGATAAGCACAACGTCCCCAGTGCTGACAATACCCCTTTTCAAGGAAACCCTGGCTAGTAAATAGGTATCAGCTTGTAGCTAAGAAAACTGAGTTATTTGTAGCAGAAGCAAGGCTTGAGGTTAACAAAAACATCTCGAGTCTCAGGAAAAGGGCTTAGCTCTTGGACCACAGCATGTCTTGGGGAGACCTACGTTTTATACACAGAAAGATCAGGTACTTTACTCCTGGCCTACACAGTCAGACTATTGCTTATACAGTTGAGATTTTTCACTGAATAAATAGATTTTCATGATATATTTAGTCAACTAGTGAAATTCTGCTGGAAAGTATGTATTTCGCCAGTCTCCCCCCTCATCAATAACCGAAACAAAGTGCTAATGCAATGATATGCAAATGCTGAAGCAGGGTAGGCAAAGCCTTTAAAGCTGAGAGAGAAAGGGGAAAGAAAATTACAGGAATAAGTGTTTTAAAAATTCTGGGTGAAGTTATGGGCTCTCTGTGTTAAATCAGAGCGGTGTGACTTAGCTGTCTCATAGTGATATTGTGCAGGGCTACTTGCCATGTGTCCTGGTGGCTTTGGGGAAGGCAATGGTACGGCATGCAAAGTAAATGATCTTGTTGAAGGCTTTGGCTCAACCCTCTGTAGTGTGAGAGGTTACTTCTTACCAATCATAATGGAGACTTTTAGAGTATACAGTAAAAATTGGTGACAGTGAGGATTTTGTTCTGTATGTTTCATAGAGATGCAACTAATAAGGGGTTGGATTTGCGATCTCTCAATACCTAGCAGCAAATATGTCAGCTGTCAACAAATTGATCTCACTTGAGAGGTAATGCACTCAGTTCTTTCTGTTGGGGCTTCTGTTTCAGCCGCATCTCGGTCGCTGTGCAAAGTACTTCATTGTTTCTGTCACCGTTGATGGCCTGTTCGTCCAAGCCTTGCACAGCATGCTGCTTTTCCTGCGCTGGGATCTGGAGGCAGTTGTAGGTAAGTACCAAACAAGTACAGCGCTGAGAGGCAGACGGGTTTGGCGCTCGTAACCTAAGTTAAAGTGCTGTCTCCTCCTTAGAGATCAGAAGTATTTGAAATAGCAACCTTGAAAAGGAAAGAGGAGCAAAGTCTGATCAGGACACAAAAGATCGTTTTGAACAAACAGATACAAACCTAACAGTATGTTTCCAGTTCTGCAGGGGATATGGCCAGTTCCTAGACTTTTATTTCCTTTTAAAATATTCCAAGGAGTGTTTTAACGAAAAAAGTGATTTTGCACCAGCATTCTTCATACCAGTTTCTATCACATACCACCAAGACCCTATTGCTGTCTTTAAGCTACACTAGGGATCTGAAAGAAGAACAACAATCCCATGGTGATTCAGAAGACGATCTCTCCAGTGGAGAGGTGGAACACCCACTGCACCTCATTTTAATTGCCAGCACATTAAGCAGATAAACAAACTCTTAATGATTGCATATGCATTTCACCGGTCATGGAGCTGTGCTGGGAAGGGCTCAGGTTAAACACGGAAAATACACGTTTGTGCAAGAAGGTGAGGCTAATAGCTAGGTATTGTTCAGAAAAAAAAAAAAAAAAGACACTGTCTACTATAAACCAGCGGTAATTCAAAATCAGTGAGACAAAAGTGTTTTGATCATTTGTCTAGTACAACTCTTTTAGATGTAAATGGTTCCTGAAAAATGATTCCTGGGAGGTTTCCAGTTTTACAAAGCTGGACTAAATTTGTAAGTAAGCATTTCAAGACCAGTGCAGAAAAGTAATTTGGATTTCAGTTTGAAAAGAGGTCCAGAGGGGAAAAAAATCCAAATGCTCCATCATAATTTCATATGCTCTTCTTTAGTTTATATTAGGCATATCTAACAACAAATCATTTCTAGCATATCATCTTTTATAACAAGATCAGCATGAAACTACCTACAGTACAGTTTTCAGAAAACACTGTCTAGGTTGTTTTGAAACCTATTGAGGGTATTTTATAAAGTACCAAGGCAAATATACATTCCATCTTCCACATAATTATTCACTGTAACAAATATGTAATTGGTTTTAGTAGGAAAATAAATGCATATTACAACAGTGTTCACATGAGCTTATGTGTGTGAAAGAGAAAAAGAGAACTTAAAGTGTAAATCTTCAGATTTTAAAAACATGAATTTAAAAGGTAAGCAAATAAAAACTGATTTGTGCTTGCAGTTTCCAATCCAGAAAGGGATTTCTATGTCCTGAATTGTCAAGTGAAGACAGTTACCCCCCCACCATGATCCCCCACTTGCTCCTATCACATCACATTAAATTGTCACATCCTATCATATCACATTAAATTGTTCAGGTATGTCTTTTGGGTGGCTTTAACAGGATTCTTTCTATGCATCTATTAAGGTGGGGAAAAATCTTATCAATAACATATTGTTCCGTGATAAGCCTCTAATTATTTCCCCTTCTTAGTATCTTTTTGAAAACATTAAGAGAAAGACGTGCTTTTAAAACACGTTTTGTATTTGATGGAGTCTGAGTCCATAGAAGCCTTTGTGGCCTCGGGTCACGTAGGAAATTTTTGAGTGCTGCTCTCTGTTGAAAATGTTGCGTTATTCGAATGGTTGCACATGAAGCTGGGCTCTTTTCAGAACTTCTGTGCAGGGCGTTTGTCACCTTCAGAAATAAAGAAAGACCAGATGACTCGCATGCCTAGCGCCGACACTGCGAGGTATGTGAACATCATTGCTCAGATAGCTCTGTGATGCGTCGGAGACAAACAGGCCAAGTGAGTTGGAAATTGGGTAGGTATCAACCTCCCTGATGCCACTTAGTCAAGAACAGCTTCTGGGTGATGAACATACCACTTTTTCTCCTTCAAAGCCTTCCTCGTATGCAGCATATCTTCTCTCTGGAGAACAGCTCTAGTTCATACCCCAAAACCCTGGACAAAACATTTACATAGCAGCCAAGTTGCCATTTTCACCCTCCACAAGTATTGCGATGTCCTTTTTTTGGTCCTTGTTGTATCTTCTTGATGTTTAAGTTAGAAGCAAAACAAAACAAACAAACATGCCTGGTCCAAATGCAACGATATAAAATTGTTCTCTCTTTTCTTCTCCTTTATCTTTTCCCATCTTCAGGTATGGTGATGCTGGGGGTGGTTAATTCAGGTCATGTTTCCATTCGCTAGCATTTTTTTGTTCTCTTCAGTGCAGTCAAATAATTTTCAAAGTACTGTCCTGAATAATTTCCTTATTTCTGCTTCTTCTATGGATTTCCCTCAGAGGTGCATCAGTTTCCAAACCGAGCTATATTTGAAAAGCAACTGAGAAAGTTAATGCACTCACCTCTTCTGAAAACACCTTTTTTCTTAGTGAGCTTTCCTGTTCCTCAGTGCTTTGATGGCCTGTAATTACCATTAACGACAATATATTTCTTTAGCAGTCAAAGGGCAGAGAAAACACGTCCCCAGCTGAGTCTATGTTATTAGCTGGTCTTTTCAGGAGTGAAGACACTGCTCCCGTTGCCAGTCTGAGCATTCAGATAATAGAAATAGTGCAGAATTCGCTGCCTGCAGCTGTAGAAGTGAAGAATGGTTCTAGGCTTTGACTCTCCGTGTAACATTTTTAAAACCAATGATATTAATTACATGGTGCAGGGAGGAAAAAGCGTTGGCCTCTAATTTTGTGTTCTGCTTTCTTTCTCATGCAACCTGTCCTTTCGTTTTCTTTATTTTTTTGTCTCCAGGCAAGCATCTCTCCCTGCTGACTGCCAGCTGTTCCTTATTATCTGATGGCCCACCATGGTTTTAGGAGAAGAAATAAGAGGTTAGCCTTTGAGCTTCACAGTCCCAAAGTAGCAGGGAAGTAAGAAACACGGGAGTGGTGTTATTTGGACACCCTGGCCTCACCATTGGGTGTCATCTTCAGAATAAGTCCTGCAAAGATTCAGCAGAGACTGCTCAGAGCAGAAAGCTGTCCTCTATTCATTTGGTGTTTAGTTATTTCTTCTCCGTAAGTAAGTGAATTTTGACTTTTGAAGGCAGAAAGCAAAACCAACAAGATCCAAAGGCATTGCATGCTCCAGACCACCCAATTCTATCTTATTCAACTGGATGAATCCTGCAGACATGCTGTCATCGGCTTTCGGCAGCAGTGGGGGGAGTTGCAAGCTGGGGCTAGGCTCAGCCCAGCCAAGGGGCAGATCGTAGCCCATGTATGAAGATCTATGCTGGTAACAGATCACGTTACCATTCTGGCTCTTGGCCTGGGCAGGGTAGAGATGAGTTGATGGCAAGTTTGATCTGCATAAAGAGGGTCCAAAAGATGAGGTGGTGTAGTGGATACTCAGAAGAGGCAGAAGGTGCAAGCTTGGAGCAACTCAGCCTGCTTTTGGGTGTTGCCTTTACACTTGGAGATGATGCACCAGCACGTTTATTTTGGGAACTTCTTGTGCACTCTGTAACATCAATGGTAACTGAGCTGCTTTTATTTCTTCTATGAGGAGGGTGACCCTTTTCCCTGTGTGAACCTCACTGGCTCACAAGCAGATGCTTTGCGTTTGTGTTCAGCAAGCAAAGCTGAGGTTCTGCAGCGGCTGGGCAAGATGGTGGCATCCAGAAACCCAGGCTGTTGCTCCTCTTGTCAGTTGAGATGACTTCTCTGCTTTACAGTGGAAAGCCATGTCAGCAGAGCGGTGCTCAATTTGGATGCGTGGTTTTGTACCCTAGGTGCAAAATCACTTTAATCTGGGGGCACTGCCAGATCCTCGCTGCTTCCTTTTAAAGCATAGGCTCTTCAGAGGCACTTTCTGGTCTTTTGCGGGGTCCTTTGTCTTCTGTGCATGTGAGCAGAGAGCAGAAACACATTCGTAGCTGACGTGGAAAGCAATGGTGTTTTCCTTAGCTGATGGTAAGCAATCAGAGAACTGGAAAAGGAATGATGCATGCACTGATAATTATTGCTTTCTGCAGAAAGGGTTGAGTTCAGATCTCATCCATTCTATCCTAAATGGAGAGAGGGACCATAACCTAATACTTCTGGTTGCTATCTGAGCGTGTCCAAAGAAGGGCAACGAAACTGGTGAGGAGTCTGGAGCTCATGTCTTATGAGGAGCAGCTGAGGGAATGGGGGTTGTTTAGACTGGACAAAAGAAGGCTGAGGGGAGACCTTCTCGCTCTCTACAACTATCTGAAAGGAGGTTGCAGAGAAGTGGGAGTTGACCTGTTCTGTCAAGTAACAGGTGATAGAACAAGAGGAAATGGCTTCAAGTTACACCAGGGGAAGTTTAGATTGGATATTAGGAAGAATTTCTTTACTGAAAGGGTCATCAGGCACTGGAACGGGTTACCCAGGGCAGTGGTGGAGTCCCCATCCCTGGAGGTATTTAAGGGTCGTGTAGATATAGTGCTCAGGGACATGGTTCAGTGGTGGGCTTGCCAGTGTTAGGATAATGCTTGGACTAGATGATCTTACAGGTCTTTTCCAATCTAGGACATTCTGTGACTTGCATGTCATTCCAGTTTGGGACTTGCAGCACTGCGACTTGTCAACAGTTGTCACTGGGAGGCCTATGTCTGGGCTGCTTGCTCTGGAAATCACCTTTCCCATCACTCCCTCCCATTGCTAAGGGTGGCTGCTTCAGAGCTGCTCTATGTGATCTCCTTGAGGTTGGGGTCAAAGCCGCTCCCCAGGCCTGCTTTTTCATCTGGCTAAATCGTTTAAATAGCTGATAATTAAGGCGGAGGCACCACCTGCTTGCTGATGGGAAAGGCCATCCTTGACCTCGATTAACCCTGCGTATGACTACATCTCCATAAACTGTGCTTACATCTCTGTTCTTGTGGCCTTTCACCACTCTGCTTTTTCAGTTAGCCCCCTAGCGCTTGGGATATCGGCCCCGTTTGGTCATGTATGGGGAACACGCTGCTCTCAGAAACCCTGAGTGCTGTAACATACCTGGGATCATGGCTCAGGCCTCTCCCTTCTGGCAGGATATTGTTTAAACGACTTGGCCAGCGTGGCTCTGTCCTAATGAGGCTGTGTGTCACATGGCTTGTTCTCCCAGAAAATATAGAAACCTTTGGAGATCGTTAAGTGGTTTGAGCTCTTTGCAAGCAGAGTTTCTGGTCTTGCAGTGTGGCTTCACCCTGTGTGGGCAACTCCACCAGCATGACAACCCCATAATTATGTGGCTTGTCTTTCTGGAGCTTGTCAAGCCCTTCCAGTTCTTGAGCAACGTGATCCCATATAGCAAACACACTCAGGCCATGGAAGGCTTGGGAGTTTGAAAAACACAGAGATAAATTCAGAAACCCTCAAAATCCAGCCAAACTGGGTTTTCCAAGAGTAAAAATAAATAAGAGCAGTTTCTTTTTCCACGTAAGTAAGAGGAGGAGAGAAACTACACAATGTGGATGTGTGCTTTATATGTGGAAAAGGTAAATATCTGGGTTGTATTTTCACCAAATAGAAGGCAGGAAAAAAGCTCAAAGATTGTAACATGCTGAAGGCAAGGGACTAGTTAAAGTAGTGAATCATGAAAAAATTGGCAAGTGTCATAATTAATGCAGTGGCAACCTTTTTTTTTTGTGGTTCTGTGAGACTGGGTTTGGGCTTGGATGACCAAAAGGCAGCCACAATAATGAAGTCTGCTGACAGCACAACGCTTGACAGTGACCAAGCACAGAGAACAACCAGTCAGAGACGGGCTGAAATTTAACCGTGAAAAATTGTGCGCTTGTAGCAAATGACAGGGATTTCTACTGCAAACTCATCAGCTCAAAATAACAAAGGAAGAAAAAGGCTTGAACAGACCGGCTGATCTCCAGGCAACTGTGAGCCATCCGTGTGGCATGGCCACGTAACGGCAAATATGAGTTTAAGTCAGGTCAGAAGAGACATTATCAGTAGAGACAGGGAAAGATTAACGCTACCCAACATGGGTATTGCTGCGATCGCATCTGGAAATATGCATACGCAGTGCTGGCCATCCACAGCCACATCCACCCAAGTGCAGAACTGCACCGAAGCGCTGCTGGGGTGATGCACGGAGAAGGCATGCAGATGGTTGCAAACTGGACATGAGTAAATGTGGGCTGGACACAAGGAGGTTTTTAATGTGGAAAGGGCAGCTTTGGGAACAGCTTTCCAGCTGTAAGACCTAGCTGACCTCAGGATAAATTTACCAAGCTTGGGGAGAGGAATGAAGTGGTTTGCCCACCTCTGATGGCAGATACTGAGCTCAGCGAGACAGAGGGCTTCGGTCCTGTGCCCTGTTCTACTCTGCTTCCGACCAAAGCTTCAAGCCCACAGCATGCTTTTACAGCCAGCTTCTTGCCCAAAACAACAAGGATGTTATAGTGGCACTGCCGATAGGATGACCTCCCCTGACCAGTGCCATCCATCCCTGCATGAAAAGCTCTAAAAGAGCTTCAGAAAAATTCAGTGTCAGGAGTTGGCGTGAAACGAATCCAACTGTACCACGCTGCATTCAAAGCCACATCTCGTTAAATCATTCAGGATGAAGAACTGGAAACGGGCACTTTGCCAATTTATTCAGCAGATGTACAGTCACGGCTGGTCAGCAGCTTTCTAAAATTACAACAGCCATCTAAGACAGATTTTCTTCATGACCAAGACACCTTTTTAATAGGTCCAGTAAATAAAATGTTGTCCAGTAACACTTCTCCCAATCCTAAGGCAGTAAATTATCCTTATGATTCTGCTTTTAAATTCCTTCTACATTTTCTATTTTCTTTTCTTTAAAAAAGTGTTGATCACCCACATTATCATTAGAAAAACGTAGGCTGCATTAACTTTTATCTGCCGATAGATGTAAGAGGCTGTTTTACAGCTATTTCTCAGTGCCTCCGAGAAGTTTGGAGGCAATTTAGGTTCAAATCAAAATTTCTTTCTCATCTGTACTAGTTAACTTCGTCACTTCTCCCTGCCTCCCCTCCCAAGTGGTAACAACTGACTTATTACTGTATTTAGCTGATTTCATGTTTTCCAGGCAGCATGGGTTGCAAACAAACCATATAATATGTGTATGCTTTTGGAAACTTTTTGCTCCACCCAAAACCAGCGACTGAGGGCAAACAGAGTTTGGAGAGGAAAGATGTTGATTTGCTTTGCAGCTTTGCCCAGAGCTCAGCTGATCCTGCTTGCGTTTCAGAGCGCTGATTTCAATAACGGGAATAAACTGGCACGTCGGTCATCGGGGTCTTTCTTTTAGCACTGTTAGCAGTTGCAGCACAAAAGGAAAATAAAGAGAAAGAGGCATTCAGCTAGAGTTAGCTGAGTCTTAGTCTTTTGTCTTGGAAATCCTTAACTTCCCCATTGAAGTCTGTGGTAACAAATTAAAACTTTTGTCTGCTTGCCTCTCAAAATCAGTTCATGTCAGTAACGCTTTTAGCTTGGATAAAGGAAAAGGGAGTTGTAGGTTGGATTTACCATTCATTAAGGTAAATTCATTTACTCTTCTTTCTACAGGGTTGAAAAGCACTGCACAGTATAATAACAGCGCCCACGGCACAGGCCTAGAGAGAGGGAGGGTAGAGAAACGGCGCTAACATGTCCTGCTTTGGGAATGCCTTTTGAGTCTTGTGCTGAAAGCAAAGAGCTATGAAAACCATCTTAGTTTCTTTATATGTGTATGAAGAATCCACTCAAACTCAAAAGAAAAAAAATAAGAAAGAATTAATATAGAAAATGCTTGGGATGTTTACCCCCCCTCCAGGTTCCTGGGTGTTTGTAGAGTCTGTTTGGTGACAGAGAGGTCAGACCAAAAGCTTTCTTGGCAGTGACAGGCGATGGAATGAGGGGCCCGGGTACAGCAGCCCGGGTAGTTCAGGTTGGATATGGGGAAGCACATCTTCCCTCGGAGCAGGGAGCAGCCCTGGGACAGGTCCCTGGGAAGGCTGAGGGGGGTCTCCATCCTGGCGGCATTCAGGGCAACTGCTGAAACAGCCCGTGAAAGAGGGACCAGTGCAACCCCACATGTAAGAGAAGGGAAAGCTTCTTTTGAAGCGAAACAGGAGACGGTGTTACTCAAATTCCTCAGACTGCACGCCAGGCAAAAATAGTGGTCCAGGACTGTTTTTCTCTGTTGGCATTGACGCAGTTGAGGAAACAAATTGTTGTGCATGCTCTGGGACAGAAACAAGCTGTATGGGGGGCGGTGCAGCTTGCTAACACGGTCAAAATCAAGCATTTTTCTTCTTGCTTTTTTAGGGGGGATTATGAGGTCTGTTGTGGTTTTCTTGAAAGCAGTGAGCTGGTCCATTCAGGAGGCTTGAAGTCAGGCTTCAGAGTTTCATAAGCAGTAGGGTCTCATTTTTAAATCACTGCTTTTATGACTGGGCAAAGAGTGCTGTGCAGAACGGGAGCTCTTATTTCTTTTGGCTTTCTTGACATTTACCCTGATTGAATGTCTCTGTTTCCCTCACTCACATCACGATAAAATCTTTTCTTTTTGGCAGATTTCCCTTGTTGGAATTCACTTTTGCATTTGATATGTTAACGGCACATGGCTGCATATTGATTTTGTAAAGCTTTTTACTTAAAATGCCAGGATAATAATTTGCTTTGCTTCAGTGCTTGTCATTGGATCCCCTTTTGCTCAGGTACTGACTGCACTCCTTTAGATGTGGATGTGAAATGAACCTTATTGAAATCTGGCTAGATCTGATCTGTAACATTAGTTGTACAAGGTGTTAGTACCGAAGACCATCATTTGGGAAGTTTCAGTACCTTTACTCCATAATATGATGTTACACACGTTCGCTACATTAACACATATGCCTTTGAGGGGTGGAAAATGTTCTTCAATAGACCCACAACCCGTTACTGTCAAATAAATTCACTTGTGAAGTGATTTAATATAAAAGGGATTCTTATAACCATTTATCATATTGAAAGGAATTCCTTAATCTTTATGAAAAACAGCCACCTACAATTATCATTCAGTAATTTAAAATGCCAGTTGCTTTCCTTTTTGACACAGAAAATATATGTCTATGTGTGCAGTAAAGATATTTAATAATCACATGCTGCATTAACAAGATAGGAAAATTAATCTCATCCAATGTAAAAGTACAAATATCATTAGCTGAATAAAGATGAATGTGACATTCCTGGTGAGTGCATCTATTTTTGGGAAATCACGGGGTTGGAATAAGATTAAAATTAAAAAAAGGTGACACTTGGATCTTGTGCTAGCTGTAAAATATTCCCTCAAAGAAGTTGCAGCTTGTTCCTTTCATAAAACCCCTGGTTTAGCTTCCCTATAATTTTGGCCCGAGAAATTCCAGCTAAACTTTGAGGTTGAAGCAGACCCTCTTCCCACAAACTGACTTTGCCTCATTTTACAGAGCAAGTTTACAAAACAGTCTTGTTTGAAATGGTGGCTTGTGCCATCCTTACATCACCCCTGACCTCCAAAACTACCTTTAAACTTTTCATAAGGTAAAATTCAGTCACTTGTACTTAGCCAAAGCTGTTGTTTATCTCGTGGAAAATTTTAAAAGTCAGTCGTTGTCAGTGTATTTTTACTCTGGTTTAAGTAGACGCAGAACAAAATACTTGTGGTCTGTGTGTCTAAAGATCCCTCACGGGCTTTTCTGGTCATAACAAAGCTGCTGATGGTAGCCTGAATATCTCTTTACAGCTCCTGTAGCCATTATAAATCTTCCTGCTAATGAACAAGTATTTTCTTACGAGTTGGTTATTAATAAGGAGAAATGATATTTGCATTTGAAACTATTACGCTATTATGATTTTAAGCCCCTACATATTTTGCACAATAAAACCACACTTTTCAAAAGCTTTGATGATGCCAGCCAGGGTTGGAGATCTCCTCATGGACAATTTGGCAATGTTGATAGGTTTTCTTTTCCCAGATGAAAGCACTCTGCGTTTGACTCCTCAGCATATATTGGCATTTGGCTCCTGAAGCGGCCGTGAGCAAGGCAGGCAGAGTCAAGGAGCCCATTAAAGTACATGTGGTCTGAACCGGGGCTAATTCATTACCGAGAATAACTTTGAACTGACACAGAAAGTCAGCGCTTCTTCTGGGCGTAGGAAAACCAGCTAATTCTTCCAGGACCTTAGAGCACGTTATTTTTAGCTGAAAATAATCACAGGCTGTTAAACACAAAGAGAACCTGTGAGAAGCCCTGCAGCACCGACCGCAGCACCGGGAAAGTCTCGCTGCAGCAGTTTTGTGCTCCATACACGCTGGCAGAGACGTATGGGGCTTCACGCCTGACCCCATATGGCCATTCCTATATGAACTAGATGTGCTTGCATCACCCAGGGAAGATGAATAGTTCTTTTTAATTACTCCTTTTCAACCGATTTAGAAACAGACAAAGAAAAAGGGGTATATCTTGAGACAGAAAGGAGACATTAGGAGTCAGCAAAATTGCTTCAGTTTGTTCTCTGCTCTCTGTGGAGATGGCCATCGTGTCCATGTACAGCTCTGGTCTCTGAAGGGAGAAGGAAGGGATCTATTCTAAGCCATTTTCTAAAGGTTATTTAGGAGGTTTGTGGGGGGAGCCCAGAAATAGCTGAGGGCAGCTAGACCCATGATGACAGAGCCGGTACTGAAGTCCTTGTACTCGAACTGAAGGCACAGCAAACCAACCCTGAAAAATGTGTGGTCATCGCCAGAAGAAAGATTACAGTTATGGGCCACTTCTTCCAAGGAGATGAGCTAAGACTGAACTGGGTGAGTCTGCTGAGAGGGAGCATCGTGACTAGGAGACCTGGCAGGAACGCCCAGCCAAATATGAACCCAACGATCTTCCCAAATCAACCATTTCAGGACAAATTACAGTTAAATAAAGAGATTTATCTCGAGGTGTCTTTGATCTCTCCAACGGCAAAGAGCAGCTCTGGGACACAGAGGAGGGTAACCGGCACGATGGGAGCTGCATTGTTGGAGCATGGCTGTGGTCTGAGCATCAGGCAGAGAAGGATACAGAGACCATTTCAGTCAACATCCAAGAAAGTGAAGTGGCAGCAAAAGGAAAGGAAAGGCACGTTGAACTCCCCAGCGAGGTTCCGATCCAGGGCAAGGAAGAGATGCGGTTTTATTTGTACCTAGTTTGGAAGGACATTTTTGCAGCACTTTGCTGCTCTCAGCCACACTTGTTGCAGAACAGCCCCCAGAGCATGGAGATAATAAAAATGTTGACATCTCAGGATCAGTGGGTTTTAAAATAAGCCAGAGAAGTGCCTTTATAAGGGAACAAACCCAGTGCACCGTATATAAGAGGAAAGACGTAATGTTTTCCAACAGAAAGGGATGTGTCCTTGGCTTCGTTTGCTGATGCCAAGCAGGTCAGGGCTTGGAGCACCCAACCCACAATGAGAAGAGAGGTGACTCCTGCTGCAAGCGGGAGGTGGAGTAGGGACCCCAAGAAGTCCGGCACTGTGGTGACACTGTGATCCTATGAAAGAGACAGCTTCATGTATGATTCTGGTCCAAATCTTCAATAATCTAGAACAACCTGTTTGGTCCTTGGATATTTTGCAGAGATATAGGCAATGCTGCCCTGACTGCAGCATGTAGCTTGAAGCAATGTATCTTTGCGGAGGATAAACACTAATGATGTGTTTGCAAGTGCCGTATCAAGAATACTCTGTGGTAACAGCTGCTCAAGCAGAACTTGCTGCAAATTAAAGCCCGTGACATTGCGGATTTGGAGTGGAGAAGGTTAGCAGGGACAGCAGTGTCCCTGGTCTCAGTGACAGGCCCAGGGCGGTTCCCCTCCTTGCCCTTGCAGCTGGTTGCTGTTGCCCTACGAAATGTTGCTATTTCTACAGCTTGGTAAAAGAAGAGGTGCAGGTGTTAATCTAGGCTGTCCCTGGGATTGGAGACATCCCTGTAACATCCTCCTGTTTCCTCCAGCTGAGGTTTCATCGCATTAGCCAGAAGAGCTATGCATTTTCACCTGGGGCTTTAGCCTCTGGTCTCAGTGCAGGGATGCCTGCACTTCATCAAGCTCCACTGACAGGAGAAGGAACGCCAGCAAGCACAAAGGGCAGCCTGTGTTCCTCCCGCTGCAAGATCAAGGCAAAGATATGCAGCTTGGGGCCAGCCTTACTGGAGGCAAACCCACCTTTTCTCTCCTTGACTTGGGGAGAAGGAGAAGTGTTCAGCAAATCAGAGGCAGGATTTGGCCAACTGCAGGTCTTACGTGGAGAAAAATGTTCTTTAATCAGCATCTTTTACTTTATTGCAATTAACTCTGTTATGCTAATACAGTCTTACTGATTAAAGACCCTAAGCTTCCCTCTAATAGTCCTGAATTACTGCTAGGATAATGAGATTTCCATTTCTAAACGTCCTGTGCGTGCCATCCAAATCACATCTGTATTCATGTACATTCCGAATATGAATTATTCTTGCAACATTTACATCAAGCATCCTTCCTACATCAAAAATACCATGCCACACTCAGTTAAAAACAGCTTTCTCGTGTTTTAGCGCTCAGCTTAATACTATTATTATTAGCCCTGTGTTATTACTGCTGTATATTTAAGCGGGTGTGAAAGGATGTTCAGTGTACAAGGCTGAGCTCTGAGGGATGTGGGACAGTGGGTGACGCCGGATGAGCTATTCACTGGAGCTTATTCATCGTGCCTAATATATCATGATTGCACCAAGGATGCACGTATGATATCATGCCCAGTGACTGTGAAGCACTGAAATCAAATTATGGCTGTGGAGATAATTTCTCTTAGCCCATGATGGAGGCATGACTGCAGCGTGTCACGACGGCAACGTCACCGTAAAAGCAAGTGCTGCAAGGAAAATGATTGCCAGGAGGTCTGACAGTGAAATCACTGCGCTGGTAATGGCATTGATCCAGCCCTGTGACAGTCCCGGCTCCAAATCTGTCCCCCAGTGAGCAGTGTGGCATTGATGCACACAGCCCACCTAATGAGAGGTGCGTAAGCAACGCACAGCTTCTTTTAGGGCAGGACTGATGCGTTGACCTAAGCTTTAGATGACCTCTTTAGATGCTATCTCCATGGTCTGCATTTTTCCCCAAAAACTCAGTGCAGCCCTCTCACTTTGCTGGCTGCCAGGTGTCCTGGGTGTCGCAGCACCTTCCAGGGGTAAGCCCATGCCCTGGCCAACTTGGGGAGCTTCAGATTTAATTTTGTTCCAGCTACCTCATTCCAAATCAAGAGCAAAAATTTTTTGCTGTGATTTATGATGAATTAAATGTTAAAAAGACGGTTGGCAGTTATTAATGAAATTGAAGTCTTTCCGAGCCATAAGTTACCATAAAATTGTATCTGAGCTAATGTAATTTCAACGAAACATAATACGCTGAGATCCTAGATACAGCAAGAGGCCAAACGTGTTACATATCCTCTTTTATGGTCTTCACAATATTAGTCCAATTTGCAGAACAAACACATTCAACCCTCAGCCCTTGTGCCGTGACCCATGAATAATACCACTAATAGGATTGACACGTCTGACTGGCGCTCCGGGACATAAACTCCTGTTGAATTTGGTGGGAGCCGCTCCACTTCCTGTGTTCTTCCTGCAAAACCTCTGCCATCGTCTCCTCTGAACGGCGCTCACAGCCCAGGTGAGCCGCAGTAATATCTGAACCACCTGTAGGGCAAATGTGCTTTGCAGTTGCCTTTTCTGTCTTTAGCAGAGGCATAAACAACATTTTTTTACAATGATAAATTCTGTAGCCACGCCGAAGGGGTTAGGCTCGCTCTCTCCCATGCTTGGCAGTAATGAGGAGGTTATATGATTCTGAGTTTTATATGGTTTATACTATTTTCCAGTCCTACTCAAATAATGTATGCTAACTCCGCTTGAATTTTGGTTTTAAATCTTCAAGTTACCAAAATTTGCCATAAAAATGAGAACATTAGCATCAGCTTTTCCCCTTTCTTCCTTGCTTCTCCCTTGCCTAAAGGCAGCATCACATTGAGCTGTTAGAGTGAAAACCATATTAGCACCCAGACTGGAATAATGTTTGATGCTCATCCTCACGTGGAGAACGTGGTACCCTATAGATCTCTCTGATTTTATATATTTATCAAGTTGGTAAGAGGACCTCAGTCTGTTTTATGAGAGGATCTGGTTTTTCCCTGAAACGTATGAGGGGGTTTGGACAGACACTTATTTTAATTGTATCCTTAACTTCCCTGGCCTGCGGCATGACAGCAGCAGTGCTGGGAAGAGAGCTCTGGAGATCTCCAGTCCAGAGCAAGACTATTGCCTGCACTTGATCAGGACAACCATAATATCTATTATTATTATTATTATTATTATTGTAAAGTGAGGCTTGATTTACAGACCTTATTCTAATTTGAAGAGGAGAGCTCGCATGGTGGCACAGGACACAAATCACCAAGCAGTTTTAGGCAGTGAGTTGAATTTTAAAATAAATGACAACTACTAAACCCACTTAGTACAGTCTCATGCTGACGTGAGTCCTGTTATCGGAGTTGCATTCCTAGGAACAGGAATTTGGTTTTAGAACACAGATCTTTTTCATCCTTTAGACTGGCTTGAAAGGCAAATACTGCCCCTATAGGGAAAACTGAGAAAATCCAGTTTGAGAAAGAAACTTGTGCCCTCCCTGGGTGCCAGCACCACAGGAGAACAAAATCCCCAAACCATTTGAAAATGGCAATTCCCAAAATCATGTGAGGTGAAGGATAAATACGTGCGACCAGAAAAAGCCTCCAGGACTGGATCCTGGGACTGAGCGGGAAGGAGAGCTGTTACTACGTCACCACAACATCTCTGGGCTCAACAGAAAACCATACAAGAGCTTAACTAGGAGCCTCCAGCTATCATTTTGCTCCTGATCCTCAGACGCCATGGAGGTGACATGGTCCAGAGCTCAGTGGCCCAGCACAGGTGGACAGCACCATACCTGTGCACAGTTTCACTCCACACTGGTTTTTTTGGGTCTCCAAATGAGGTGACTTGAAGACAATCTGTAGGCATCATCCTGTTTTTCAACCTGATACAGGGTGGGTGGCAGGTTAAGGGGGGGAGCATGCCCTGCTGCTCCGCACTGGGGAGGCCAGGTCTGGGTACTCTGACCAGTTTGGGGCTCCAAGGGATCTCCAAAGCAGAGCAAGCCTGGAGACACCTTAGCAGTGGTGGGTGAGGGCCAGGTCATATGAGGAGAGGCTGGAGGAGCTGGGCTCGCTCAGCTGAAGACCAGAAGGTGAAGATCCAACAGCATCTCCCCCTGCCCAAAGGGGTCCTGGAGGGTCCAGGGCCAGACTCTGCTCAGAAGGGCACAGGATCCAGCAAATTACTGAATGACAATGGTAGGATGGAGCTGGGACTTCACTGCTTCTGCATCTGTGAAGCAGTCCCCATTCATCTTCCTTCAGGGTAGCTGTTACACCACTTTGCCCCAAGAAATCTGCCTCTTCCCAGCCTCGGCCACGTTTCAAATTAAGCCTCAAGCACTTTGCAAAGCCATTTCCTCCCATTCTCCCAGGATTTTAGCACGCTGCTCTGAGAATAAACCTGCTGGCAAAAGGAACACAAGGAGCATCCGCAAGATAATCTCCTCTTTAGAAAGCTGGGAGCTAATCAGGGCTCCCCAAGTCACTGCAAAGACACAGCTGTTTGACTGCCCCTGTGAAATCCCACCTCGGTGCTGCCAATTCCGCAGTTTTCTTCTTCTTCTAACTCCTGCCCACAGCCTGGTTGAGGTAATTGAATTTTAACCATTCTGTAATTAATGCCTTTTAGGCTGCTATAGAGCCCTGTGCTGCCGGACCTGCCCGAGCAGGCAGGCACTGTTTGCAAAGAGGAGGATGCGATGGTGCTGGCTCAGAGCGGCGTCGGCTCCGGTCCAGGAGTGTGTGTGTGTGTGTATGGAAAAACACAATCTACCCTTTTGGGGATAAGCACAGGGTTTTACAAGGAAACGGGCAAGCAGAGATAACGCAGCACAGCAACGATACAAATCCACTTTTACATTTATTTATTTACAGTTAATGTTTGGGGTCCCGGAGAAAAAAGCTTTTTGAATGAGCAGCATTAGCATCGTGGGAAAAAAACAAGGGCTGCAGCATGTGAGGTGCGGTTTCATAAGAGTTTCAAAGCAAATCAGATCAAAAACTCCTACCACAGCCTGCAAGAGCACAGAGATAAACAGCTCTGTCAAGCCACTGTCATAACACTGCTGTATCTGTCTCCTTGTATCACTTGCTACCCTCTGACATGGAGAGGGTAGCATGGTGCCCTCCATCAGCCATGCTCCTCCTTTTCAGCTCAGCAAGAGGGATTGAAAAGTGCATGCCAGCGCCGGTGTTAAAATCCTCCCAGTGAAAAGCATGGCTAAAACAATTCACTCCATAAACTGGCACTGGGGACTGTTCTGGTGAGGAGCGACACACAATGTGGGAAAGTCTTGCGGGTTTCAACAAGCCTCATCAGGAGCAGATGCTCGCTCCTTGAAAGAGTCGGCAGCACAGAGCATCAGAGCCCAAGATGATGGAGGAAAGGGGGTGAGTGATACAAAAAACTGCCGTTCTCAGGAAACACACTGCTGCCGGAAAACACCTTCTTTTTTACCTAACAAGAGCAACAAATCCCACTAGTGGTGATGGAAATAGGGAGAATAACCTCCTGTGGTTGTCGTGAGCGTGGGGGTCCCCTTGGGATGCCAGCGAGAAGGGTGTCGCTGGCTGAAGGAGGCGGGAGCGACGATATCCGCAGTGGGAGACATAGTACCGTCAGCTCCGTCCCACTCCCAGCCCCACGGGTACTCATCGTCTCCCACCCGTGTCTGCGTGGTGGCAAGTCTGAGCTACTGGTTTTATTCCCCAGCCATTTTTACGCGATTCCCTGTTGCCCCTTTCATTATCCGATGGGAAACGCCTAGCATGGCGCTAAAGGAAATGTTGTGTGGATCCACTGAAGGGATGAAATGGTGGTGCCATCGGCTCTCCTATTTCTGGTCCCAAATCCCATGGGATTGCTATTGCCCTGCCTCTGTTAAGCATCTCTCCTTTTATTTCAAATTTTGATGCATTTTCCCCCAAAGACACATGCTGTTTTAATCAGGAGCAATCAGCCATTAAAACCAGATTAATTAAAGAAATGAGTTTACGTATTTTTCTAATTATCTGAAACAAACAGGAGGAAAACTACAATCTTGGATTTATAATGCTGTTTGCCTGCAACAGATCACTGGATAATATCGCTGCTGATCTGAGAAGATGACACCATGTCACCATCAATCACTTGCTTGAATAATAAAATAGCTGAATTGGAATCTACTGCATCCTTTGGAAACAGATATTTTGGTCTCTTTTATTATTTATTATACCAGCAAAGAGCCCTGCTCTGTAGTTTCTTAAAACCATGGCACATGAATGCAACGTGCCCTTTGGTTGACTCCATTCACGATGTATTTAATTCTTATTTTTCGCTCTGCTGCAGCTACTGTTGTCCTTATCACTATCAGGGGACAAGGACAAAGCCCCATGGGACTGCGATGTGCTGTACAAATTTGGAGCAATGACCTCTCCTGCTGTTTCTACTTCTAAGGCTTTTAAAAACGTCATTAATTTATTAATTACTGATCAATACCTAATGATTATTAATGATCAAGATATATTAGCATCATTCATGTGTACCTCGATTTTGATTAATTGGTTTAATTAAAGCACCAGCAGGAGAAAACCCTGGTGGAGCGGAGCCATGGGGTTGTCTCCTCCTGCTCCCACAGGGGCACCTCCATCCCACAGGGAGCTTCCCAAAATGATGTTATCCAGTGCCGACACACTCTCTCAGCATCTTCCCCGCCCTCGGCACTTGTGGACTGGTTGTAGCCCAGCAGGAAAGGTTGTTTTCAGGAACGCAAGTGGCTCAGCAGGATTAAGCCCAGGCAGCAGCCCGGGACAGCTATTTCTAAGCCTCTGGGACGGCCCTTTGTCATTCCCAACAGGGAGGTCAGGCTCCCCGGGAATCAATTTGCACAGCCTTCAGGTTCATATTATTTGCTGGAAAATGCCCATCCTAGGGGAACAACCCCAGAAAGGGGAAATTTATTATACAATTACCCTGGGGGAAGTGTCAGCGACATTAATCCTATTATAGCACTAGTAGGACAGGGTTGCAAGAAATGATAGTCAGGGAGAAAACAGCGCCCTGCCGAAACGCAGGAACCACCGTTAGGGACAAGTCTGTCTTGATAGCATCACACAAGGGGAGCAAATAGAAAGATATAATGTGATGAGGATTGTCAAGTTCCCCATAGGCTTCACTGCTCCAAGGAGGAAGCACCGGCACTCCCAACAACCCTTTTCATCCCTGGCATGGCTGGGTGGGTGCCTGGTACTTGCAGCAATAGTGAAGCCTGGCACCGCTTCCAGCAGATGCCCTCTGCCTCTGCCATCAGCTTTCCCGTTTTCCAAGGAGAAAATGAGGCAGAGAGCAGTGAGCTGGCCCAATTCCCTATTCCTAAACCCTTCTTGGTACGACCATGCTTAGGCAAGCCAGCCTCGCAAAGCTTTGGTAAGAATCAGATTTTAAGCCTGGTCAACTTGGGAAAAAAACAGAACTGAGCAGCCAGTGTTAAACCTACTCACAAAGAAATCCCTCTCAGGGATAAGAGAATTGAAGCCATTGATGCCTGAGTTGTCTTCAGCTACAAACCCAAAAAAAGATGAAGCAACTGAATTAAAAACAAGGTCGTGGCAACAAGAGCGAGGGGGAGGAAAGGACCCGCCTGGAAGGGTGCAGGAAAGCAGTCATTTGCAAGCTGCACCAGTGAAACATGGGGGGTTTAGCCTCTCTGAAAACTCCTTGTTTAAGGCAGTATTTTGTTAGCTCACAGGGCTTACAAGGTGCTTTCTTGCTCTGTGAGGGAAAATCAAGGCTCAGCTCTGGAGGGCTGTGGTCCTGTCCATTCACCTGGGGAAAACCTACTCTGTCTGTATTGACTGGCTCAGCGCTGCCAAAAAGTTAGGTGACCCAACACAGCACCTGCATTTCTCACTCATTTCCACGATGGCATCCAGGAGATGTCAAGCAAAGAGCGGTAAAATAGCGGGCAATACAATGCTCAGACTCTGTGTTCCTACTCAGATGAAAAAGACGCTGGGCATACACAACCAGGTAAAAACTGGACTGCAAATTATTTGCCTGGGAGAAAAGTCAAGTGAAATCTCATGCTGGATTTCCCCAGTAACCTTTGTTTAAGCCATCCTCTTCCACCTGCATTTCCCCTCCTAACTACAAAGCAGTCTGCACAGGGCACGAGCTGTTGCCTGGATCCTGAGATAAAAGAAAACTTGTTCGCTCTTCATCAGGACTGATGAAAAAGTGTAAAGAGCTGCAGATCTCGAAATGTAACTTTCACAAGCTTTAAATTTGAGTTTTATTACACAGACAATTTTCTCTCCAAATGGCTAAACCACATTTTAAGGAGCTGCAGTATTTGGTAGTTCTTTACAGAGGAGCAGGACACCATTGTGTTTCACCCGTTCCCAGTGCATAAATTATTATTTACCCAAGCTTAATTTTAATTTTGCTTTGGTAATGTCTGCAATCACTCCCTGATTAGGATAAGTCATGAGGGCTTTTTTTGGATTTCTGTATGATTGTGTGCCAAGATCAGCAAAAACTGTCTCTTGCTCGATGTTACTGTGACATACCAGCACATCCAGTCCCTCCCATGTGCGTTTTCATCCTCCTGCTGCCTGGGAGGAGGGTAGCTGGATGTGGTGTGACTCTGCTATCTCCACAATCTGCTGGCTAGCAACCACCTTGGAGAGATAACAAATGCCTGAAATACGAGGAAAAGTTTTAATCAGACCTTGCAGATCTTCCCACACTGGGGAACAGACCCACAGGAAACCAGGCGCAGCGCAGGGGGGTATCCCCATTGCCTCTGTGGGCACCGCAAAATTCTTTTGACCTTTCTGGATAGACCAAAAAAAAAAAAAATAAAAATTTATTAACAAGGCACAATTTGTGTGAGGTCTGAAATTGGATATGAGGCATTAAAGTTCAACAAAACTAAATTTTAGCCTCTTTCTACCTGGAGAAGGTGAGGTCCAGAGGTTGCTCCCAACCGAAGTTGTCCTGTGATTCTGTTTTAACCACAACCTTATTAACAACAGCCGACTTCTCGTGCCTCCAGAGCTCTTGAAGTTCCGACGAAGGAGGCGAGCATTAACCCAATGGCCTGGAAAGCGAAATAAAAGCCAATGTCACCGTTCGCTCCTCGCTGCCCGGCCAGGAGCCCCTCGCCCCGGCCCTGGATCCCGCCTGCTCTGTGGAAAGGGAACAGTCCCCCACACCAGCACCTCACCTCCGGCAGGACGCCTGGCCCGGCTCTCTCGGGGTGCCAGCCAGATTTAGGATGACAATTTCTCACCCCTTGCTGATGCCAGAATTCAGATTTTTTTTTTTTTTTTTTGGGGTGGGGTGGGGGGTGGGGTGTGCTCAGCAAG